>NC_052505.1:78473107-78820107 GCF_014356525.2 Nilaparvata lugens | reverse complement strand
CTCAAGGAATAGATTTAGATGGAAGCTTTTATAGCGGCAGAATGCTGTCACACACGGGCACACACAACACAATACACTGAAATAAAAAGGAGGAATTGGAGGGAAAAAGAGAGAGAGGTAGTGAAGGAATGAGTGATTGAGAGAGAGGAGAACAGGTCTGCAGAATGGAAATGCATGCTCGCCACTCACATCTCTCAGGGGATGTCCTGTAAGTGCCTGTCTGTCCGGCTTTCCCTCGACATCCTTTTTAAATCGATCCACATTCTTGTAGCTGAACAGCATTTGAATAAATATGTGTGTTTTCATTGTACAACCTTCTCGCAGCGCTGCATGCACAATATTATTTCCACACGAATGGTTTATATGTGCTCTTAGATATGCGAACGCCTCTCATATCAGATAAATGAAATATGGAGAATAGAGTTTTCCACTCCATGAACTCCGCATGTGCTTACTACCTACTCAATCATCTTCACTTGAGCAATAATATTGCAGCTCTATTGAGCATTCCAGTCTCTCATTGAGTTGAGAAATTGTATTACTACAAGACGCTACAAGCTCGAGTAGCTCGCAATCTCATTTTCATAGCCTTGATTCAACATGTTTTCATACACAAGTCACACAAATAACATTCTTCAAATGCAATTGACTGATCCGTACTCTGTAATAAGCCAGGAATTTCCTCGCATACATCGTGCATGAATTTAACTCGCATGTACCCTAATCCATCTCGAAAACATGTTTTAATTATTCACCAACTGTTGAGTCAATTCCTAATTAAGCCTCCTAATATTTGAATAGTATTTGCATACATCTTGCAGGTGAAAAAAGATTGATCAGCAGTCGGCATGCTGACTTATGAAAATTCAACTGAAATTTAAGCTTAATTATCATAATTGGTTCTTTCTTAACTCGATGGCAAGATTACAAATTCAATTCAAATTTGAACATCAAAGTTTGGTATTATTTTTTATAAAAGATGACGATATTAAGAGCTATAGCCCACTAATATTAGTATATAATATGATAACATAATTTTTCCAGTATACATCTGAAACATTTTTATTTGCAGATGGAACATCAAACACGTACAGGCCACTACAGTCTCAATTCATCAATACTTCTCTGATATCTATAATTTTGCTGTATTATAAGCTATTTTATATAAGTGCATAAACAATATATCGAGTATATATTGTAATCTACATAAATAAAGTACTCAATCAATCAATCAATCAATATTACTCACGTACTGTGAGGGACCACTACCTCCATAAACAAATCCGTAGTGCATTCGTGTGACGTCAGCACAGGTAGGGCTCCTATAAAAATTCGTTGATTTCAGCTGATGTATATCAGCTAGTGTTTTTATTGGTGTAGGAGCCCTACCTTTGCTGACGTCACACTAATGCACTACGGCTTTGTTTACGGAGGTAGTGGATGGTCCCATATGAACACAAGCACCCAATTGACTTTAAAATTTATTCTTAATTCAGGCTCTCACATCGGAAGGAAATGGGTTCCAAAAAAATGCAACAATGTATCATTATCATACGTGTTGATTCTCAGTTGATGAAAAGATAGTTGTGAGGTTAGTGATAGTTATGTCATGATAGTTTTTAGATAACTTTTGATGAATAACTAACTAGAGAGGTGTGGTGAAAGCATAGAAAAAAGATGGCTGAAAATGATATCTTTCCTCTATGCTGGAAGCTGTTATACATTATATGAATATGGGTTTTCATCTTCAATTCAATCTGGAAAAAGTATCAAAAAACTCTATACCAGTTTATTCATTTTTAGTTGAGATTCCATCTACCTGATAATGCTAAATCGTTAAACCAATTGCTGTTATAGTTGAGTATGAACTTGAAATAATTCATTTGAAGTAACATAAATCGGAAACCTAATCTACGCTCTATAGTTTTTGATAGGATACCATCATTCAGAAGCTGTGGAGTATTTATTAGTCGATTTGTCTACACGCTACATACTGGTTGTAGGTTTTCGCAAAAGTGAGAGCAGAAGCGCAGAAGCGCAGAACACTAATCGACCATCATTAAAGCCATCACTAACCATCCACTCTAATCGGACAATTGATACAGTCTATTATTATCTGTGCTTTGGTCGGCTTAATGTGATGGCCTCTAATTAAATGGAAAAGTACCGCGCATTTCACCCTACTAATTGTTTCGTGAAAAGCTGTATTTTCAGCGAGCTCTTTCAGAAGTTGGAAATTTGTAATCAAAATGGCCAACACTGAAGGCTTTGCAGCCTCATTACGTTACAAATATAGATGGGCAATTTCATGTTTACTGGATTGGTAAAGTCATTTTCAATTAAGCGTTGTTTTTCAACGAGGAAGGAGACTACGATAACGTTTCTGAATGGTGGAATTATTCTGTATGACAGTAGGCTATGACATACAGCTTATACAGCATTATTTTGTTTCTCACAACAAGGTTTTGACTTAAATTTCAAGTTAGAAAATGGGAATGACATGATAAGTCGAAGAGACTTATCATGAAGAGACATTGAAGAGACTTGAGATTTTGTCAATATCCCACTTTATTCCAATAAAGATTATTATTTTACAGGAGCATGCATTTGTGTAACTTTATCAAGTCGAAACATGTTGTGAAAAGTGAAGTTGAAAAAAGGGTATTTTGATTTTTCAATCTTTACACGCTTACACATTGTAATTACACGCTTACACGCAGTTATTACACATTACTTACGAACTTCATTTTATAATTCAGAGAAATATAAAGAATTGAAGGAGTTAGACAAGGTTGCCCACTTTCACCTACGCTATTTAATATATATATTGACGAGCTGATGAGCAATTGGCGACAAAGAGTAGACTCAGGTGTTAAAATTGGGCAGGGAGTCTTCCTCAACTCTCTCATGTTTGCGGACGATACAGTGATAGTTCAGGAATGTGACGATAAGTTACATATGTCAATTCATGAGCTTCAAGCAGTAAATAAAGATTTAAATATGATTATATCAGCTCAGAATTTGAAAGTAATGGCATTTCGGGGCAAGTTTGCATTCCAAATGAATTCGAAAGTAATGGCCCTTGCGTTCCAAAATAGTTCTGAATAATATAATAATGGAACAGGTGAGCAACTTTAAATATCTCGGCTGTGATGTATCCTATGACAGAGAATGTGATATACCTCAGAAAATAGGAAAGTTTAACTCAATTTGTGGAGTCATTCACCGAATATTAAAGGGTAAGGCCAAAAAAGAGACTGAGATTAAGCTCTATAGGACAATAGCCATCCCTTTAATGACATACGGTAGTGAGGTATGGACAAAACCAAGAATGATGACTCACGAATTCAGGCATCAGAGATGAGGTTTCTGCGCAGCATTCAAGGATACTCAAGACGAGACCACATAAGTAATGAAACAATTCGAAGTGAGTGCAATGTGCAACCACTAACAGCAATCATTAAAAAATACAGATTGAAGTGGACAAATCACCTGCGCCGTATGCCACCAACTCGTCTTCCACTACAACTTGGAAGTTGCAGTTGGATGGGAAAAGGGACGTCGGAAGAAAGAGGAGGCGGTTGACACCGGAACAGGCTTTACAAGCCTAGTCCATGATGGATTATGATGATGATGATGATGATAAAGAATTGAAATAGCTTGTGATTCTGCCAAAAAACATATCTTCTTATGAAACATATTAATTGAATAATAAATTTGTGATACTAATGCAATGATGTTGGTAGCATTGGCAGCTAGAGATAAACTCATAAGCTATTATGATATATAGCTCATAGGAACTACCTATTTACTGACAATTTTTTACTTTCCTTGCCCTATAGGTAAGGAAAGTATTGCTTTCCAAAAAAATTTAAGTACCCTAATTTCATGTTTTCTATACGTTTCATTACTTTCCTTGCCTATTACCAAAGGTAAGGAGAGTATTGCTTTCCAAAAAAATTTAAGGTACCCTAATTCATGTTTTCTATCGTTTCAAGGTCTCCTGAATCCAAAAACATGATTTTTAGGTGTTGGTCTGTGTGTGTGGTGTGTGTGTCTGTGAACACTCCATTCCTAATTAACCGATTGACTTGAAATTTTAAACTTAAGGTCCTTATACCATGCGGATCCGACAATAAGAAATTCAATAAAATTCAATTCAAAATGGCAGATAATGGCTAAAAAACATGTTTTTCACGGTTTTCTCGAAAACAGCTCTAACGATTTTCTTCAATTCATACCCTAGATAGCTATTTATAAGCCCTATCAACTGACATGAGTCTCATTTCTGGGAAAATTGCCGGAGCTCCGTAATATTACTGAGAAGAATGAATTTTGTTAAATTTCTATCACGATTTTCCAAAAATGACTTGACCAATTTTTTTAAAATTAATACCCTGTATCAGCTCTATTAACTGGCATGAGTCTCCACCCTGAGAAATTAACAGGGGTCCACCCCATACTTGAGAAATTCACTTTGTAACATCATTCTCGTGCGTGAGGTAGGTAGATAGAGCAGGTTATTCAAAAGAACACAACATGTCGATATTTTATTTGTAGAACAGCATCTGCTGTTTTGACAACTTTTAAAAAATCCTCAAATTTCATAATTCAAACAAAGGAAAATGTACTCTGAACACACTTAATTATTTAGCCGCCAATCGGCATAATGTTATTCCCTAAATTATCCTCGTTGATGAGGCTTATAGATCAATGAGCAAGGAAAGTTGTGTGAGTGTACCAGACCAGATTTTTATAAATACATATCGCCAGAGCAGAACTTTATATTGTATTTATTTTAATATTATGATATCTTTTGTATCATAAACAGAGTTCAAAAACAGAGTTTAATTTGTACAGACATCGCAAAAGCAGAGCTCAAATGGGGTCCAGCCATGTAGAGTAATGGATACAATTATTAGAGACTATACTACGCCACTTTCTAGCTTTTTTTGAATAGGGCAATATTGTTATTAGGGATCATTAACCAATGCTATTAGGGATAATTAACAAAAACGTTGATATTGAAATGTGCAATCAATATACTAGCTCCCTCACATGTATTCGTAGAATGCAAATTGCAATATGAACTTGTAAGAATACCACTACATAGTATGAAATTCCACGAAACTTTTAATGTAAGTAAATAATAAATTCAATTATTCATTGTAGTATGATGGAATACAGTGAATATTACGTAGGAGTAACCTCCTAATCTCCTTGGACACAAATACACATTTGTACAATATACAAACATGCAGAACCATATATGTTTGGTTAGATGCATGTAGCCAAACAAATATTATCTGTGTCCGCATACTAGCGTCATGTATACTAATTTACCGTGGCATTAACGCTGCAGACTATGAGCACATGAATAATCATTATGGGTCAGAGTTTATCAAAGTGAAAGCGCTCGCCCTGTATTGAGGGAATAGGAGAAACCCAAAGTCCTATCTAAGAATCGCATTGAAAAGTCCTATCCTAAAACCATCTCCATTAAGTTTTTCAAATAATATGTTATTTTCCTTCTAGAATATTGTATTGTTTTCTTGATTGATTATTATTGTTAATACGTTACAATAACCCATGCGCACTCTCAAGTTTCAAGTCTACGTTCAATTATTGAAGAGATTATTTCATATTATTATTATTATTATTATTATTATATTATTATTATTATTATTATTATTATTATTATTATTATTATTATTATTATTAATATTATCATATTATTATGATTAGAGCATATTATTGAACAAATTTAATAGGTGAATAAAAAAATAAAGAATATGCTGAGTGTACCTACATGGATAAGTGTACCTAATAGACCTACTATTTCTTGAAAAGCCAATTTCAAATAGTTTAATCTATAAACACATGACAAGTTCGAAAAATTTCTACGTAAGCAACTTTTGTTGCACATAAAATATCTAGAAGATATTCAATGTCACGCCATACATTGTCGATCTGGAGTGATATCCTGAATTATTACGGCATTAATTCTTCATTCTAGTTCATCAATATCCTATTACTAACTTCCTCGCATGCAACTTATTTTTCACGGTCAAACTCTGAACGAAAATGTCTTTGAACGGTAATAACTGATTATCTGCTTTCGTGAAACCAAAGAACGCACATAGATTTCTTCTGACGCTCTGTCACCCCTCACCATTGATTTGACTGTGTTTCTATGAAATCCACACAAATTATAGGAGCTACACCAATGCTTGTCACCAAAAAGATGCTTCTAAATTTTTTTATTTTTTTATTAATAAATTAATAATAAATGTGTTAATAAATTATTTATGCTCACCTTGTACTAGCTAAATGCTGACATACACTAAAAATTATATTTTCCTACAGATACCCTGAAAAGTGACCATTTGTGCACTGATTGCAGGCTGCAAAGAATCACTTTTCCGCACTAGTGCGCAAAGTGAGTACTTTGCGTACTCCAGATTTGCAGCATGACAACGCAAAATAGTTAGTAGGTTATATGGAGCACCAGTGCAGCAAAATCAAAATGAAGTTGGTAACAGTGACTGCTGTGGCTGCTATAGTGAGCTGAGGTGCAACGAAGCACAACGCGCTAATTATTAAGTAGATATTATAATGGAGGACAACGACAGCACAGTGCCGCCACAGCACACACCACACAGCTGCCCCCAGCCATTCAAACACTACTACATTATTCAGGCAATTTTACCCATAATTACCCACTTTTCATATTCAATGGTAACTGTAGGAAAAATTTAATGTGAAATACGTGCGCAAAGTTCGTTTGCTGCACTCAAGAAACCATTCCGCCCTCGCCTACGGCTCGGGCGTAAACGTTTCTTTCGATGCAGCAAACTGTCACTTTGCGCACTAGTTGCACAAATAACTATTTTTAAACCTACTTCCTCACGTGGTATTATCTGATCCCCATTATTCACTGATATTGAGGTGAATGAAGGATCAATATTATCATTTCAATCATCTATATCATCAGTGTACAATATACAAATGTTAAGAATTATTTCTTCTCTTATGGTTATAGGTTGAGAATTGTCTCTTCTTCACAATGGATTCAATCACTAGATAAAATTCAACATCTTGAAACCGTAATTGCAGCACATTACCTTCATCCTTATCTACAAAGCGGTAAATGTACTGTGTTTCACCGTAGTCCAATAACTCTTCCTAGTATTGGAGATTCATAGCACCAGCATAAGCCTTGATAGTATGGCAAAAGTTAAGCTCAATAAATTGATGCATGACGAAGTACTACATCTTGAATCTCGAGAAGATGGATAGAGAGGAGATAGAATACAGGTGGCCTAGGAGAAGGATGGAGTGATGGTGGAGTACAGGTGGCGTAGGAGAAGGATGGAGAGAGAAGATAGTTAGGGCTGACTGCTGCTGCTGCTATAGACGTGCTAAAACTTCCAAATAAGATTTGACGTGAGTGGGATTCGCTCATAAGAAAGGTGCGCTTGTGACCTCCTTGGAACTATTCCAAAAGAGGGCTCGGGCCGCGCAACTCTTTTAAACTACAAACTTTTGCCCCACCGTTATTGTTCAAATGGAACTGCAAGAGCACACAGACAACGCTTCGCAATCAGCCAGCCTAATCAAACCAGTTACCGCAAACTGGCGTGCACAACACAACTGTATCACTGAAAGTCATACAGCAATGACAAAGAAAATGATTCACCCAGGCCCGGCCCCAGGGGTGGGCGGACTGGGCGGTCGCCCAGGGCGGCAGATTTTTGGGGCGGCAAATTTTAAGGAACGGAAAATTGAAAATACAAATTGATAATAAAATCATAATATTGAATATGAATAGTAAAATTATATAAGAAGCTTTTCCAAACTCAAGCTAATGAAGACATATCTAGAATCAACAATGTCCCAGGAACGTTTGAGTGGTGTAGCGAACATAAAATAGCTCAGTCCCTAGATCTTGAAGAATTGGAGAAGGCAAAGATCAAACGAGTTCTACTTAATCAAACAGGTGTAATGCTAATTACTTAGCAAGTTAAGTAGCCTAATACTCTCTTGTAGTCTCTTGATTTAGAACTACTGTCTATATTATGTATTGTTATTGGTACCGTGACTGTTCCAAACAGAAAAAAAGTTTAATCAGATATTTTGTGTTACTGTTCCCCAATATTTATATTTGTCAAATACTTGTTTAAATGTCATCTTAACTTAAACAGCTTATAACCTTCAGGTAAATTTTTTAGAGAACAATTAGACGGGATACCTGTGGGGGGGGGCGCGGTTGCCGATTTTGCCCAGGGCGGCAAAGTCCCTAGGGCCGTGCCTGGATTCACCCTTTCCCTATTGCTTGGAAACACAGATGATATAATATGAGAATCCAAATCGTTAACCTTCTTCAGCAAGTAGTGTATTCATTTGTATTCTGTTCTGTAGTAAAGACTTAATAAGTCTAAATCAGAAGGTAACTGGGATTATTCAGTACAGAACGGTACTCTTATCAAATGTACAGTTATTGATAAGTAAGCTTTATCGCTCGGTCGCTAACTATTCTTTTAGCAAATTCTTTCATTTTAAAAGGTAATCACAATTTTTTCTCTCTTTTCATGAGATCTATTTGAAAGATTCATCACAGTACTTAGAATTGTTGTAGACGCAAAATCATCATAAAAAATCAGTTGAACATCCATTCTATTGCTGAGTCTTCTACTTCGATTGAGGAAATTTTGCTGTATTCTGTCCTTGTTAGTTGTATTCCTTTCTCGTTCTATTGAGAGAAATTATTGACGTCCCCACCACGTCCTTTGTAATTGGTAATTTTTTATTGGCTTCATTGCTAGCCCCGATACCTATTTTTTGAGCCTGATTTGGTCGACTTGGAGACCTGAACGAGAGACCGCTTTTAGATTCTGTAGAGTACAGACATTTTTCTGAGTTTAATTATTTATTGGCCTGATTGAATCATGTCTTTTCCAGACAGTTTTTCATTCTCTCCTGGAGACTAAAGTTATTTATTATTATTCGAAATCATTTATCCGATCAGTTTTGAAATCGCTAATCTTTTTATTAAATCAATGGCGTAGTTAATTTCCATTCAGAGCGGTTGACTGCTGCAATTTATTATTATGTTGGGCTATTGGATTAGTAACAGTCGAAAACCCATTTAAGGGCTTTTTGTGTGTGTGTGTGTGTGTGTGTGTGTGTGTGTGTGGTGTGTGTGTGTGTGTATTCTTGATTACTCATTCAAGGATCGAGCTATGCCTTGCTGTCGAACGAGGGCTTACGAATTCGCCGACCGAGATGGCCGGTGATATCGGACATCCGACCTTGTCGTGTGGGGCTGAAAGACGATCTTCGATCTGACGCCACTAGCCCGATGCCTGGAGGCCATCACCCTTCATCCTCATCCATCACCCTTTGGACACCGGACTCGAGGACGACAGATCTTAGATAAGTACTTGATACCCCCCACTACAATATCAGATGTGACCCGTAAGTTTGGTCTCTTAAAGACATGAGTATTTGGTCTCTTAAAGACATATTGTGTTGGTCTCTTAAAGACAGATTGATTATTTGATTATTCATATAAAGATATATTTTATAATATTTTCTATATTATTTCCATTATTATAAGAGCCGGTCAACCGCAAATCCGCAGACCTCAGGGCCTAGCACAATTTCAACAACTAAGCCTTCTCGGACATAATCATTTGTCATCAGGAGAGCGGTTCAATATAATATGAGAATCCAAATCATTGACCCTCTTCAGCAAGGAGTTCTCATTTGTATTATGTTCTGCAGTAAAGACTAGACAAGTCTAAATCACAAGGTAACTGGGATTACTCAGCAATGAACAAGCAATAAACTTAGCAATAGATTTCCATTCTCTATACCTTAGAAACCACAGATAATATAATATGCGAATCCAAATAATTAACCCCCTACAGCAAGTATTCATTTATATTTTGTTCTTTAGTAGAGGATGAATAGTCTAAATCACATGTAACCGGGATTACTCACAACTATTGAAACATTATACGAATTAACGTGGATTTTTTGTAAGAAACTGTTGAGAAAAATTAGAAACCGTTTGGATCCGTGGTCATGCTGATAAGTTACAGCTCGGATAATTTGATATTCATATGCCTGAGACTCCCTTGAGTCTGATGTCCACCACAATAAACTTCACTCAATGAAATAAATGTGTTGTACAGTTGTATCAATCATCTCTCATTATCATCGTCCTTTTCATTACTGACGCCAAACCCTGGAGCTTACCTGGAACTTGAATGAAGCACAATGATTAGGATCGATCATATCTTGAATGAGGGGACCTGGGTCTCTGATTCTGTCTTACAAGGCGGAAACCATTTCAATCTGAGATTGACACTATACTGTGAGTATTATTAAAAAAATCAAATTCAAGATTATTCGTCAAACCAAAATTATTGTTAATCAGTTCATTTAATACTGATCGAACATTTCATTATTATTAGATATTTCTTTAAATTTTATAATAATTGGTAAGGAAAGGCACAGTTATCTTCGCATGATAAGTGAAGTGTTTGACATAAGTTAATAAAGTAACTATGTGAATAAGTAGCATAAAGTAGAACAGCTTCATAGAGTAGGATAACTCAACACTACACGTACACTAACATAACACTATTCTGACATCGAGTTTCTGAAAACGTATTCACTTTAATTTACTTATTCGTCATATGAAACTGCACATATGCAAACTGATAACAAATAAATCATACATTTTCTCATCAATCCTGTGATCCTTAAAAAACATATTCGAATAATAAGTTAGAATATTGGATAAAGTCAATCAAATACTGATAATATTCCGTACGAGTATTTATGTTTACGAGAACTAAGTTTTTTTCACACAGATGTGTTGATGTTTATGTTCTTTTACAATCATACTTCTGGTAGAGAGAAATGATATTACAAAATAATACTGGAAAGAGAATATCTTTCAAGATATTCATTCAATATTCTCCCTTTAGCTTCTCATGAAATCAATACATTTGCTGTTTGTGAGAGAGGTGAGGCAAACACAGTCTGACTGGTGCTCTGCTGGATAAGAATAAAACCGATCTGTTAGTGAATGTTGGTGGAGCAGCGGTTATTTGCCAGCTGTAAACAGAAGCCTCGTTGCCCATTTAGGATCAACTGGAGTAGGCTCATGCCGTATACGGTAGGCCGGCCGTAAGATCTCTAGTTTGTTCAGCTCACTGTCAGACGCTTCACGTTTGACCATTTAATCGACGTTGATGGGTGCAAAGCAAGTCTAGGAAGTAGGTTGGTGTGCGTAGGTGCGTGCGTGAGAAGGAGAGTGTTTGCCGGAGTGTGAGGGAGGAGTTTAGCCAAGACCACGTGGCTGAGCTTGAACTTTGTGCACAAGTTTCAATTTCGAGATGGTTCATCAATCCTTGGCCCTCAATTAATGCAGCAGGCCTCTTGAATTGAGTTTGCAGAGTACGCTTTAAACAGCTCTTATTGCCTGGAATGCGAAAGGACGCCTCCTCACCAGATGTAGTCATTCTCAAAGGCCAACTACCGACTGATTGTTCCTTGAACGAGACGCCTAAATTAGCTGGCTCTAGCAGCCTACGTGAACTCTGATGAAATAGCACTGTTGCTATTTTCAGGTATTGAGTGTGATTTTGTCCGAAGATATAGAGACTAAATTCATTTTCCATCAGAATGGAGAAGTGTTCAATTTAAAAGATACTTGTTTATTCTTGATTATCTTGTATGAATAACTTCTGTTTATTAAGATTGAAGTTATCATAAATAAGTTATTCTCTATGTGAATGAAATTTATTCCTCCTAATGAATTTTATTTCTAATTGATTTGAATATTGGATTACGTGATTCTCGATCACGAATTACTCGAAATTTATTGGGAAAATTTATAGAGCTGAGGAGGTAATGAGAACCCCTATCAATGATTCTTCTGTTAGGAAAGAACTGTTAGGATTGATGGATCTATGCACTCAGCATAATTATCTCAAATTTAATGATAGGTTTTTTGAACAAAAAGAGGGATTGGTGATGGGGTCACTCCTTTCACTTCTTCTAGCTGAACTACTCATGGATAAGTGGAATTAGGAAACAAATAGTGGATAGTGGAATTGTTGAAAATATTCCTTTCAAAAAACTGTTTACTGGTTTAGATATTTAGATGACTAACATGCTTCTAAATGATGTTGTATATTTTGTAATAAGTAATTGTTTTATAATTTTTCACTGCTGTGTTTGCTGTTTGTATAGCCATTTTGTTTTTCCTGAACCGCTAATTGGGGAGGGACTTGTCTGGGCCAATCGCAAGCGTTCGCCTTGATAGGTCAGGGCTTCCACCAATAGCAATGTCAGTGCTTCACCGATAGTATAAATAGGTACTGCTGTTCTTTACTCATAGTTTTAGTTCATCAGAGTGTGATATTGTTGTTAGAAACAAAACCGGTATCTGTTTTTTTTTTCTTTTTTTCAACTGTGGTTAGACGACTTCTAGTCTTTTTTATGAAAAAAAATCTAAAGTAAGTAACAGTTATTGTGTATCACCTATAGAGAGATGATACTGTTGATATCGTTACAATTCGTAGACATTATTCATCTATGGTATTACTAAGAAACATGAATTATGTGGGATCACAAATTATGTTTTCAAGACGAGTCAGACACTTGAAGAAATTGGTCAAATTAGGTTTATAATTGATTCAACTAAAATTTTAAAGGGGCTTATTTTTCCACTTCAAATTCTTGTATTTTTAGAATAGTTTTCTTGTTTGATTGATCAAGTTTTATTTTTTCATCGGTTGTGATTTCTGAAGAATATAAATTTGACTTTAGATTGAATTCATTCATCAACTGTATACTGATGAATGACTGACTAGGACCATTTACGGTAAGGTCTAAATAGCAGACACAATTTGATATTGAAATGTGTGGGGCTACAATAGCGGCCGTAACAAGCGAGCCTCACTGATAACCAACGTCCGGTGCTTCCTTCCGGCTTCAGGCCACTCAAGTGAACCGGAAATTTGCAGAGTGACATTTGTCGTCGTCGCAGGGAAGTTGCCAAATAGTTTAGCATATGAATAACAGGACTACTTGTGTCGCACAGCCGATTTGTAGTCGTCGTCAAGACGGGTGAGGAAGGGAAGACTTTGATAAATTCTTATTAGGGTTGTCGCGGGGGGTGAGAAGCGGTAAATCAGTGGATTGTCGAGGTGAGTCGACCGAGATAGTTGTGCCCCTACCTCGTGCCCCTCGAAACCCCCCTACCCCGTACCCCATTGGCTCTGGAGACTTGTGTGCCAGCCCATATCTCATCGCCGACTGTCTACTTTAGAGAGACACACTGCTTAAGCCAGCATCCTCCATCATGACGCCTTCCCCTCACCACCACCCCCCCTTCAACAGACTCAACGATGCCTTAATCGTTCTCCACGGCTTCTGGATGTAAGTCGCTATCAAAAACAAACGACCTCTGCTACACTACTTCTTGCAAATTTTTCGTACGTCACGTGAATGTACTCTCGCTAATGTGCAGATTTGTTGAGCACTTCTCTTTCTTGTTATTATAATAGTGAGTTCTATCATATAATTAATTTAATATGATGTAATATGAGTCATGTGATTATTCTTGTCATGTGTCTCATGTAATATAATGTATAAAAAATTAATAAGGAATTTTTTAATAACCTATTTCAATAGGGCTACTTGATTTGTTAATTAATAAAAAAAACTTCCATAGTACTCTTTTGTTTTTAAAACTTGTTCAGTTTTATATAAAAAAGTTCTAAAGACAAAAGGGTACTATGAATTATTTTCTGTTAATTCATATGAAATTTATCCATCTAAATATCGAAATTATCAAATTGGTAATCCAAATGCTATTGAATGAAGGAGATTGAATCACACTCTTTTGCTCGGATGCACAAGAGCCTGTTCTATTTCAATCATGACTAGATGCCACGAGAGCCAATCAAAGAATGCTATTCTTCAAGGTTCTTTTGTAGCTGTCAATCATGGTTGGAATTTGTAAGGCTTTTGTGCAACTGAGCCATAGTTTCTCCAAATCAAATGATAATAATTTCCTGAGGAATTTCAAAGCTAGAACTGATTTCTTATGTTGGATTATTCATAAAAGTATTGAGATACTTACGAGAATTTTATTAATGATTATTCATTCTCCTCAGATCCTCAGATTCTCATTTCCTGTCGATTCAGAATATTCTGAGAATTGTCTGGAGCCTATTTCGCACAAACTAGAATTTTATAGTAACTGACACTAAAATTTAGAATATCCACGTTGAGCATGTTTGCCTGTTCTCTCACTATATAGGTCAAAAATAAAGGCAGTCATTCTATTCTATTCTATATTAGTCATGTTATTGTATTGCTGCTAAGCTGAAACAACCATTCCATGTTCTACTTCCAGATATAATTTGTATATATAATATAGCTAGCAGTGGAGGACATTCCAAACAACTTCATTGCCAACGTCGCATGAGATACACACACACAATCAACAAGAACACTATGAACAGGTGCCAGATCCTGTTGAATTTTCATTGTTCATGATAAAGTGGATGATACAGATAATGAGAGATTATGAGCAATATAAAATATGATTTGTATTCCGTGGAAGAGTCGTTTCGAACAATAATAAATAATAGACTTTTGATATTAATCGATAAATGAGAAATTTTGGAACGTAATAACATTTTATAGAGGCAACTGTCATTTCTGGACAACTACTCTCTCATCATCAATTTTGAATAATAATCATCACCACTCAACAGTTGATTAGTAGAATCGACTAGCTTCATGAATATACAACACTCCAAAAACGACCCAAAATTATTTTGTAGAGGGAACTGACATTTATGGACAACTCTCTCTCATCATCAATTCTGTATAATATCATCATCACTCAACAGTTGATAAGTAGTGTCGACTAGCATCATGAATACACTACACTCCAAAAACTGCACAGCATAATAATTCATTATCAAAATTCGTAGAAAATAGCAGTACTGTACATTCCGTTCTATAGTTAATCAAAATAAGTAGACCTTCCATGTAATTTATATCACCTTTTATCAATGAAGTTTAGCAAAGTTCGATGGGGAAACCATCTATTCGGCGACGGTGCTGTGTAAAATGTTCCTCATTAACTATGAATAATGTTTATGGCCTGTGTTGTGTACACAGTGTGTGGTTGTGTGCTAGTCATTACGGCGGTAGGACAACAGCGGTTGGGGTTGAAGTGTTCTTCGCACAATTATTTCCATTCCATTAGCCGCTATTTAATTACTCGTATTGTCTACTGATAGCGCATGCTAACGATTATTGTTAGGCGATGATAACAACAATGTAGGTGAACGAGCGAAAGGGTAGCCGCCTACCTCTATGAACCTGTGAACTTATATGACCCTCAAAATCAGCAAACTCGCCGTGTTAAGTGGCCGAGCCTTTTGCCTTTTGCCTTTTCGAAAATAAAATTAATTCACTCCACCATGAAACGGACTCTCATAATGATTAGATTCTGTACATGGGTGAGATTTCTGCATGGAGACAAAATAGCATAGCTCATGCATCAGTTACTATATTATACAGTATGTTATTACAAATAGTAACTGCAGCTTATATATGCTTTCGTTTCTCTATGGTTGGACTCACTAGATCGAGAATCTATTCTCGAAAAATAACTTTTAAATTTATTTGTTATCCAATAAAGTATTTCAATGTTACTTGAACGTCCAATTATAGAAAATATCTAAAACACTCTTGTAATATTCTCTAATTAAACAAGACTAGTTCAAAAATTAAAAAAGTATTTAGTTCTCATAAAGTGAACTTTCCTTCAAATACACTTGATAACGTCATAAATGCCGAAACAAGTCGTGTTCAATTCAAAAATATAACCATAGAGTACTATTCATTTCCTATAATTGCATTTGTTATCATTTTCAATTTTCAATTAAATATAAACATGAATTCATCTTTGAATCGGCGAGAGAGGAATAAAAAAGCTCCTTATAAATAGTGGAATGTCCTTGGAATTTTTCATTCTTTTACATCAACGTTGTTAGGAATTCCAGAGTAATTTTTCTCGAAGATAGAAGAACAAAGACATTCCATTGTCTTGAAGTATAATGAAGAAAGCCCACTTGTTCTTCATCAGACAACCGGATCCTTCGCTAACAAAAATCTATCAATCGAACATGTTATTAAAGTAAAGTCAATCAACTGTTATCAGAAATTTTAATTCTGACTTCGATAAGAAAAGATTTTAATCAAAGACTTTCTAAAAATACTGTTTCTGAGTCGATGATAAAATATGTATTGTGTTGTTAACTTGGACTGTGAGTAAAGAAGATTTGTGACGTTGCTCTTTCATTCGTAAGTTCTTGAAAGATATTTTTATTGAATATTGATTTCTTCTGCTGAAGATTTCACCCTTCCAAAACTATTCGTTGGATAGAAATTGCTGTAGAAGAGGAAATTTTGTAGTACACTGGCATGCATATTCATCAAACGGAATCATTGTTCAGAAAATTGTAAAAAGAATATCACAAAGATAACAAGAATGTTTCATTCAGTCACATATTATAAGAGTAATATTGCAATGAAATATTTTAATTATTCCCACATTTTGAATTTGATTCAGGACGTGTGATAATGTCAGTTAATAATCTTAGTTTTTTTAAAGCCAATAACCGGGTGATAGACAAGTTTAATCCTCCACAAAATGAAAAATTGACATTGAGATATTGAAATCCTGGTCTTACTAAAGTAACTTTTCCTTCTGTCCTGTTGCAAATTGAGACGCGTCATGATGTGACGTGAGTCTGCTAGATGAGTTAATATCATATTATAGATTTCACATTGGGATGAAGCTAGTACGTGTGAACATTATAATATTATGATAATATGATTTCAGGTCATCTAACAGACTCATGTTACGTCATGACGCGTCTCAATTTGCGATAGGATTGGCTATAATAGCGACTAGCCACCAAGAGACCCAGTGACTCTACTACATGTTTTGAATTCTCCGCCCATCCAATGTGGAAGAAAAATGCAGCCACCGGAAATTCCAATCGCACACGACATAAACTCATTTCAGGACTGCTTTTCTCCGTGGTGTATGCTCACAAGGGGAGAATTAAGTCGTTTTGTGACTATTCTTCTGGTGGTGGCTTTTAGCTGCACGAAACTGAAGCCAGTCCCCAGACATAAAATCACATAATGAACCAAACCGTGGCTCCGCACAACGTCCAACATGTCAGAGATTGTTTATTCAAACAAGACAAATTATGTTGTACACTGTACATGTTCCTATTCTGACAACATAACAAGGCATTGTTGTGACAAGAAATATTGACTGAGCATTGGTACTAAAACTCTTCAAATTTACTGTAATCAGGAACCTTACATGACTGTTGCTCTGGACTAATTGCTTCAGCTCGTTCCTGGCCTAGGTAATTGTACATCTAAATAAGGTCAACGTGAATTATTGAAAAATATAAAAAACGTAGGATAAGTTACAAGTTTTCGTACTAAGAAACTCTTGAACTATTAAAAATCAGACAAAATTCGCATATCTAGATTCATCTGTTGAAAAATAAAATTAATATTCTTTATACCAGAAAATTTTACATAATTTGAAATTGGAATTCTTAACTTCAATCTATTCAGTCATTATTCTTTTATGTTTTTTCTTTTCCGATCATTGTATTTTTTGTGTTAACCTAATAAATAAATAAATAAACTATTCTCCCTGAAACCTTATATTTTAATAAACTGATACATTTGATGAGCCGGAAATGACGGCCCGTCATGGAACTTTCATACTGTTTCACAGTATTGCTTTTCAATTTAATTTGCAGGTTTTGATCAAAAGATATTTATCGATTATTTAAATGATTTGATCAGCTTGGTAAGCATATGAATGTGCAGAGCTTAAACTGGGGATCATTCCATCTTGTATGTAGGAATCCTCTACAAAAGCTTTGATCAGACTGATTTATTGTACTTATATTGTTCTTCACTGGCAAGTGCCCCAATAAAAAAATGAATGATAATGAATAAAATTCACATCTCTGGATTAATTGAGATTGTTGTTGTTTTAGAATGTTCAACTATGCGGCTACACCCTTCCATTCCATTTTCAATTCACTCTCAATTACAGAACAGTCATATCATATTTTTTATCAACCTTTTGGAAAAAATAATTTCATGGAATAGCCAAACATTTTCGTGGCATCTTCACATACATGTACACAAGAAAAACAAGGTACAAAACTAGAATTTCATAAATCACCAGATTTAATAAAGAAGCATTCCAAGTTTGAAAACTCATTCAGATAATATGCTATGCTGGCTTGGTGTAAGCACCAAATGGCTGAAGTCAATTGAATCATTAGTTGTTAAAACCCAGAGTAAACAGTAGAGTTGAAAATTTAATTCATTGTATAAAACGAAGAAACCATCAAACAGATGCAATATGATTCCATCAGCCTCTGCAGTAAAATTAGTGTATTACAGCGAAGTAACCATGAACCTACAACCCTAGAGAAAAATCATCAAGACTTTAGAACACAGAAATTCATTCCGGAATGCTAAGCAGCTAGCCCTTTTCTCAAACCAAGCAATCTTTTTTCGACCACGCATTTCTGATTTGTTGAGACGGAAACATTCAGCTTTCAGATTAGAGAAAAACAGTTGCTTGAAAGAGTCTGAAGAGAACAAATCAAGCGACATTTTGCGGCCGGTAAGTACTACTACTCACAATCGAGGCTATTTCTGTGATTGAAATTGACCGTAAAATTCAGCCAGCGCGCGAACAGGCCACAGCGGCCGCTTTATCAATGGAAAACCAATAATGTCAGCCTTCGGCTACCACCCTCCTCCTTCACTTACCCCTCTCCACAATTCCCCATCATTCTTGCCAGCAACCAGCCACCATCAAAGCATTCACTGTAATGGTCGACGTGCTTCAATTACTTATTTTTCAGCTTGTTGGAAATCTTTCCTCTCTCTCTCTCAACGTTTTCAAACAGCCTACAAGGAAATGTTGCAGATGAAATTAAATTTGAATCTTCTTGTAGGATGTGCTGGAAACGTAGAAGAGCCGTGAAATCGAATAAATTAAATATGAATTAATGGATGAACCTTTCAAGTAAAACAATGTTATTTACAATTTATTAGCATCCACTTTGTTCAAACGGTCAGAAACTGAGATGATTCAATGTGAGAATTACATGCGAGGTGATCTTACCTGAATTAAGTTCAATTCAATATTTAATTGGAGAGATTACAAATCATCTCTCCCATTGAAATCTTTTATGCTTTTCAATTTCATTATTTTTCGAACTGAGTGTTTGCTGTTATGAAACTGTCAATTTTGGAGAAACTCATTCCATTAAGGTAGGATTGTTTAATAATATTAATATTGTATGACTTAATAATATTGTATTGTTTAGGATTGTATGACTCTGTATAATGTACTACAATAATAATTATTTTTAAGTTATCAATTATTTTATTATTAGTTTTTCAATTATTATGTAGAATGTGGTGAATAAGTGAATGAATTGATCTGTTACATCCTCAAATTGTTACAACCACTGATGCAACTTAAAACAAAACTGATAAACTGATCTAGGTTGCAATCATACCATTATCAATCTGTAATAGAGAGAAAGCTTCATCATCGAGCAGACGAAAAAAATATCCTCAAAGTGATCGATACTTCATAGAAACATTGAAATAAATATGTAACAATTCACGTTATATTATATGACCAGATTGTTACCACCACCACTATAACTACTACAACTCATAAATCTGGGAATCATTGATCATAGGAGACTTGCATAAGCCTACAAAATACTGATTGTTGTTGAAATTCTTCCATATTTAATTGCTCTTACAGCTAAACAAGATCGAGAGGGAGATGGTTCCATGTTCCATCATGAAACATTTTAGAGATAGAGTCTCGTATACTTTTCGTAATCAATGGATCTAGTGAGCATGTGAGATCCAATTTTTATGACTTTTTTCAAACTAATACCACAAAACGAGATTTAGCAATGCGCTCAGTGGAATTTACCCCAAAAAAATGTGTACAGTTGTGTTCTGCACAATCAATTACTAAAGAGAAGATGCAACTGGTGCAGATAGCAATGCTCGTAAATTGCTGGCAAGAAGAGACAGAAAGGAGATCTTCGGAGATAATTTTCAGTGTATTGTATTCAGGAATGGAGGAAGACTTGGTACTGCTCTTCCCTGCATAATACGGCCATAGGGAGAATAGAAGGATGAAACAAAGATGGGGAAGGAGCCAGAGGACTACGGTGACGATTCGAATAATCCATTCTCCTTTTTCATTCTTCGCTCAACAAAGAAAAATGCTCGTCTATTTTGCTGTGCGAATTATCTGATTCTGGAGAGAGGCACACAGAAATGTGATAGAGACGGTCTCTACTGTAATGAAAGAAATGATTGTGCTCTGTCGCTAATCTCGGCAGAAGAGTTGTAAAAATAATTAAACCGTCTCAAGACAACCGATGGTCCGCGTAGGGTGAGGGGGAAACATCCCTGAGGACTAACACCATGATAATACCTAGTTCATAAATCACTCTTGCCAGCAGTCGGTACCAACAGTAACAACTCTTCTCTTTTACTCTCTTTCTTTGTCTCTATCTCTTACTCTCCATACTTCTCTTTCCCCCTATCAATCCCTCTTCTACTCTCATTCTCCAACTCTCTCTCTTCTGCTCTCTTACACACTCTCTTACTTTTTATCTCTCTCAAATTCTCTTTCTCTCTATTTTTTGTCTACTCTGCTTTGGAGGCCTGCTCGCAGACAAGCGGCTCATCCTTGTATCTGGTCTTCATTATTAGATTACAAAAATGAATAATACTTCTTAACTCTTTTTTGTTTTGTAATCGAGTTAGAAAATACGTTCCAGCATTCGAGAATGTTCCAAAAACAGCTGAACAGGCTTCATGTCCAAGACTGAATCTACAAGAAACAAGATTTGAAAAAAATTTAATCTACTAGCTCGCGCATGATTGATTACATCTTTGAGACACATGATTTGAGGAAGGATCGTACAAGAAAATAAGTTATTAATCGCAATGTAGGAGAATTGTTTCTTCTGTAGTAATTACTCCGAAGGAAAATTCAGTGATAAAAAGCAGCGCCTAATTGTTGAACATAGTAGTCTGGTGTTCCAAGTGGCTGTTCCAACCTCGACAAACAATAGAGCACAAACTTTAGCTTTTATGGCTTGCACTAATCTCCTCCTCTCTTTTTTACTGTTATTACCACCTCTTATTGCAAACTTTCGTCGAAATTCAAACGTTAATGTTTCCTAAGAGACTTTTCTCCATCTGTTAATTTCTTACCTCGGCTTATTTCTTTGAATTTCTCAGAAGCCACTCATTAAGCTCTGTCGTTTGACGTTGTTGGACAGCAAAAAAAGAAAAGCGTTTTGTTATCATCATAGGTTCTTGAAGGCAGAAAAAATGAAGGCCAATTTAAATCAAAATATGGTCCTATGGGGTGGAACAGCCATGGGATGGAATCCATGGACTAGGAATTGTTGGGTGGGATTTGCATTATAATATTCAGCTAATAAATAGAAAAATTCTAAATTCTATTCATAAAATATATTCATTTTTTATTGCGGATGATGCCCACACGAGCATTTTACTTTTGCTTAGGTAATGGATAGTAAGAGGTGATTTGAAAGTCAGAAAAAATGAGCAGGAAACTTGTCACTGTATATTGGCATACTGTGCTACAGAGTTGATGAAAATAATGGAAACAGCTTGATAACTCTTTCACAAGAATAATTTAACAGTTGGGTATCATTAGGATCCTATTCGAACTAGAGAACTTTTCTGTCGCTTCAAAATTTTTGTCCGCAATTTGGAATTGAACTTCATTTTTTAAAGTATGTTCATGATTTCGATTCAGAAGGAAATGAATGGCGGAAACCGCACATCGATATCTCGAACTGTTTTTAAGTTATTCTCATTCAAATATACAAATAAATCATGCCACAAAATGCTATGAATGAGTAGAAAAACTATCATTACTGGAAATCAATCCAATATAATAGAATCATAGAAACGAGCTTATTTCTTTAAACTTATTTCTGATTGAATACTGAGATTCTTTGTAAACATCAAACATAAAAAACATACTGTTGACATGATTATTGAACATTCAACATTAACGCTATTTCGTTAAAATATTAGCTGTGATATATGCTGAAATATGATGAGATTGATGTGGAGAGAGTCAAGAGTTTACTAGTTTACATCACCTGTGGAAAACAAGCACTCTGATCTGAGGCCTAGTTGGCAAATAATTGATGGTTTCTAATAGAGTTGCCAAGAGCCAAGTTGTGTCTGACATTGAATATTCATTCAATAAGGCACGTCGGTTCAAGACGTTTACTTGACGGTTGCCAGAGGGGGAAGTTGCCCAACACCCGAGGGACTCCAACCTCCAACAGACGCATACCTCGACCCTCTACCACATCCAAATCTGCCGAGAATGCAATACTGAATTTGCGCCAGCAATCTATAATGGGAAATCAACTTCCTGAAAGAAAATTTTGTCACCGAAATCATATTCCAGAATAATATGATGTACATTCAATATTTTTAAAAACTCAGCTATCATACTATTGTATTACACCCCGCTAAGAAAAGACAATGGTTCTATAAGCGGTTATTCTTCAATCCGAATCAAGTTAATTGAGAGTAGGACCCTGTCCTGAACTATTCTCCAATTCATAATTATATTTTTTGATCAGAGAAAAACCAACCCACACAAGACACACTAATCAATTTTCTATACTGACCTAATCTAATATCCACAGTGTGTGGGAGTCTTTGCCTATACTATGTTTCAAAACTTCTGAATTTCATATGGAACAGCCCCCAATAACATATCTAGCTTGCGTGATACATTTCTTTACCACTCTTCAGCACTACTAACAAACAAAACAATGTAGCTATTGGAAAGAATAACTGCGCCGAGGCTTAACTTGTACTCAGGTATAAATTGCTAGAAGAATAACATTTTTTCATGGAGAACATATTGAGAAAGTCAATCACTCAAATTGGTTAGAGGAATACGTCAGTATTAGAAACACGATATAGCGATAAACAAGCTTCTCATTCTCTGCAGAATATGATTTTCTATCAGATTAATTCGTATATGAGAGAAGATGTATGTATTGTGACATAAATAACAATACTTTGAAGAGCATGTTCACGGTTGGTATGATATTAGGATAATTTGATTCAAAATAGTTTATATTTTCCCATTTCATCAGTTCAGTGCTAATGATGAACGAAGTTCCTGAATTTTTATAATAAGCTACACCCATTTAATCATAATATTCACAATCATAATGATTATAGTGTTTTGTACAATGAATGAAATCAGTGAATGAAAATTTTGATCAGACTCTCCATTTCTTTCCAATCCACCAACAATCACAACTGAGCCAATCTTCCATTGTTTTGAGAGGACAGAAGATCAGAGAAAAGCTTTAGAGTTAGGAATATATGACAGGGAGCAAAGTTCGAGCAAAGAGAGAATAATGACGATCAAGGTGTGAGAAGAAGAGAGGAAGATAAGAAAGGAATCAATGGTTCGCCCAATTTCATCACTGAAATTAGTTCCCGGGTCATTATTCACTTCCAGTGCCCAAGCTCTAGGCTGAGCGAGAATAAATGCAGTCAAGTTCATTGAATCCTTCAACTTTATGATTTATGCATCCTGGCTGAATTTGGGCTCAATTCTACTGCAAGGTAGAACTACTCCTAAGGATTTCCACAAGATATGAGAGGTTCAACAAACTGCTTGAATTTTATAACTGGAGGAAACGCTCCAAAAAATCAAAAACTACATTTTTTCTTATTGCTAATTTGTATACTTTCATACAAGTGAAAATAGAAATTTTTACTTTCATTGCCCTATTACCATAGGTAAGGAAAGTATTGCTTTGAGTGTATGAGTGTATGTGCGTCTGTGTACACGATATCTCATCTCCCAATTAACGAAATGACTTGAAATTTGGAACGTAAGGTCCTTACAATATAAGGATCCGACACGAACAATTTCGATCAAATGCGATTCAAGATGGCGGCTGAAATGGCGAAAATGTTGTCAAAAACAGGGTTTTTCGCGATTTTCTCGAAAACAGCTCCAACGATTTTGATTAAAGCTATACCTGAAATAGTCATCAATAAGTTCTATCAACTGCCACAAGTCCCATATCTGTAAAAATTCCAGGAGCTCCGCCCCATCTATGCAAAGTTTGATTTTAGATTCTCAATTATCAGGCTTCAGATACAATTTAAACAAGAAATTTTAAGTGGAATAGATTGATCATGGAAATCCCTACAATAAATGTTCAGTAACATTTTCACCTAAAATTAAAAATAAGCTCGAAATTCGAGAGAATGTGATTATCTAATTGCAAACTGTTGGCAACTGTTGATTCTATCAAATGATTCACTATGAAGAGATAGCAGACCTCGTGTGTCTCCATCGTTATTGCCCTGTCACCAGCTGGCTCGAATCTTTGAATAGTAGACTTGAGATGCGCGGGAACACTAGCGTCAAAGGATCAATTTTCATAACGGCAAGGAAAGTTGTGTGAGTGCGCCACACCAGATTTTTAGTTATTGAACTTCAACCCAATATAACCTTTGCGTGCTTTTTCACTTATAGCAAATGACCTGGGTTTTACGGCTAGGCGGAACATCCTTACAGGATCTGACAAGAAAGCCATACGCATATTATAATTATGTACTTTGCAGTAGCCTCTTGATAGTATTTTTGTATCCTTCAATGTAATTATATTCTTATACTATTTGTCTTGATAATATACAGACACTCTTTACAATGCTATTAGAGAATATGGTATATTTTCACATACCAGTCATCAAACATTCCATATTTTATACTTCTACGTATCTCCGTGTCATGAAACTATTGTGATTTTAGATGAGTTATAGTTGATTATTGGTTATGAGTGGAATATATGCAGTATATTTTGTTACATATCTCTCTGTATATTATGTGGAGAGTAGGCAGCATATTTTGGTGGGTATAACCTGAATGATCACCTGTTACAGGGAAATCAGTTTGTTCATATACAACAGTGAATTGAAAGTTTGAAAGAGATTTTTCTCCTAGAAAAACTTTTTCACCCTATTAGGAAGATTGTGGTCGTTTAATCAGCTTGAACTTTCAAGATAGAGGTGAAAATATGGAGTGTACAGCTTTACACACTCAATATTGTTATCTCTGTTCAACTTCTTGACGTGACGCTTCATAATAACTTGATATTGATCAAAAACTGCAGTTTGTCTTCGTTCAGTCTGTTTCGTAAACTCTATTCTGTCGAATAATTTCTGTATAATTCAGAGAAATTTCTGTGCATTATTCAATGATTATTGTGTTCAGAGCAACGTTGGTTGAGTTTGGAATTAATTTTGGTGTTTAAGAACGCTGACGTGCTCTCAGCTTACAACACTGATAACGCTGAGATGAAATATAATCGGTGGAGTTTGGAAATTATCTTCCATTTGGCAGTGTAAAATGTCAGAAACAGAAAACGAATAAGACATCCTTTGTCTGTGAGGATTGTTCATTCATAATATCGATAATTATAACCATCGAACATAATCCAGAAGAAGTCAAGTAGAGGTTCTATGAAACAATTTTGACAGGAGTAGATTGTAAAATATTTGCAACTCTCATCCAGTGAATTGTCAGTCTGCTAACTTCATCAATTATATTAGATTTTAATATCGATTATCATATATGAATTTATTGCTTTATTGTAGCTCACACTGTCTTTTCTCCGTAAGTATCCCAGTTGTAACTATTTTATAAAAGTCAGTAACATCATATGGGTAGTTTAATAAAGAATGAAAAAGGATTCTACCGTTTTCAAAATAGGAATGGTTTAATGATTTCATTTTTGTCGGGGTTCAACTGGACTAATTCCTTGATCTCTGAAAAACTTGGGATGGCATGTAAAATCCAATACATTTTTTATGTCACCAAATTCCCCAAATAGTTAATATGCATCCAATTAATCAAATAAAGATATCAGCAATTAATGTTTATACAATAAATTCCAGTAGAGCTTTCTAGATTACTATATTTTCAATATTTTGAAGAAATGTATGTTAATAATCACTCTAGAGGACCAGATCATTCTTCTACCAAAGCCAATCACCATATATTTTACCTGCCATTATATACCAAATTCGTTATACCTGCAGCCTCCGTACATTAAGGCTAGTCTAGTGGGGTGAATCCAAAGTTAGAAAAATATAATGAACACTGGTAAGGTTAAAGTGGATATTGACGTCTTTCATGAGAGAAACGTAATAAAAACTTGAGAAAAACGTATCGTTTCTTATGAGGGACAGATAGTAAACACGGTGTCTAATAAAATAATCGAAGAAGCTAGTAACTGCAATATTATTGTCTATGGGAAAACAGGATAAGTACAATTGTTGAGGCCATTTGAATTGTATTCATTAGCTCATTGACTGCTAGATGGCAGGAGAGCTTCTATAATTTTATAATATCCATTACTCATCAATTTATCGTTCCACGCACTGGATAGTTTGCGAGTCAGTGTGGATTTAGCTTTCGTACAGCTATCTACTCGCTCTCGAGGCTTTAAGATTCAGGAAATTCGTCCTGAATCTGCCTAAATATTCGTGTCGTTTAATATTATAGGAAATTCGGCCTATACATTTATTCGTGTACATGAATTACATTTTCGTTTTACGTGAAAAGTTATTCACGTTTCGTATTAGTGAAAAGTGAATGCCAGAACTCAATTTTTAGTTTTGTTTTTATCAATAGTCAAGTCATAGTGTTATATATATCCAGACAGTAAACTTCACCTCAGAACGGGAAAACAGCAAGGAACCAACTTTAATAGTCGCACTTTCGGTTTGCATAATTTCACCTATATTTTCCTCTCATCTATCCTATCCAACTGTCCACCTTTTACCTCAAATAGAAGTAGCCAAACAATGCGATTTGCGACATGTTGGATTTGGGATTTGGTGAGTACATTTTCTGATTTTCTATGTTCTTTGTATGTGGTTTTCCTGAATGGATATATTATAAAACTCAAAGATTTGATTCGTTTTATACAGTCCACTTCAGAGCATTTGAAACTTGTAGTTTGAAATATTTAAATTTAAAGAACCAGTATATACGTAACAACAATAATTGATGATCTTGTATCGTATTTATGGACAATATATCAAGATTCCTATTTCATGTTCTCAAGTCTTTTTACAATTTCAAATTCATCTTCATGAAATTGCAATCAAATATGAAGCTTGATCTTGTTCAATTCAAATATAATAAGTAAAACTAGAATGTATGTAGAATGTATGCTTCTGTAATATGCTCCAATAACCCATCCCATGATATCCTAAAGGTGCGTACAGACTTTCGCTCTGCTCCGCAACCGAACGTCACTCCAGCAGAGCGATTGATGATCTACCGGGGAGCAAGAGTGGAACGTGAGAAGTGCTAACATCTCCCGTAACGTTCATCATGGGTGCGACGGCAGAGCGGGGGCGGAGCGACTGCGGTACGATGGAGGAACGAGGGCGGTACGAGGGCGGAGCGTGCTCGGTGCGGGTTGGAGGCGCGTATATGTGTACGCAGCTTATGATATCCCATCAAACTAATAATCATAGTAAACTAAATATCATACTACGATCCCTCATAATAATATCAACCCTTTATAACGAATAATATCATACCCTGTGGGTTGGGGAGCTTTGAGTCGATCATCGTACTCAAGAATGTGTTGAAAACCAGAATTCACCAACAGTATCCATGCTTGTCGTAGGAGGCGACTAAAATGAAACTCAATGAAACTCCAGAAGTTGCCTTGCCATCAAACCCACGGGATCTGCCCCATCAGGGCAGTTTCGGAGGGGCAAAAAGAAAAGCCCAAGAGACCAGAGATGGGTGAAACTCCAGGCACAAATGTGGGTCAAGAGGCTGAGTCGAGGGTGGCCGGCGCCGGGCGCCCTAGAGGCAGCGGAAGGACCTACAAAAAGGCCAGAAGTGGAACTCACGTGGGTCACGAGTTGTGGGTGAAGAGACCAAACCTCACCACTGCTCAAAGAAGGGTGGCCATTTAGGCAAAACCTCTTGGGAGAAGTGAGGCCTTTGACCCAAATAGAAAAAAACCAAGAGACCAGAGATGAGTGAAACTCTAGGCACAAATGTGGGTCAAGAGGCTGAGTCAAGGGTGGCCGGGCGCCCTAGAGGAAACTTGGCCGCCCCTTCCTCAGCGGGAGGACCTACAAAGAAGGCCAGGAGTGGAACTCACGTAGGTCACGAGGACTAATCAGTGATGAATGGAATGTTAGTATAGGGTAAAACTCCTGGTTCTTGTAAAGGACATAGGTATTGGTTTGCCTAACTAACATACTACTTGGGAACACAATAAGCTTCAGTTGACGTGTGGGGTTCTTTGAACCTTTGGATCCTTGAATCCGTCCCTTCAAAAACAAGAAACAATACTTCGATCTGCCTTTCATCTACTAACCTTAGGGTGTCTGCAATTCGAGAATCAAAAGTAATCTAAATAATTCATATTTAGTGTAGAATGAAGAAGCAAATTGATTGGAATGGAAAACGAATGGTCCAACACTATCAGCAATAAACTATTTATAAATGAGAAAATCTATCAAATCCACAATAGAGATTATCCAATCAACTAAGTCGTAATTTTTTTCAATTACAGGGGATATTTCAACCACTAGATTGCATTGTGCATTGATGAAGGAAGTGTTTAATAGTGTCATTAATAGTGATAGAAAGTGATTTAAACATGATGAACAATCTCAGAAGAAGGGTTTCGCAAGCAATGATTCAATTTAATGATAATGACTAAATTCTATCTGTCTAGATTGGAGGGTAAAACAAAAACACCGTAATGAGATTGAATTTATTTTTGTAATCGTCATCAGAGATGTTGGACGGCGAAGCTGCAACGTGATTAACGTGAATAAACAATGTGAGTGTGGATGATAGATGAGAGATAGCAACTGAAATATCGATAAAATCAAATTATTTTGAGGCGTGCGTAATATACTGCAGTGTAACCGAGATGGATATATAGTAGTGCTGTATATAAATATATGGAGTGAGGTTTTGCTCTGACCGCCGCAAGCTATGCGTTCCATATTCTATTCGGTGTTATCGGAGACAGCAATTGAAGACAACTCTGAATTTCCCAACGGTGTTGGCCACACTTCAAATCCCATTTCTCGCTACGTAACATCTGTACCTCTTTCTCGCTCACTCGCTCACCTTGCTAGTATCACCTCTCACACTCAATGGATTGATTAAAACATATTGAGCAACGATGGATCGTGCATAACAGCCGATTATTGGAGAAGTAGCCAGTCATATACCAATCAAACAGTTGAAAATACAATTACCTATACTATATACCAGCAATACAAATATAAATGGAAATTTTTATGATTATTATACAAACTTCATGACCGGATAAATAACAATTATGCAGTGAGCCACAGCAAACATAATTCATAATAACTGGTCATTCAAGCCACAATATCAAATTTCGAACACGATTTACACTCACGTGATCAATTACATTGATATCGTAGTATGATATTTTTATGTAAAATTGGTGTTGTACCGTTGGAAGTTGAATAAATAAATAAATAAGAAAATCAAATGTAACTGAATTATAGTACACAATTTTGGATAAAAGATAACAGACCTATCAATTGAATCTATTCCCATGATATTATTTACTTCCCATAAGCTCAATTTAACAAAGCTTTTGAAAGAAATAGAATCTTAGAATCAGAGTTGATATGCTATCAATAAATTGAGTATCGATTATTCTTTTGAAATTTCATTGATCTTTTTATATTCACTCAAACACTCAAAGTGACGTTAGCACAAAAGCCTGTTAAATTTAAACCGTGATTAATTCCAAGAGAACCAATCAGAGAAGCCTCCTTTTCTGTAATTGGTTCTCGAGGATTTAATCAGTCTTGTACTTGAATGGCTTCTACCAAGAATTCTTGATTCATTACTGATAGCCTATCAATATTCGCAATTCGCAGGTGACTTAGTTTCAATTTCAAATCAATTGAAAGAAATTGAGTTATCATGAACCCAAAAAATGGAATGGTAGGTTAATATGGAAAATTGGATAAGAATAGTTTAATGTTCTTGTTTTGAATTGAATAACTCCATTTTCAGTATCAAAAGCTCACGGTCTGGAACGAGTGTTGGGAAATAAAACTCTTGTGATAAAATAAATCTTATCATGAGTTATTTTTCAATTGAGAGACTTCATTCATACCCTCAATTGTGTGTTATCCATACATAGTATTGTCGTTGTGAATCAGTGATATTGTTTCTGTCCAGGAAAGCTTGATAACATTAAAAAAACTTGCACGTTTCTTCCATTTTAACCATAGAAAATATCAAGTTAACACCCAATGTGCGATAAATTTCAGTTATAAAGAGCGATTTATATCAGAATTCGTGACAGACACGAGAGAATTTAATATTCTCTCGCTCTCTGAGTTTCACTCTTTCATTCTATCCCTTGTTATGGAAGTAGTTGTAACCGACATTGTTAGAGCATCAACTTCAGCCAACTCACAGAAACTTTTTAATAAAACAGAGTCGAAGTCTTTTCTTGGTATGAATGCATCATGTCATGTACATGTGAGCAGAGTGATCCTCGTGGAGGAAACAAAAATATCGGTTTTCATGAGAGGAAAGTGTATGCGTTGAGCTCATTATCCAAAAGGCAACGATCCGCATAGGAAGAATTCCTGTCCTTTTGAATTTTGCAGTTTTGCTGGCTTCATTGATGTGGAGTACCGGAGAAAACACGTGAATACAACATATATATTCAACTCAGAATTATAAATCCAAGTACACTCCGGTCAAAGCCAGCACTCTTGATTACATGGTCGTATTTTTTTGGATTCATCTTCAGCCTTACTAAAGACTATAGATCAATCTTACTATAGATCAATCTTCTAGGAGTGCAATATGTTTTACAAAAATGCCAAACTGAAACTTTCTCATTCCAAATCAAAATGTCACATAATATCAAAAATTTATTGATAATCCTTTGAATTATCAATTGGATTGATTGAAGCCTCCAAAGTGACTCATTCGCGATAAAGACTCCTGTATACTTGAAATTTAATCTTTAGCTACTGCAACATCAAAAAGCTCATGCTATCTTAAACCAAATTTCGATATTTGAATTCAAATTTACATAAAGGTTAATTCATCGACCTTACAAAGAATTCTATTCTATCTACATTCACATTTTCATCCTCGTATTTGACTAAAATATATTATATTTTTTGGATATATTATTTATCGTCTCTGGTGAAGTAAATATGAATTTTGATGATGATTTTCTTATATTTTTCAATCACAGTTGGCATTTTTCTTGAGTGAATTGTTCAATTTTGAAACTTATTTACCATATTTTTGTTTCCAAAATTCTTCTTTTGCTCACCAAATTAGTCAACATTTTATTGAATGTGGCGTATCAAGCAATAACGAATAAATCACTTTAGAGTAGTGGTCGCCAATCAGTCGATCGCGAGCTACTGGTAGCTCATAGGGTAGTTTTTGGTAGCTCACAGAAATACTCGTGCAGAAGAATGTCGTCCAGTTTGAATATGTCACGTGGTAATTTAAAACCACCAAATATTTTTAAATGAGCCAATGAAATGTAATAGAACTATAAAATTGGAAAGAAGGTTAGACCTACCCAAAGAGTAAATCAACTCAAATCAAGTATTATTAGCGATTAGGAGTAATAGCATTATCAACAACGATAAGAAAACATGTATTATTGTGATTTAATAATTATGAGAACCCATTGGTAAGATCAAAAAATTATAAAGCGGCATACTTATTATTGGCGGATTATAAAAAAAAAAAAAAAATAAAATGCATGAACATTGAGGTTAGAGTTACTTGTTTACATTTTGAAAAGAATTAGTCGATCTTGGATAAATCGATAATTATCAGAACCAATACTGAACGAATCAGCTGATTATTCGATCAACCCATATGACCGGTTGAATCATATAAAATTCACTCATAAAGGATATATTATGTATACTAAAGGAAGTCGATGTGTAGAATTACAAACAACTATTATTTCTGTATAAATATTTATTATAATCCAAAAAAGCATGATAAATCAAGAGTATACAAAACTCATATAAAAACTAAATGTATTATCTATTAAAATCGTATGTTACGATTTATTTATGAATTCAATTTAAGATAAACACTCCATATATTTGTATAAAAACTTCTTTTATTTAATTTTTTCTATTATAAAGCCGAGGAAGCCCTGATTCCCAAGGCAACCAATTGTATTGAGTCTATTAAATTGAAGGCCAATCAGAGAGTAGCTTACAGAATTATTCTAGGAAGAGGCAAATTTTTCTGAAAACCTCCTTCTTCTGGCTTAAGATCCTGACCGGAGAGGATGCACATGGAGTTTAGGGTTTTTTCTTCTTCCTTTTAAAATTTTAAAACTATTAAGCCAGACCCTTTTTAAATGTAATGTATGTTTGTTGAATGTTAATTATTTGTGAACTCAGTGCTGTCAAGGAGTTCGTAATTGTAAAGATTCCCATAAAAATAGCTTTAATTCGAAAGAAACTTATAAAAATCTGGATCACGCGTTAGCCCAGCAGTGACGAAAAGGAGCCTACCCAATTAATTATTGGAAATAATTAATTCAATCCACGAGAACATCTAGAACTTCAGTCAGTGAGTGATAAGTCAAACCAAACGAGCTCATTTTTTCTACGTCCAGTGGGGGTAATTAATTAACAAAAAAGCGCTATTCCAATTAATTTGAATTAAAATAAAAAGTCACCACGTGTTGAACAATATCACATAGTCCATAAGAACATTTATAAATTTATTTATTATATGTAGGAAGCTTACTTCCATGCACAGCCCGAACTCATATAAATCCCTGAGATCTCATGTTTGAATATTAATTTATTAAATATTAATTTTGTTTATTGAACAAAGTATACCATATCAAACTTATAGACCGAACAGGTTTTTATTGGCAGAATTTTGTATTGATTGGAAGTCTAAGTACCAGTATTAAATATAATATATTTATGAATTTGAAACTCACTATTGTGAATATTAGTAAAGCCTGTGATAATTATTCAGATTTTTGAAATAGATTATTTAAGTGAATTATAGTTATATCGAATATTTTATGCACATCTTTTTTATGGGAATATATTTTGTGTTTTATGTCAGCATACAAACTTATAGAATTTTTTATTATATCCCAACTCATCTCGTGTTATATAGTTTGAGCTGTTTTGGTACCAACAAATATTTAGCAGCACTTAAAATCATAGAATCAAGTAATATTAACCTTATTCAGAGCACTCAATATTTATCATCCTTTGATGATATTCATTTTATCAGCCAGAACAAGTATATTAAGAAATTATATTAATAAGGTTCCAGTTATATCATATAAGGATCCAGAGAGCTTCAAGAACTGGCGTTGTAAGTTCTAAGGAATTTTGAAAGGGTATATTGGTGAATACTTGTATTCACGACGAGCGTTTTAAGAATCAACTAGAAACAACTATAGTTGGTCCTGATTATTCTCTAGTGGTACATGGTTACTGATAATCAGTCATCAAATATTCTTTTAATTTCCTTACTGGTATTCTTCAAGAACTTCATAGAAGCAGCGGTAAGAATTACCAATCACCGATCACTGAACCTTATGGTGATTATTTGTATTTATAAAATTCATGTTTCTACCACTGAGCTAGAGCTGAGGTTTGAACCCAGTAATTTTGCGAGCCGGAAGGCCTTAATTTTTTGTGAATTTATTCGCAAAAGAGGGAATTTAGAGACTGCTCTTATAAATACCAGAAACATCGTATTATCTGTGAAGGAATTACAATCCACAACTTCTCACAATAGCTTCATAACGTGGGACTCTATCATAAGAGATAACCCCCCCAGGAGCACAACTTCACACAATGGCACCCAACCAGTGGAGCGTGATGAAAAGCTTACCTACTCAATCTTACTATCAATGATTAATGAAATTATTGATAAAACTGAAAGCTGCAAGAAGTATAATCTGAAGTTGTTTCGACAAGATATATCTGATAATCTATTGTAAGTTCTGGCTAAAATAATTGAGTTGCTCTTCAAATTAAAATTTTTCAAGCTGCATGAATACAGACAAACTGTATCACACGAGTTTGATAACATAATTCTCATAATAGAGAAAAATTGGATGGAAATTTCCATAAAAGTTATAGTAAAAATTTGATTTTGATCTTTGAATCTAGACATTGTATGCTGACCAGGGTTATAGGTTATTTGAGGCATTATAATACTGTGGTTATTCAGGAGGATAAGACCCTAATTAAAATTTTAAGAACTATATTAGTGTAATTTGTAAGCCATATCTGTCTATGTTGATAAGCGTACCTGTAGCACTCGAAGGTCTTTTTGTAATATATGTACATGACACTTGAAACTTTAACACAACACAATTTTATCCAGAATAGGCACTATCACTGAATCCATTTTAATATTCCTGAGACTTGGCAACACACTTGGCTATTTACTCGAAGTATTCCATAATAACGTCACCATGAACCAGTCGCCGGCTAACTCGCAAATTTCCTACTTCAGCGAACATCCCCAAAACTATGTAGCCACGACACCGGCAAATCAACAGCCCCAGGACAATGCAGCGGAGACCCCACGAGAGAGAGAGGGAGGCAGCATATGCTCCATCAATTTCGACCCGCAAAACTTGGCCCAATTGTCTTCTACGAAGATCGATAACGTCGTTGATGCGATTAATTCCGATGAGAGTCCGGATGAGGGAGTGAGGGCGTCCAACCCGGTACCGGCGTCTTCGCAGATCGCTCCAAGCGTCGCCGAGGGAACAGAGAGTGCCGCCACCCAATCGCCATCCGATATCGCCAGTCAACCGCCATCCGCCACCAACCTGGAAAAACGCAATACAACATTAGACTCTTCAGTCGGTTATACTACCAATTTCATGACAGATTTGATGAATAGAAACTATCAGTTAGACGAATATCTAGCTGATTCATCACTGGTCCACATCTTATCAAAAAAGCTTCCTTTCAATGTTCGTATGACACTGGCAGTATCTTCGATTTCCAGTTGTGAAGAACTGATAGAACATTTACATTCTATCCAATCAGCTACTTCTGAGCCAAATTATATAAATAGACAAGCAGGAAATTTTACTCAATCTAAAAACAATAATAATAGTCATTTCAGAAAAAATTATAATAGTAAAAATTATATTGCAAACGCTGGAGCAAATGCGCAAAGTGCAAAGTACATTGAAAATAATTCCAGGAACAGATCCCAATATTACAATAGTAAACGGTATCACAAAGAAGCACATTATGACAGCAGACGTCATTGGAAGAGAAACGATAAACAGGATATAAATTTCACAAATCAGGACGATCATAATCAAAACAGCAATAGGCTAAACACATCCTATACAGTGGCATGCACAATAAAAACAGACCAACAACAACCTACAGTAAATCAACCACCAGAACAAATCCACCACCGCACCAGCCCGCCACCAAATAAAGAAGCCAAACATACATCAAAATCAATCTGCAAAAAGCAACCCATATTAAGCCTACTATTTCCCCCCGAGGATCTACCACCAGTAACCAGCCCACCACCGAAAATAACATGCAACATTAACACGGAAATAATTAGAGAATCACCGATAATAAGACCTGAAAATGATACACCGCCTTCATGCACTGAACCTATATGCCAGCAAGCAACCCCCCCACAACATACCCGGTTTGAACAGCCACCACCCAAGCATCGTTGGATTCACCCGCGGCACACTAGGTTCAAGGAGCAAACCGCTACCAAAGCAAGCCGAAAGTGTGACCGGCAGGACGACGTCGGAGCGAACCCTAGAGTCCAACACCGGAAGGCCCACCGGAGAAAACAACAAAGAAGGCCCCGGAAGAGAGGTTACCGTCCGCATGCCAAATTCAAACACCACAAAAAAGAGGCACAGGAACCAAGCGACCAGGAAAAGAAGGCAACATGCAGGGAGGAATACCGGCACCAAAATGAAGTGGATAATGATACCAACATGCACCCGAAGCACACGCGGTTCAAGCAAGCAGCTTACCGTCGTGATTGCAATTACGGAATAAAGAAAAGGAACATGCTCAAAAACAAGGAAAAAGTAATAACGGATACGGGTTTAGAAAATGATAAAGGAAGAAATTATTATAGGAAGCTATTGGAAGATGGAATATGTGCATTAAAATTTAAAGAAGGAATGAATTGTTCATTGAAGGAAAGAACATCTGTGTATTGTTCACCAAGAGGTTATGTTACAAGCTTAACAATTATGCTGATTCATTTTGTTATGACTATTAGTACGACTATGATGTCAGGTAAAAATTATGTTGCAAATATAATAATGGAGGGTAAAACGTGTGAACTAAAATCGAAAGGAATAGTACATTGTTTATCGAAAATGGAATTATACGATTGTTGTTTATGGAAAGGTTATGTTGGAAGAAATACAATAAATACATTGATTTATTTCGTGAATATTATTATTATTATGGCTGTGATAGCAATTAAAGAAAATATTATTAAAGTACTGATGAATGAGGGCGTGATATATGCTAAGAGAATCAATTCAAAAATTTTCAAAACCAATTTGAAACCCAGAAAAGTTGAGGATAGACAAAGCAAATATTCTAAATTATCCAAGATAAGAGAGCTGATGGAGAATCGGTCGTCAGAGCCGCCAAACAATTCACAGAATCAAAACAAAATATTTCTAATCTCAAGCCGTATTATCGGGACAATAAGCGATAAGGATATAAACAATAATATTTTGGTTAAACGTCATTGGCCTACCTGACAAGATATACATACCAGACGAACGCCAACAATAAACTTAATTAGCAGACGAGTATCCACTTCGAATAACAACACCTGAAAATAAAGAAATAAAAAATTTAGAAACCATTTTTAACACCTTTCTTATTAGTGAAACAAGAGAATAAATAACTTCTAATGTTAAAAGCCAACTTACCTTCATGTAGCAGGAAGAGACATCAAGATGGCGACAAGTGATGAACCGAAGCCAACGTAAACCAGCTGTCTACTACGAAAACCAGAGTAGTCAATGCCTATTAAATCATCAAAGTTGATACCCCGAATAAGAAGATCAAGTGTCATATAAATGTGAATTGCATGTAGAGATATTATAAAAATATTATATTATTATTATTTATGTATAAACTAATTAAGAAAATCACTAAAATTATCCGCCAAATGATCAAACCGCATAGTTACCACCAAAAGCATTAATCCCAAGTCTCAATGTATTAGAGGAATAAGAAGTTCTTGTTGATAAAACCTACCAAAGATTATCCTTAAAAATATCCATTATATGAAAGCAAAGCCCAAATTCTGCAAGAGAATGAAATGAAAATGTACAAGTCACTGTTCTATGTTGAGGGAGAAAATATATTATACTCTGCAAGTCGGAGAATTACCAGTTTGTTAGGTTGGCAATGATTTTGCACCAACGTTCAAATGTGCTTCTGGCCTGAGGGCGGAGCGTGGATTAGAAAAAAGATTTATATTATGTATGGAGGAGGAGATAGTTTATATTGTGTATTGTGTGTAGAAGGAGATTGGCCGATGTAAGGCGTATGTATTTGAATTGAATTTATTTATTGTTGTATATGTTGTTGAATTGTTAGGAGGTAGGATTCTCAGTAGAGTTATTAGCAGACTTTGTAACATGTATGATTTCTGATCCAAAACCAACTGGATCATAAAATTTATATTATATTCTCGAATTGTCGTTTTAAATCAGAAATCAGAGGGCGTTTTGTGTCACGTGGTAATTTAAACCACCAAATATTTTTAAATGAGCCAATGAAATGTAATAGAACTATAAAATTGGAAAGAAGGTTAGACCTACCCAAAGAGTAAATCAACTCAAATCAAGTATTATTAGCGATTAGGAGTAATAGCATTATCAACAACGATAAGAAAACATGTATTATTGTGATTTAATAATTATGAGAACCCATTGGTAAGATCAAAAAATTATAAAGCGGCATACTTATTATTGGCGGATTATAAAAAAAAAATAAAATGCATGAACATTGAGGTTAGAGTTACTTGTTTACATTTTGAAAAGAATTAGTCGATCTTGGATAAATCGATAATTATCAGAACCAATACTGAACGAATCAGCTGATTATTCGATCAACCCATATGACCGGTTGAATCATATAAAATTCACTCATAAAGGATATATTATGTATACTAAAGGAAGTCGATGTGTAGAATTACAAACAACTATTATTTCTGTATAAATATTTATTATAATCCAAAAAAGCATGATAAATCAAGAGTATACAAAACTCATATAAAAACTAAATGTATTATCTATTAAAATCGTATGTTACGATTTATTTATGAATTCAATTTAAGATAAACACTCCATATATTTGTATAAAAACTTCTTTTATTTAATTTTTTCTATTATAAAGCCGAGGAAGCCCTGATTCCCAAGGCAACCAATTGTATTGAGTCTATTAAATTGAAGGCCAATCAGAGAGTAGCTTACAGAATTATTCTAGGAAGAGGCAAATTTTTCTGAAAACCTCCTTCTTCTGGCTTAAGATCCTGACCGGAGAGGATGCACATGGAGTTTAGGGTTTTTTCTTCTTCCTTTTAAAAATTTTTAATGAACTATTAAGCCAAACCCTTTTTTAAATGTAATGTATGTTTGTTGAATGTTAATTATTTGTGAACTCAGTGCTGTCAAGGAGTTCGTAATTGTAAAGATTCCCATAAAAATAGCTTTAATTCGAAAGAAACTTATAAAAATCTGGATCACGCGTTAGCCCAGCAGTGACGAAAAGGAGCCTACCCAATTAATTATTGGAAATAATTAATTCAATCCACGAGAACATCTAGAACTTCAGTCAGTGAGTGATAAGTCAAACCAAACGAGCTCGTTTTTTCTACGTTCAGTGGGGGTAATTATTAAAAAAAAAGCGCTATTCCAATTAATTAGAATTAAAATAAAAAGTCACCACGTGTTGAACAATATCACATAGTTCATAAGAACATTTATAAATTTATTTATTATATGTAGGAAGCTTACTTCCATGCACAGCCCGAATTCATATAAATCCCTGAGATCTCATGTTTGAATATTAATTTATTAAATATTAATTTGTTAATTGAACCAAGTATATCATATCAAACTTATAGACCGAACAGGTTTTTATTTGCAGAATTTTGTATTGATTGGAAGTCTAAGTACCAGTATTAAATATAATTATTTATTTAATCACTTGAAATTGGCATAAATTACCGAAACATGTTGTGATAAAATATTTAAAAAAAGGGTACTGAGATTTTTATTTTCTTTATATTTAATGATTTTTTTATATTTTTCAATCACAGTTGGCATTTTTCTTGAATGAATTGTTCAATTTTGAAACTTATTTACCATATTTTTGTTTCCAATATTCTTCTTTATTGCTCACCAAATTAGTCAACATTTTATTGAATGTGGCGTATCAAGCAATAACGAATAGGTTTATCAAGATATCACATTAATCATTAAGTTTTCACTTATGAAAATGCCACTTATAAGTTTCCATTTATGATATAAATGAATCTGAACTGCATTTATAGTGTTGTTCATTATCCGAAGTTGAACAATAAGTCATATCAATTGATCAGGTGCGACCTGAAAATTCTGACACCAGACCAGAGCCAGCCCGGACTCTCAGCATTATCATTATTATTATCCGATAAGCTAACTAGTGGATTTATGAAGTTGGTTATCCAATATACCAAAACCTGAACAAATAAAATATATCAAAACCGATATCTTCTAATCGTGTTATGAGCTATTGCGTGTATTTACAAGTTAATAAAGTGACTGAATCGCTTTGAAAACCTTCTCAAACAAAATATATCAAAACCTGACCGAGATGTTCTAATCTTCTTATGAGCTATTGCGTGTATTTACAAGTTGTTTACTTGATATACCTTGATAAATAATGAGCCTGAATCGCTTTGTAAACCTTCCCATCATTTGTTGAGCTATCGCATGGATTTAGCAGTTGGCCACTTAGGATCGTTGAATTGATAGCTGTTGGTTGGTCCTCTTCGACTTAATCCAAGACAGCATTCAACAATGATAGTAGGACATTGCAGCTAGTTATTTGTCAAGTGAAATGTAAGTTTGGACGGGGATGAGTGATTTTAGTTAGGGAGTGCTTCCGTCTGCAGATGGGACCTCTGCTACTCGGCAAGCCGTAAGTCATGGCGCTCGTTCAATCTTCTCTTTTCCAAGAGTGTTTTGCGGCCAACCTTGTTATTGTTACTGTACTCAACTCCATCCAACTTCCAACTTACTCCACAAATTCAACTCGTTCGCTGTTAGTAACTTAATAGACATAGTTTAGTATCAACTCGGACGATAGAGGTCGTGCATTAATTACTGTCGACTTGTTATAAATTGTGTTGATTTACTTATCAAATTTCATACTCGAGGAAGCAAACATTTATAAGTTCTTCTCGTCTCGATGTTACTTCATGCTACAGTCGCGATAGAATCGCGCGATAACATATTTATCATCACACATTTTTGTTGATCCCATTATTGGGTAGAATGGAAGTGGTATGGATCTTGACTTCCCAACAATATAAAATTGCGCGATATATTATTATCACACTAATTTGCTGATTCCATTATTGGGAAGTGGTATAGTTCTTCATATACTAGATTCAAGCTCATAAATTTCTTGGATTTATTAAGAAATGTTCATTCTTGTACCACGTCTTCGAAGGATAGTTCCAGTAGTTACTGAAAAGAAACTCCAAGATATGATGATGATCTACTTTCATACATGTTGGTAAATTTATCATAGAACACGTTTTTTGAGGCGAAAATATGGTAAGACTGTAACTATTCGTTCCTGATTGATTTGAGAAATCCATGATCAGTTTTCGACTATGTGATAACAGTGGCTTGAATTCAATATAAACTTTCAAGAAAAGTTGATCCTATCATGGGAAAGATAATACGTCATAATGTTCTATTAGCTTGTCTTCAACCGAACTCTAACAAAATTTAATGCAATCATACAGGGCTCCCTTGAAATAATGAGTTTTAAGAATAATCTCTGTAATGAGTTTTAAGAATAGCTCTTGATATTCTACGATGAGCTACGGAGTTCGAAAGGAACGTAACGTGGAACCTCTTCTAAAACTGTTCGATTCAGAATTTAAACGTTCATTTTGCTATCATTATAATTATGATCAGTCTAATCAAGTCCAATCTTGTCAAAGCCACTATGATGCGATCAATTTCAGAACATGGTACTACGAAGTAAATCTATAATGTTTCTATCTTCAAATTTGAATTCACTTGATGAAGATTTTTTTAGATATGGATCTGCTGGCGAACAGTGACATTTTATCACTGTGTACCTTGAATCTGTACACTAGGCAATGAAGTGAAAGTCGGAGGAAATAGGTCATTGTTGTGTAGTATGAGTGAATTCTTTGGAGACGTCTTCTGGCTGAGTTGAAGTTGAGCAGGAAATCTTTTGATGAATTATTAAGTGGTCACGTGACGAAGACTGCAATGACAAGAAGAGGAGAGAGAAATGAGCTCGGCTTTGTCATAGTCTGCCGGCCGACTCTCTTCACTCATCGCTCCAAAACTTTAACAAGGCGCGACATGCATTTTTAATTCGCAAACATTTGAAAGTTGCGAATATACGTGAACTCCATCAGCAACTACAGTGAATCTTCCAAGTTATCACATCGGAGTGATTTCGTCAAATAACTAAAACTCGAATAGAGTGGAAAACTTAGTAGAGGGAACTGAGTAGGGATTAATAAACTCAAATGCATATAAAATGGATATTATACCCATACTAGTTGGAATAATAATAATGGATTCGAATATCCAATGAAAGCTATATAAATAGAGCTTGATACTTCTGCTTCTGCAAATATTGACCAAGGAACTGAATAGCAGAAGGGAATTCACTGAATGTAACGCTTCAAATAATCAAGTGGAATAAATAATGAAAACATAAGGTTAAGTTTAATAATTATTGATAAAATTACTATCCATGAGCTTCAAATTATGTCTAATTTATTGATCGAAGAATATAATTGCTACTTGTTGATATCTGTGTTTTTGTGTTATATGAGAATTTAGGGAACAATAAAGACGATTCAAAATCGAGATTAATGATGCCAGCGGTATTCTCACAAGTGGTAACTCTACAACTGACGAACACTATGTTCTGTATCGATGTGCGATTGAACATCTTTATTAATATTATTATCATTATTTTTATATTATTATTATTTTATTTTTTATTTTTTATTATTATTATAATTTCGATTATTTTTTCAAGAATAATGTGGATATTGAAAACACAAATTTGAATTGTCAACCACTTTTTATTATTATAATATGGAAAAGTACCACATAATGTAGATACTTTCACTTTTAAATATTATTATTGAAGACACTGCAGACAAATTGGTTTTTATATTAGCTATTGAAAACTAGTTCTCACGTGTGAGTGAACTTTCAATTTGGATAGATAATACACGAGAATGGAAACTGCAGAGTCGTCAATAATAATATTTGGAAGTGACTAGCAGGAATATTAACTACCAGTTCCTCATCGAAAGTGAAATAGATGAGTAATGTTGATATGAGAGTATATCATCGAGAATATAATTGTCTGCTGTGTTCTGATGAAAAATAGATCTTGAATCAAACTGGCAAAGCTAGCTCATTCCATCACTGCAATATTTAAAAAGATGAGGAATTGTTTTTATCGAATTGATGTCATCGACCAGCACTGGATAATCGAGAGTATGTTTGTTAAGTGATCGATGTTTCTTGTGAGAGACAGGTTTGCGATTGATTGACAACACACACTTGGCTTGGCAGGCATATTGAAATAACAATTATTTTTGTTGTCCAATTCTTCTTTTAATTAGAACTGCTGACCTGCAGTTGACAAGGCTGGATCAGGAAGGCCCGACTGGAAAACCCATTAGTCTGATCCCCACTCTCGGGGACCTCCGCTTATTTAAATTTGAATATTTTTTGCAAAATCCCTCCTCGGTGGAGCATGCAAATTGTACGAACAACTGTTTTTTTCAGTTCACCGCTGGAGGTCTCTGATAACTTGCTTTCTCTCGCTTTCTTGTGGCCTACTTCTCACTCACACACACACCCTCTCATACAGTTTCCCCCTCCTTCCCCTCTCACAGACCCTCTCGCGAATCCATGTTTACTGCATCACTGTAAACAAAAGAAGGATTCTATTTGTACTCCCCTCTCATTGAAAAACATATTCTATCATCAATTTTATATGAATTCAGCTTGAGCTGTTCAGCTGCGTTTACACCAAAGTTATTAACGAAATGTTATTAACTTAATCCTTATAGATTCTATTAGATTTAACATAACTTATCATACACATGATGAACATATGTGTTTGTCAAGCGTCGTTCAATCTAATAGAATCTATTAGGATTGAGTTAACATTTTGTTAATAAGTTTGATGTAAACGCAGCTTAAGTCTGTGAGTGATGTGATCTGTAATATATTAAAAGTTCTCCCTTACTACTAATTTACCCCAATTCATACTATAATGCTCACATCTGTATTATATTATATATGTTTTGTACCAATCTTCAATGATATTCTCTTCTGTTCAACTCGAAGAATGTTCAGTTCAATATAATTCAATTATACAGGAACTCTAACAATATTGTTACATTCAATAATTTAATGTAATAAAATGATAGAAGAAAAACTTCTAATGACATGTTATCCATTCAATAAGTCATTAGATTGAGATTTCGCTCTCAATTTCAGTACTGTCCAAGAGAAGGAGAACCTATAAAGACTCAAGGATAAAAGCTTTGAACACTCATAACTTATGAAAAATAATGGTAGTACCCTCTCATACCGTACCTTCTTAGTTCGTTGAGGCATTTTAAAGTCAAAGAGTGAAATTCTCAATACAGTAACAATAGATCATTTGACAATGTAATTTGGACAAAATATCTGATTCACAATTTTCGACCTTGCAGCTTCATTAAGACTAGTTTGGAGTTGAACATATTGAAAATCCTTATCCCTAACGCCAGTGCTAAACGTAGGGTACGGTCAAGTAGACACTTGTTGCTGTATTGAGAATTTCACTCTCAACACTAAAGCTGCAATAACAATTGTTGGAAAACTTATAATGGTGAAAAAATACATAAAATCGAAAAGAATTGAATCCACTTCAACCCAACTTTCAGTACTTATTTTTTCGATACAATTTTGTTGAGTAATAAGCCCTGAAAGTTCAAAAAGATGGAAGAAGAACTGTTTTTTCAAAGATTCTACACTTTTAAAAGTAGATATCTAAAAAAATAAAGGTTATATCACAAAACTCCACTCAATAAAACTTGTAGGAAATTTATCTAGCTTCCTTTTTGCTCAGTTAGTCATGTCGCTGAAATGCATTGTTTCCAAGATACATACGTGTAAGCCAGAAATGAAAAAACGCAACTTTTAAACCACCCTCATCCCTTAAGCACAAGAGGTAGGGATGAGGACTTTTGATATGTTCACTTTCTAAGTAGTCCAAAGTCAAATATTGTGTTCCAAACGTTCCCTCCAAATTTCCCTGTCAATTGATCTATTGTTGTTTAACTGAAGATTTTACACTCAACACTATAACGGCTGCAACAATCGTAGGGAGATACGTGAAAAGATGAAGTAATAAATTAAATTGAAGAGAATATAATGCTCCATGAGCTCATGATTAGCACAGACTTTTTTAATCAATCGTTAAAAAGTTATAAGGCCAAAAAGATGGAAAAAACGGAGCCGGAAGGGTTTCTCTTCAAATTGTGAAACCTTTAAGAGCTCATGAGAGAAACTACGAAACTCAAGAACTATGAGAGATATGGAAAAATGTTACCGATGAAACTTGTTGGTTAATTTTTTAGCTTCAATTTAGTATTCGTCAAAAATTTCCGAAAGGCGCATATTGTTTGTGATATATGCAAAAAGCCAAAATATGGTAATTTCAAACCACCCTCACCCCCTTATCACAGGGGGTAGGGGTGAAAACTTTTGATATGTTTACCCCCTTACTATCCTTAAAAGAGCTGCTGGGTCAAAATTTGTGTTCTAAACTTTTCCCTCTATAATCTTTTGTTGACTGGACTATAGTGAGGTCCACGTTATAATGACAGTGGATGAAGATAGAAGAATAGCGATGCCGATTATATGCATTAATTAATTATATTTCTACACTGCCAAAAACGTAATTGACATCGTTGTGGACCTAGAAAAGGATAGTACCACCGGCTTCGTCGAATGATTGACAAGGATACCAAAACCAAAGTTGATCAAATACTGTCATTATAACATGGACCTCACTGTAGTATAGCCGTGTTAGCGGAGTTGCCTACACTGCTCCTTCAACGTTATAAAGCGTTTGCTGTTGAAACCAGTTTCACGGGCCCTGCTCATATGTTTCGAAGGAAATTCAATCGCTGTTACTAATTGATTAATCAAGCATTTCGAATTGATTACTAAATTTATTTATGGTATTTAAAACTTATCTATTCAGAGCACTCCATTCAACACTCGCCTAAGCGCCAAAGCAGTGGTAGCTGTTGAGAATTCATGAATAAATCATTTCTTCATTCTGAACTCAGTGCACGGCCGCAAACATCTGAATAGTTTCAAACTCAACTCCCATCCAACAAGTGAAGCAAATCCACTCCAGTATTCTAATTTCCACATCCATTACTCAAAGACAAAATCAGTTTCCATCTAAAGACGCTGTTGCTTCTTTCCCCATTTTTTAAACTGCAATTTGTGATCTCAGATGGAATTAGTCACGGTTTATCATTTTTAAAACCACCCTCAAAGGGTAGCTTTAACTAGATTTATCGCTGCTCAAGTTCAATAAGCCATAATTATATTGGCGGTCAATGTTGTAAAAGGGGTTTTAGTAATCTTCTATCGATGAAGTGCAATGTTTCTCTTAACAGCTTGTACCCGTATGATAATACTGTAGCATTGGGAATACTGTATTATTAATTGATATATTATATCAACAGATTATTTATTGAATATAGATCGAATGTTATACACTTTTTCAACCTATTTCAAACAAAACTTCGTCGAGTGAATAATGCATTTTGATTTGATCTTGAAAGCTTTACTAGTTAGTATAATAGTTTAACACCCGAAACCAAAAAATAGTTCAGGTGAAAACAATTAATTTCGGAAATATAGATCAATAAGAAGGACTGGTAGAAAAACATGAGCTTTAGAGATTGGATTTGCGTGCCTGAGCCTGGAGAGTGAGCCTTCAGCTCTTGTTTTTATAGAAATTTATCCATACATGTTGATGATTGAGTTGTGGCTCAAATCATACAAATCTCTTAAGAAGAGCATCAATTTAAACATGTTCTTTATTCTCATTCTCCACTAATTCATTGTTTATTCACATTCTGATCTCTTAATGTTCATTATGGTTCTTATTGGTCCTTCATCTACTATCATAATAGCGGTCATCTGTGATAGTGAAAATGTTGGATTGAGTTGATATACGTCTCATATCAATGTAAAGTATTTTCATCGTTATGATTACATTTCATAAGCATCTAGTTGTAATAATTTGGATCAATATTTGAATATTCTATTCCAAGATACCTTCGCATCTCGACTGACACAATCTCAACTCGATTCATTTAAGCAACACGAACGCACAAAAGACGAATTTCAGTTTCACTTGACAGTGTCATAACCGGTGCAATACGAGACTCACTAAATTCATATCGTACGCGTATATTCCGCTTATCAGTAGCATGAAATTTCTAGTAAACTGTAAATGACTGTTAAGAAAGCAGTTGAGCTAGTGTCAAGTACGCTTTCAAGAAGATGACTATCTTCAGATGAAAAGATGTTGAAAGTGAGGATGAAAGAGAGATGGGTGGGAGGTGGAAGGGGGGGAGAGAGGAGCTCATTTCAGAAGAGTGTTTTGCCGGCTTGAGTCGTCGACGTCAGTGTGGTAGTTCAATGCTGGCGAAGTTCAATGCGAAGGGTCACAAGCGTGCGTGCGTGCGAGGGTGGTGTTGCTGCTGCTCTTGAACGACTGGGGAGGACATTTATGAATATAAAAGTGGTTCAATTTGGAAGGACACAATACAGGAGGCGGTGAACGAGAGTAAGGCTTATGTACTGAGGCAACCAAGGCTCGTCCTCACCACGCAAGCCTACATTCTGTGCAAATGAACGGGTTTCTTACTTTCTCATTTAGCTCCGCTCTTCCGCCAACAAATCCACCCCTCATCACCCTCCACACCCTTCCATCTTAGCCACTGGTTCATCTTCATTTCCCCCTCTTCCCTCTCTCAGCATGACCAGACTTCCGTTTTGATTAAACCTAGCCCCTTCAATCCTAGCCTCGTCTGAGACTGAGAGCACTGATTCAACAGAAAACTAGACCAGTCGAGAGACTAGCGAAAAACGAAGACACTATGCAATGATTTGAGACAGCAAGTGTTCCGACTTTTCCGGCATTCACGTTCATTCCGACGCTTTATTAAAATTTCGGCTATTCGTTGAGATTTCTGCAAACTACAGCAAAAGATGTTGCACTTATTGGGGTTACAAGGTATAAGGCTAGTTACACACACATCGATTTTTGGTCGTACGATATTTTGTCGTCACTATGAATTCTATGAGATTAAACTGAACTTGGCAAACATCATATGTTTGAAATCATCTGTTCAATCTAATAGAATTTATAAGGACGGTAAAATATCGTACGACCAAAAATCGATGTGTATGTAACTAGCCTTAGTGTTTCATCGCTTGGAAACTGTGACTTGCCAGATTTGATGCTGCATTTGGTCTACATAAAATGCACTAAAGATCCTTGCATGTAATGAAATATGCAAGTGCTGCACAACCAGTGTGAATTTATTAGAAGTTTTTGGACAATCAGTAATTCAAGAAGCACATCAGAAACAGAAGTTGGATTTAAGTAAGGTTAAGTAACCCGAAAGTAAGGTTGTATATTTCCTGTCATCGAATGATCATAGATTTATGATAGTCTGCATCTTTGAAAAATTTTCATGTGAACTGCAATGAATCAGGTCTTAAGCTTGAAACTGGATTTGCTCCATATTTAATTTGACTGGTTCATCATTATAGCTCTTAACGCTGATACTACTGATAACACTATCTCCTGTTCATCATTAAAAAAGCTAGAATGAATTCATTCTATCAACAATTCTTGAAAAAAGTGATTTAGGGATCTCATTTAGGAATAATTAGAAAGACTATCGTCTTCCATCAAGAAAACGTCAAGATTACTGAGGTAGAGAAAGTTATCTGTTCATGGACTAAGTAGGAATACTCTTCGAACGATTTATAAATTGGTCATCACTTTTGTAATTTCTCAAGATTAGGCTACTTCATGAATTCATTGATATTAGAAAACATAGATTCTTATTGAACTTCCAGTATCAACCCTATAATCTGTTTCATTTCATAAATCGCAGAATATTCTCATCGCTATACTCATCCTCTATTTTCTTCTATATTATATATATTGCTTCTTCTTCTTCTTCTTCTTCTTCTTCTTCTTCTTCTTCTTCTTCTTCCGACTTCCACGGTATAGGCATGATTGCCTGTTCTGGTCTTTAAAAATAGCCTTGGAAATTAAAATTTATCAAAAATATGATTAAAATTCAACTCCATACCGTGTCTAGTTTTAAGACTCTCCTTTCCTTGGTCTTCCAACGTCTCTCTTACCTGCTGGTGTATGGTTGAGTGCTTTCACAGGGATTCTTCCGGTTGGCATTCTGTCGATGTGCGCTTTCCATCTATTTCGATATTTTTTATTTTTTTCATTCAGTGACTCAACCTTAAGCTCCTCTCGAATGTCCTTATTTCGCAGTAAATCAAATCTTGTGCATCCCTTTACACTCCTTAGAAAGCGCATCTCAGCCGCTTGGATTCTGCTGATTTCTTTTCTACCTACTACCCATGATTCGCTTCCATACGTCAACACTGGGATAGCCATGGTCTTGTAGAATTTCAGCTTTGTGACCTCATTACTTTATTTTATTTTATTTAATAACTATAATAAAATAATATATTGCTTTAAACACAATAAAAATGACATTTTCGGAACTATTGAAGCTCAATAACCGTGCTTCGAATCAAATTCCATAGAAAATCCAGATAATCGAATTTTTCAATAACCTCACACTTGATTTAAACCGTTTACCACATTTTCCAGCACAGTTTAAGGTTCAAGGGTGAGAAGGACATTGTTTAAAAAACTGCTGCCCCAATAATGATACAATACCCTATATCAGTGGCCGGCAGGCGTCTGTTATCTGAGCTCGAGCAAATACATTATTTGTTGATATCGATCGATGAGGGGCGAAACGGTGTGGGTGTGTGCGTGTGTGTGTGCTAGTGTCCTCTGTTATTAATTAGTGCCGGATTCAATATTTGCAAGGCAAGGTGAGCTTGGTCCGATCGTTCAATTAATGCGACCATTCAGCCGTCCTTATATAATCAGAAAGGCATTCCACGTTAAACAATGTATATTGTTTTATGCTCAGCCAAGCACCGCAGCCTTGCTTCCGGTTAACTAACACCTCTACCCCCGCCACCAACATCCCCCCACCAACAACATCCATCTCAACTACTCATCGTCCGCTCTGTCATTGTCCACTCTCTCCGCCAGGTAGCGCTACGGTTAATAATTAGATCAACAAATAAACGCTCAACCCTCCACAACAGTGGAAACTGTCTCCAATACTCAACGTCACTATATTTGAATCAATGAGACTCCTGTATTGGAACACCGTGGGGAAATATGCGAAAGTTCAATTCGAATAGATATGAAGTGCAATCCTTTTATATCATGCGAGTTGTATCCTAGATCAATAATTTTCTTTCTTTTTTTATCAGTGAATGAGATGTGAAAGCTATAGTGTTTTTACACTATATTTATTTATTTACAGAAATGCATACAGGTATGAAACAAAAGGCATTATAGCCCAAAACTGTTCCCGATTCAATATCACAAAGTTCTTCATAAGTAACATGAGAAAAAAGTTAATGAAAAATTGAAAATGAGTAGAAATAATAAATAAACTAATAGTAAATATTGAGAATGATAAAGAATTTATTATCGAATAAATGGGTAAATAGAATATCACTATCAAATCTATGATATAGGTTCACATATATAATCTTTCAACTATCACCAATATTCAGTTACTTATTATTGAATAGTCACTGAAACGATCATTTCCATTCTTTTGTTCATGAGTGGATGAGGTGTGAAAACTATATCATCGGATAAATGGGTGAATGGAATGTCAATCAAATCTGTGATGTGAGTCCACTTAAAATCCTTCAATTATCTAAAATTCATCCGATATGGAATAATAAGGTTCACTCTCATATTGTGATGGGTTGAATGGGGAGCATCTGAAGAAAATGCTGACGGTTTTAAGTGAATCAAACTTTGGTGTATTGATCGTCTCTACAGTCTTTTCTATGAGTAAAATTTTTTCTGAGCCAAGAATCTGATAGCATGAATGACTTGAGATTATCTGCACAGAATAATTCACTCAGAGAGTACAAATGAGTTTATCAGTTCCTTTTCGAATTGAGTTTTCAAGTATGTTAAAATACTCAACAAGTATATATTTTAATTATGATTTGTGATTGTGAATAGAAAAATAAATAAATAAATAAATGTTTGAATGTATTGTATGTTGGAACTCCTTGAGATTAATGTATTAATCATAATGTACAGAGTGAGTTCCATTTTTAATCTTTTGTTGATGCAAGTAAACTGCGAAAACAAGATAAAGGTAGATTTGGTTAGAATATTTCATAGGTTTACAATCCCTCGAATCTGAAATCCAATATTGATATCAATGAGGTCCAACTTACTAAGAGTTTACAGATGGAAATTACTGAGATGCTGCAATTATTCAAATGTTAATGATAATAGTAATCAATAAGAGTATCTTTCCCAATTCATTTAAAAATAGTCCAATACATGACGTTTCTATCATTTTGATAGTTTTCATCATCCAATCATCCCATATGATTGGTTTCCTCTATTTCTATTTCCTTGTGAACTAATTCAAGGAACACTAAGATTATGCCATCACGACTGAGATTATTCTGTAGAACAAGAATGGAGAAAATGTTGAGTTTTGCCGAAAGAAACTTTAATTGTTGAATAACTTTGTGAAAGTAATTTCAGAGTTAGGAGGACTACAAGAGAATTGCTTGGCTTACAAACTGAGTTAGATCTCAAAGACCGAGAGCTCTGTCATAAGTTTAAAAGAGCAATCAACACAAATGTAATTGCTTCGCTCTAATTTGTAGCAATTCTCTTTGCGACTTCTCTCGTAATACTAAGAGAAATTGAGCTCTTTACATGACCTCAAACTGTTTCAGTTATTATTTTACACGGAAATTATATTCGGAATATTACAAATGAAATGTCAACTCGTCCTAGCCTAAAGTAATTCAGTTTACAACATGGAATATGGTAGTATTCCAGATAAGTAGTATTGTCAGTCTTAGTTTTGAAAGTATTTCAGTTTGCCACATGGAGTTTGATAGTACATAATAAAAATTGCATCAACACTAGAATCAAATCAACTTCTCTCAAAATTTATTGTCAAAATGATTTTCCCTTGGAAGTTACATTGTCATCTACGACATGATAATAAACTTCAAATTGTTTATGAACCGTGACTCCAGTAGGGCTGTATTGAATGGAGAAGAATTCATAAAATATAAAAGTAAACTCATTTCATTGTAGGTACTGACATCGACGTATCAGCTTTACAAATAAACTATATTGTTTTATTCACAACGACTGAGCTAAGGCAATAAAAGTGTGAATATTTGTATGGATACCTGTAATAATATTCAGTATCCAATGCAAGCCAACTATGTGGCACAGTTTGTCAATCATAAATCATTAACAACTTTATTTTTGAACTGGGTTTACAAGTTTCAATTTACTATGGAGAGATATAAAGAGAAGATTTCACAGAATCAAGAAATCATGTCTTTCATTATAACTTATTCATTCATTGGAAATTGTGATTCTGACTGTATCAATCCAGATTGTTCATGCATTTATAATAAAGAAAATACAATTATTATTATTATTTTATTATTTAATTCATTATTCTATCATTATTTTACAATACAATTATTTTATTTTTATGCATTTAAAACTCTAAAAATACAATTCTTGCGTGCATAGGGAGCAATTTAAGCACACTAATTTTAAATTTTAAAACGCATGAATATAATTTTGGCATAAGATATTTTAAAACAAAATCAGATGAACAATGATTATACCACCAACTCCCCCACTGTAGACTTCCCTCAAGCTTTTTTTTCTTCTCCTGCGGGATGACTGCTCCATTCAGTATGAAACTCTCGAGAGTCGATATTTTCCGTGTAGGATACATTTTAATGAACTATCTCTTTCATCCCTTTTGATTCTGAATGATTCTCAATGTAAATTAAACAGCGTTGGAATATGCTATTGGTAACCCTGCTTGAACGGTGAATGAATTGAGTGTCAAGAGTCGAAGGCGTGATTGACAATCGTGGGAAGGGGGCGTCACTTGTGTGATCATTGGATCATTGATGATGATAGCTACCGGTAGCGCTTGCTTGGCAGCTGATGGCGTGAAAGCTGGAGGAATAGGAACGACGAGCATTTAAAAATGATAAAAGTGTAATTAATCATGGTAGCCATGACGGGTGGGGGGAGGAGGGTGCCAAGTAATTAATCAAGGCCGGCTCAAACGACAGCCCAATAAATAACAATTTGCGCAGCAAGTTCGGTAATTGAATTAGCGTATACGCCGACAATAAATAACTGACGCTTCATAATTGACTTAACCTCTTTTTTCAGGTTGCAGACTTCTTCTGGGCGAGGCGTCCCAGTTATTATATATAACATGCGTTGGGCGAGCTGTGATTTTTTCATGAGGCTAGTTTCGCTCTCTCAAACTCGCTATCTCTTTCTTTCTCCCTCACCCTCTCACTGTTTTCTCTCTCACGCATGCATACAAGTCGAACGGCAGCAGCTTTTTGTCGTGACCTGTTTTCCAAATAATAATTGCTCCATCAACAGCCGACCTGTCACCTACTAGACGTGGCAAACGCTAACGAGCTGCTAGCATCGCGGTGGAGGCGGTAGAGTGGAGGCGGCAACCCATGTCCAACCACAACGGAACCCTTCTGCCGCCCCACAGGCTGGCCAACCTTATAAAAAATGAACGATAACTCCGTTATAAATAATGTCGTCGACGAACTTCAGTCTTCTGATGACCAGCAGTGGCTATCGCTCTTCTCTCATGGCACCAATGCACATGCACACACATGCGCACCTGCTACTGATCACTTCTACTCGGTACAGGAAACTCGTGACGTCATTCTAATAACATACATGACACATATAACGTAGCCTAAGTTATCTGCATTATACATGGGTTTGATCGTTGTTCATATGTCACTCATTTTTATAAGGACAATATAGATTGAGAAATGATTGCCTACCTGAGCTTATTTACATTCCAAATCAGGTGTAGTGGGGTGGATACTGTCTATCATAATAGGAAGACAAGATAATCTCAGTTGTAGGTCAGGATTCCAAACTCAGTAATAGAAGCAATTTAATTTTTTATTTATTTTGAAAGTACAAAATATCGGTGGTGACAGTAGGTATTCATATTTCTAGGTCTATTGCAACGATGAAGAAATCAAATTTATAGCTTAAGTAGAAGATTCCATAAATAATTATTAATATTACTCTGTTACGGAGTTACAAAATTTGCAGTTACGGAGTTATTCATGCTCTAGATAAAAGTTAGTTTCATTGTAAATATTTTATCAATAGTTAAAAACTTCGAATCCCATTGATGAGCATTTCTAATCCGATGGATCATATATACATTGATGATTTTTTTCCTTGAGAAATTCCATGAAAGTGAAATCAGAGACCACCATGCTCCACGCTATCTTTAGGATCAGCTATTCAGGGGGTTGAGGGTGATGAATCCATGAATGAATGACATGAATCATCAATATTCATACCACCCATCTTTACAACTTAGATGGAAGAAGTGATGTACAGTATTTTATGAGTGTATAAAATAGTCTACGACTATAACTTCTGTTTCTGTTGTTTCACAGTTCTTGTGAAGATGATATTGAAGCAGAGAATTCGAACTATGCTGCTGTAAATAGAGAAAGAGATAGACCTAGTAAATTATTATGTTTGATATCCTCAGAATCAGGGCCCTTAAATAAAAAACTTACTCTTTTTGTTCTTGGTGCCCATAAACTGCTAGATCTTTTACTTTTTCAAACAACAAAACTCGTGCGAGAAAGTATTCCAATAACAATATATAAGATAAGAAAAGTATATCTTGGTGTGTGCGCTATCGATAAAGTTTTATTAACGGCCCAAATTCTTTGGTCGGTCTTAGACTCCGCAAGAACGATTTATGTTGGCTACTACGCCCACTCACAACTTTCAATTGAAGAATTATCAGCTCGAACACTTTCAGCACTTTTATGGATGGTAGTGAGAGTTGAAAAATGATGGATCATTTTCAAAATGTATCTGATCAGATACTAATAGAAATTATTAGAACGTTACTATAAGAATTTAGATGAGAGGATTTGTATAGTCTGTGTAAAATAAGTTGAGACTTGGCCCTCCATCCAAAGAAATTGCAAGGTTGCCAATTCGTGTGAAATTGCAACTTTCTCAAATTTTCAATTCAATGTCATAATTGGATGTAGAATATTATCCCCGATATCCTATTAGTGGTAAAATAGTTTCAGGGTTGAAGGATTAAAAGGAAATTTAACTTTTATGATAAAATTGGAAACATCGCGAAGATTTGTTTTTCTTTTAAGTATCACTTCCCTCAGAATGATGGGGCGTCTTTTTTCGTAATAATTCAATATCAAATTAACGGGGAAAATGTCGCCTTTCTATTAGTGATTGGTTTTTTCCGACCTATAATTATTTTTTAATTGATGTTTATTTTATGTTCGTCAATGTCGAGACAAACAAAAAAGTTTCTAGCATGTCGAAAATGTCATGGTTTTTGCACGAAATGTCTCGACATTGGCAAACATAATCATTAATTAAAAAATGACTATAGGTCGAATAAAAATTATCCAGACACAAATAGAAAGGAGACATTCTCCCCGTTAATTGGAAATTTGAAAGTTGCAATTTTACACGATTTGGCAACCCTGTAATTTCTTTGGATGGAGGGCCAAGTCTCAACTTATTTCACACAGACTATAGATGCATGTGGCTTTGTAGACCTCAGATCTACTTGAGTATTTCCTGTTGTTCAAAAATCAACATCGTTACTTTATAAATCAACATTACAAAATATTACGTTTTGATAAATTAAAAACAAGAATTACTTTTTACTACATGATCAATTTGATCAGCATTCATTCTCTTCCATATAATATCAATATACCACATTCCCTATCTGTTCTGCCAATTCAAGAGACCTTGCATACTGAGTGAGTACTTTGAAGCTTTACATTTTTTTCAGAATATTTATTTATTTCTCTATAGACAATTCATACAGATCGGTTAGAAACAACATAGTCATTCTGGTAAACTCGCTTCAAACCCTGAAATAAACCATTTAGAGGCTATGTTGAGTTGATTCGAGAAAAATGTTCATCAAAATAATTAGTTCTATAATTAGACTATGATTTTTCTTTAATATCATATAAAAATGTAACTACTCGGTTATAACATCATTACAGTACTTGCTTCGGTCAATCCACATTTTGAACAATAACTTGGAACTGGAATCTGCATAACTGTGGAAATGAAATCTGCATAAATCAATGAACCTCTCACCCTACTCACTTCAAATGACTTGTTTTCTTGGATGACGTTTCGACAGTGGGCTAATGTTAACTTGAGCCCAGATAGGAATCTCTGCTCTTTGACCTTCAACTTTTGACCTTTGGTTGTTGTGTTATGTATGTTATTCGCAGCCTGACAACGTCACTTCTCATCAGTGATGGGCGAAAAGCGTCAGATTGCTGTGAATAAAAGATACTGAGCAATTTCGTGTACCAACATCCCAAGCTTTATTCTCCATACACACGTGTACATTGTTTCCCACAAACTGTTCTCAGTTTATTATTTGTTGTTTGCTCGTACGAGGTATGGTGGTAAATAAAGTTTGTCGAAATATTCAATTTTGTTTGTGAGAATTGAGTAGTTGTTTGACACAACTTGTTTGATAAAGAGAGCGTGGAAATAATTGATCTTGTCCGAATCCAACTGGAAATTCGATCAAAACGGACACTAAGCCACTAGGCACGCAGATCCTAGTTTTAGACATTTTCAAAGGTCAACCGAAAGTAACAACCACTGTTCAAATTAGATCACTTCTATTCGCTCTTCACTGTGGCTTCTATAGTCCGAGAGATATTACATTTTGCACGGCTCTTTCTCCAAGACGGAGAGGCCCGATACTCTTTCCTTCACTTATCACTCCCACTACCTAACAGTATTCTACCTACTTTTTTGTCAGCATCTAAGCAACATGCTTACTCCTCTCCACTTCTCTGTCCATGCTACAAACTGTGGAAGGAGAAATCGGTTCTCCCTCTTCATGCTAAAAGTAATATCTCTCAGACTATATTGATAAGACCAAAGCATGTATGTTTCAATTGAAAACAACTCATCAGAAAGTAATATTAGTGAAAGAATAATGAGTAAATGAATGAATGTTAATTAATTCTCTATCAAAATATGATGCATATTTCTTATTTTCATTTTGCAATTTGTGTTTGTTTTCTTTCATCTTACACTTGAAATCTTTGAAGTGTCATATTTATTTTGTCTAAGTTTATTTATCATATGTAACTTTTTTTGTAACTGGGCACCCACCAAAAAGCTTTCGGGTTTGGCAGGACCCTCAATTGTTTGAATTGCGAATAAAAATTTTGATTTGATTTGAAGTACTTATCACAATGGCTTCGAGTAAAAGGACCAACACAAGTATTTTTCAAATGAAAACCACTCAATGTGTGCCACAAGAGTTCCCCTCTCCATGTTAAGAGTAATATCTCTCGGACTATAGTGAAAAGACCAAAGCATGTTTTTTTCAATTGAACCACTCATAGAAGAGTAAAGAGTGAAAAAGTAAATGAGTGGATGTCAAAAGTTTTCATCACAATGGCTTCAAGTAAAAAGACCAGCGTAAATGTATCTTTCAAATTGAAACCACTTATCATAATGTAGCACACAAAATGATATTTTAGATCACTAGTTCACGCGATCTACTTGGCTATTTGTATTGGATTTTTACAGATCTTCTTGGCTGCACTATTGCATTTTCTTGGCTGCACTATTGCATTTTCTTGGCTTCTCCCATTGCATTTTCACAGATCTTCTTGGCTGCACTATTCCTATTGCATTTTTACAGTTTCTCTGAGACGAGCACACAGTCAAAGATAGTGGATCCTGGATCTCAAGTATGATCAGTTTGTTTGGTTTGGAGCGGTTGGCTGGTTTGTGAGGATTGAGCGCTCAGATCAAAGAGGCTCAAGATTCGGCGTGACTTCCATCTAAAAAAGCTCTCAATCTGAGACCACTACTCACTACTCGCTGCTCTAACCTACGCCGCCACCCACCACCCGCCACCACGATCCCTAAGATGGCTTAGCTCGCAAACCAAAGGAAGGAGCACTCATCTTGTTTTAAATTAAATTTTCACATGTGTGTGTGTGTGTGTGTATGCGTCGAAACACAATCTTACAGAACTCTGTTTAAAATCAAGCCACATCCCATAACTCATCTATCCCAGTAGCTTTTTAGCCTACTCGAGTGCTTCACGTAAATTTTCATTATCTTCCTTTTTCATAACACACGTCATAAAATTATAGTTTTATCTATTGGTGGGGTCGTTTTCATGTTTAGAAATCGTCAACTAATGATAGAGAACAATATAATATGTGGAGGAGCGATCACAAAACTAACAAAATAAATATCGGGGCACCGAGCTACGCTCTTTATTTTTATTTATTGACTAGCCGTCAGGCTCGCTTCGCTCGCCATATCCGTCTAGCCAGGGGGCTCCGCCCCCGGACCCCCGACTGGATCGTCCAAGAGTGAGATCAGCAGGCTCGCTTCGCTCGCCTGCATTTTTCATTTGAGCATTTTATCATATGTTAGAACAATCCAGTCGGGGGTCCAGACAAAACGTCTGGCTAAACGGATATGGCGAGCGAAGCGAGCCTGACGGCTAGTAATGTAATATTCCCAGGATAGAAGAAGCAGTGCCCAATAATTTTTCCGCGATAAATGCATTTAAATCTTCAACTTGGTGCAACCTCACAAAGTCAACTCAATTAATGCCAACCTGACAAAATTATTAATTTAGTTGCCAGTTAACAACTGTTTCGAAGAGGTACTCTATCTAGATTATAGTTCTATAGTAACATATGATATGTAAATTTCAATTATAATAAAGAAGATTGGGAGAAGAAGAATATACATGCTAAAAGACGAACTTTAAACCCTTAAAACAACCCTTAGAGTTAAAATATTGCCAAAAGATTTCTTAGTACACCTCTAAAGGGCCAACTGAACATACCTACCAAATTTGAACGTTTTTGGTCCGGTAGATTTTTAGTTATGCGAGTGAGTGAGTGAGTGAGTGAGTGAGTGAGTGAGTGAGTGCCATTTCGCTTTTATATATATAGATAAACAGAACACAATCTCTAAAATTATCGTGTTTACATTTCACAGCTGGCTATATGTTATCAATCTTATGAATTTCGGGGATGCGATATTTTGATTTTTCACATACTAACTTGCTCACTCACTTTTTTAATATCCACAGCTGTTTCCAAGGATGAATTATCATTTTAATGACGTTCAGCGAGTTTTCCCAAGGATGAGACCTAGTGCAATTTAATCTTTATATCATAAACCTACTATGTTCAAAATTTCGTGAAAATCGTTTGAGCCGTTTTCGAGATCCGTTAAACATAAATAAACAGCTATAAAAATAACCAGATATATAAATACAGAAATTGATCGCTTAATATAATAAATAGTTTATTGTACTATACCTCAAATAATTGAAAGTTTAAGATTACCATGAATTTTAGAGTTACGTTATATAATTGTAGAGTTATAATTTTCATGTATTATTAGAGTCATCTTCAAGTTTGAAAATTGTAAACAAGAATGACAGTCGTAAGGCCCATTGACAGCTTAAATTATATATTCAGGCGAGGGGACTTTCCGCAAGGGACTCCCCAACAAAAAGTCATATGAATTCACTACAATTGTGAACTGTATAGGACAATATATTATGCGGATTAGCAATCGCAGAATTATAAAAGTGATAATAATAGTATGAAGGTCTTTACTTGAAATAATTGAAGTGACAGATAACCATGAACAAACAACAAAATTATTCTCAAATATCACACAGGCAACGTTACTGAAAATATGGATATCAAGAAATCACTTCACTTATGCGCTACTTTATTCAAATTTATAAAAACAATATAAAAACTTGTAGTACCCTTTATTAGAAACTTTAAAATATTTTAACGACTAGTTTCGACCATAGGTCATTTTCAAGTTAAAATGAAAATGAATAGGTTATTTTAACTTGAAAATGACCTATGGTCGAAACTAGTCGTTAAAATATTTTTAAAGTTTTTGATAAAAGTTTTTATATTGCTTTTATAAATTTGAATATCAAGTACTATGAACGTTCATCACTCATTGGCACCCCGAGTAAATCTCGGTTTCCCAATAGAATGTTATTGTACACAGTGTACGCAATGGTGCGTCCTTGAACAAGCAGATGTGAAATGCAATCAACTTGAACTTATCCATTCACAAAATAAATAAAAATCCAGTTTTGATTTTTTTTCATTATTAATTTCCACAGTAAATCATTCTGAATCTATAGAATAAAATAATTCTTTCAACGACTCATTCAATAAATATTTTTCAACTAGTTATGCATTGGAGTGTGTACTACTCATGACTCATTCAACTGATACCACTCATAGTATGATTCAATGAGACTTCCTCCATATGAACTTCCATCAATATTTGAATATTGTTTAAGTTGTTATATGAGAAGTTATAAAACTTCGAAGGCGTTTTATCCTAGTCTTAGCCTCAATTTCATTTATGCTCTCAAAGAATTCATACCTTATTTTTCACAGTTCCAGAAACTGAGTGGTAGCCTAAAAGGTCTGAGGACTCTAGTGAATCTTTATTGGCTTCCTGCATTCTGCTGAACTAATAACTAATTTCAATTGATTTGTTTGCTGTTATGATGGTGCTCCGGGCACCAACTAGTTTAACTTTAAATAACTCATAATGCACAAATATGACAAATAAAATGTTATGAGTGAGGTAATGATCAGCAATTTCTTGTTTCACGTTAGAGAAAATGAAAGAGTGCAAACATTGTATTAGAAACTGTATATTTTAACTTTTCAATTATCATTTCAATTCAATTTAATTCAACATTCAATTCAATTATCATTTCGAAGATATCATTGCTTTTTGTAGAGCAAGAACACACTCATTCAGTAAATGGGGCATCTTCCAGTATTCCCTTTGTTTATGTACGATAGTAAAGGCAATGGACATTTTACACGTTAGCTAATATTCCGTATGACTGAGAGAGAGTGCTGTGAAAAAGCCATTTGACTTCATTGTCACGGTTCATTCTACCTGAATGGTCTACCTGATACGATCCAGTTATAGTACACACACATAATAAACTTTAATTCTTCTGATTATCCTTTTAAAATATGGAGCACATCAACGACTAGAATGGTCCAATCGCAATTCCAGAAGCTTTCTACGTGCTGATTGTTTCTGTAATATTTCGTGTGGAATGTTTCACCTCAAGCATGATAACAGTTCCTCATACCAGATCACTTCTGGTTATCCTAAAGATTCAGTGAACACGTAAAACGGTGCGCCATCAAGCTAATCAACTAATAAGAATAAATTGAATATATTAATGATAACTACTAAGAAAGAGAGATGTGATAATTATTTAGTATATTATTATATTATTAATATATTTATTTTTATGTTTGATTACTATTTAATTACTACTCTATCTATGTTTATATTAAACATAGATAGAGTAGTAATTAAATATTAATTAAACATAATTAATTATGTTTTTTATTATAATTATTTATAAAGGACCATTTATATTTTTATTTATTGAGGAAACAATCAACTTGGAAGAATTATCCTATTGATATCACATTTTAAAATTTATATTCTCCAACCATAAGCCCTCATATTTTATTGATATTTTGAACACAGCATTGGAGAAGGTACAACCATCTAATCTGCAATTAGCTGTTGGAACAATAATAGTCTCTTTACAAAAATTTCACATGAGAAATGTATGAAGAGTTTATTAGACCTCAGTCTAAATTTTTGATCACAGTACTTCTATTTCTCGAGTATATCTAGTGGGATCCTACAGGACATAGAGATTTACGCCCGGTTGCATGAAATTGTTTACTTTTAACCCCGATTAAATGTCACAAGAACCAATCAGAGATACCCCATTCTCCTTCTCGGATTGTTGACCGAGCGAAGTGAGGTCTAAGATTCAAGTCGATGGTTTAGCATTTCTCTTAATGTTTATATGTTTATATGTTGCGCATTTACGGCGAAATGCGGTAATAGATTTTCATGAAATTTGACAGGTATTTTTTTTTAAATTGCACGTCGACGTAGATACAAGGTTTTTGGAAATTTTTCATTTCAAGGATAATATAAAAGGAAAAAGGAGCCTCATTCATACGCCAATATTAGAGTAAAAATCAGACTATAGAATTATTCATCATAAATCAGCTGTCGAGTGGATTATAAATCGCATGCAATTCAATATCTCAATGTAACTTGGTAAAAAATCAGCAGCTGTGTAGACTATAAATTGCATGCCTCATTGCATGCCTCATTGAATGTAATTTTTATGAACTTAACAGGATAGAAAGAACTTATAACAGCTTGTCTGGGCGCCTAGATGTATTCTGGTTTTCTCGTGCTAAATTCCGGAAAGCGTTATTATGATAATCAAATCTTGTGTAAGCATGATCTGATCGAATAAATAGTTGGTGTATCAGTGTGGATGTGCATTTATGGTTTGGGACTTCGTTCAGTTATTAATGTTTATTCTATTGATGAAATTTTTGTTCATTATTTGTTATTATATTCTTTAATTTCTATAAGTTTTGGAATTTTGAATTCCCAATTTGTTTTATTTTTACTTTTTTCATAAGTATTTGAAATCGTTGTATTTTTCATTTTTGAATTGAGTGGTATTTTTATGGTTTGTATTATTTATTATTGCATAAGTTCGTATTATTTTTCTTTTTTCATTTGTATCTATACAATTTTTATTGTTAAGGAGACATATTTGGGGAAACCCGTTGTCTCCATTGTGAATAAATAAATAAATGAACTATTGAATGCTTGCAATAGCGCATGCAATTAATAACTGAAATAACATAGTATTGTCTCTCGAACTTTCTCTGCTTTGAACTTGGGCTGTCCTGTTGGCAGTATGTCTTGAAGGAGATTAGCTTTTGATGTTAGCATTTTTTATACACCAACCCCAACAGCCATTAGCCGTTTTCACACCGATATCTCGCCGACTCGACATACAGACAGGATTTACTCTAATGGACATTTTAAGAGGAGGCTGCGGTTTATAACTGCGCGAGTTCTACTGTTCACAGAACTACTAGTATCTCTTAGAATTCAATCATAATTAAAATTTAGCAGGCGTTTGTGCAGCCTGGCCTTATATCACAGAAATATTGATAGAGAATTTTATGTTGATCACATGTGATTACAACATCCAATTTAGGCACCATGCAAATGTAATACTGGAGGGGTTACTCACAGACCACCGAGCTAGTGAACTCTGTTCTCATCTACATGTACATGACTGTGTATCACGTGCTTCGTACACGGCAGACCCTTGGCTTGTGGTGAGTAGAACAAGTGACGTCATTTTGGATAATATAGTTGTTAATAATATACATGATCGTGTATATATAGTGGACCAGTTTGGGTGAATATAACAATTATACGTTGGTCGCACCAACACAAGCAATATAGTAGATGTTGGACGTCTTCAAAGCACATTGGTGGTGGGGGGATGGAGGTGGTTAGCGTCGGTGTTACAGGCTGACAAACAGTCGGCGCCCATTATGAGCGTCGTCCGGTGGCCAGATCACGTCTACGGATCCAATTATTGTCTTGACTAAGTCAAACATTTGTTCGCCGTCAACAGCGTCTCGATTTGCATTTAAGCAGAGCAGAGCAGAGCTGAACGGAGCACGGCAAGGCAAAGTACAGCACTGCTGATAGAAGCCACCTCCCAACCGCTGTCTTATGAAGTGACCTAAACAATCCCCCCCCCTCGACCAACACCCACCCATCAACAACAACATCTCCGGGAGGAACGGGTAAGTTGGGATACATCCTTGTCAAGCTATTGTTCACTGTTCAAGGCCAGAGGAAGGGTTTCCTGGTAGGTTAGATCTGTGATAAACAATGATTCTGTTACAGAATGAAAATATTGGAATCCCAAGTTATATCTTACAAAACAGTACCTCAACTACTACTCAGTGAGATGATTATCTATCTCATAATGAACTATCATGGCTTGAATTAGGGGAACAACACCTTCTGAAGTTTAAAATCATACAAGCAGCGAGCGAAGTAGAGAAATAGAATTTGTATATTCTATCTTGTATTTATTGTATTGGAAAGAGGAATCGTAACGGAAATATAAAGATTTTAGAGCTGGAATCTGATAAGAGTTAGTTTGAAATAATTATATATCTACGAGTAGGCTATATTATTGTTATGAATGGGCCGTCAGAGGGTTGATGCAGCGGAAGCAGGGTCGCCAGAGGGTTCACGCGACAGAAGCAGGGGGGCTTCTAGACTCTTCAGCGCATTCAGGTTTGGCTTATGAAGCTGTCGACCAATGGCAAACGTGATCTGGAAGTCTCTGGCAATCTCCATGCACTTCGATTGGTCGGACGTTTCACCATACCTCTAGACCTTTATAGTTTGTCACCTGGTCATATGGGACATATATATGAATCATATATTTATCTCATATTGATCAGGATTTTAGAGTTTTAAATTAAAAATGTTTAATGAGCAGTGTTTTTGTCTTTGAACAATCTTGTCATCGACAGAAAGATTGTTTATTTCATTTGTTGTCAAAATTAACTTAGCTTCTCTTTTGGTTTTATAACAAACGTGCCGCTTGTGCGACAGATAAAAATATGTACTTGAAATGGCTTTCATGTTTGGCATTGACTGAGTTTATATTTAATACCCAAAATTTAACTTTTGGTCAGAGTGAGCTCGTTCGATAGGACTGAACGTTAAGTCCGGCTGATCCAGTGAAGAGGCTAGATTTCGGTTCGTCTAATAATACAGTTATTCTGTCACAGATCGGGCAGTATAAAAATAATTGTATTGTTGAGGGAGACGGGTTCTGAGCCTATTCATTGGTTCAGTTGATATTTGTTCTTTTAAAATACTAAAGTCGCGATTTAAACCAGTGAATGCAAAGTGGGAAGCCATTTCAAAAAGGTAGGTGACTACTGAATCATTGTTCTTAAATTTTCATAACCACAAAGATTGAATAATCATTAGCAGCAAGCGAGTGTTTTCCCCATTAATTCATATCAATCATGTTTTTATGATAAAATTAATCTTGTTTTGTTTAAATTTATATATGTTAAAGATTCATTAATTAAAGTTCTAGTTATTCTGTTCTCTTTTGTTTCCACCCCCCCTTACATAATTTATGAAGGCACATCTTGCTTACAAGTTGGTTCTGCTCGTTTTATATTAGTGGCTTATCTCAGTCGGCAAGTGGAATTGACAGACTACAGGCATATTGTTCACTTGTTGTAATCGTGACAGACTAGAGTGATAGAGTGATAGTAGACCTTTGTAGACTTTTTTTATTGTTTTTACAGTTATTATTCTTGGTGACAATTACACTTAATACAGTTTTTTATACTAGTTAACGTACGCTTGTGATAATTCTGTGTAATTTATTAAGTAGTTATCAGTTGTTTATAGTAGTTTCTAGTTTTACCTCTGTGTGTTATAGTGTTATAAATAATAAATCTAATCAGTATGCATTTCCTCAAGTGTTTTATTAGTGTAGAAACTCGCAACATAAGGATAAATGAGAGTGAGATTGGTTTAAATTTATAAAATTAGGAAATATACCAAAACATCAATAAATTATTGTTTCTGAATGGTTTCAATTAACTAGATTCTCATAACATGAATCCTCAATTCTGGTTCTGATTCAATTAGGAGTCCGATCTCACTAGGCGTCAAATCTGCAATACCAGTAGGAATCAATCTGAAAAAACTAATGTTCTAGTAATGTTGGTGAATGTTTTCAATTCTATGTTTGATCCAATCAGTCATTGATAATCAATATTAAAATTATATTCGAACGATAAAAAAGTAATCGGTGATTATAATAAGAAATCGTTCAGAACCGAAGACAATTTTAGCATAATGATATTTTTTTATAAAACCGCATGCCTTCCGGATCATGAGGGTCTGCGGCAGTGATAAGCTATGAGGGAGTGTTCGCAAGAGCTCCTGGAAACGCAAGAAATATATAAAAAACGTGATCAAGAAACGTACACATAGGAACTGTGGGAAAGGAATAATCCATAGATTAACCAGGAAAATCGTCTAGCTCGGGCAATCTGCTGGGCCAAAGATTGCAGCATTGATAGCAGGCAGTGATAGAGGGTGCAGAAAGATATTGGCAAGGCAGTGGCCAGTGATAGGAAAGGGTCAAGATGTGACAGCCGTTGGCTATAAAATGAATTATCAAAAGTAGTTCTTTCCAAGATGAGATGAGAAGACGAGATAGCGGTGAATGATTGAAGCGGCAAGGCGAGATGATGAATTATTTAGAGCTCTTAGAAGCCGGGCACAGCAGTCTCGGTTGGAGGAAAACGAGGTAAGAAGGATGGAAGGAGAGGAGGTGAGGAGGACAGGAGGAATGGATTGAGAAGGGTGGCGGGGTGTGATGAACCTGGTTATGAGGGAAAGGGTAGAAGTTTGAGCATTTTGTACCGTCTAGCGTCGTTGTATACAAAATACCAGCAAAAAGTTTTATTTTTCAATGAAGCCAAAAATTGCAATCCTTAGATCGCAACTCTAAATATTGTGATCAGTACCGAAATTCGAAGATGCATTTTTATAGCGTCAATGAAATAGAAATCATGATTGACAAAGTTTCATTGGATTGGCACAGTGAATAACAGAGTTTAGAAAGTAAATCTGAATTTAATTCAATCGAATTGAGTACATAGAAGAGATTTTCTAATTTGTACTATGTTTGTACTAGTTGGAAATTCTGAAGCTGGTTTTCGTTTGTGCGTAAATGCCGTCGTCGACCACGACAAGGTGAGGATCTCAGATTGAGTGGATTTCAATTCGTCTAAAAAACCTAAAAGATTATTTTCAATTATGCTTCAATGAGGGAGGTTGAATTTTTACATTTTTATACTTTTAAATAGCAATATGTTGATATTATTAGATTTGTTTTGATTCTTGAATAATAAGCACAAACAATGATCATTTATTTGATCAGGTGTTTTAGCACACTTGAAATTTAGACAATATGAATGTCAACAATGCTTGTCGTCGTCGTCGACTGCGGAAGTTCACGCACAAACGAAAATGCACCTTAAAGGTGCATTTTATCAGACAATTAAGGCTTAGATTGAGATAATGAATGAGGAAAAGGGAATAGTAGTCATAAATAAGAATTCAACCCTAGATTTGAATGAATTTATTTTCTTCTTAAAAATAACATATTAAGCTACATCAGTGGAAATCATTGTGATGATCAATGCGAAATGACATGGTGGTAGTTATAATCAACTACATTCTAGTCTGTACGCATCTTAAAGCAAGTATTTCATTCATAAATGGAATAGTAAATGAAATGGAAGTATTTCATTTATGAATGGTCAACTACATTCTAGTCTGTATGCATCTTAAAGCAAGTATTTCAATCATAAATGGTAAATGAATTGGAAGTATTTCATTCATGAATGGAATAAATATCAGTTGAGAGGTAAAATTCAATTATGAAAATAACAATAAGATCAATTTTTCAACACACTAAACTATGTTTTTTTATCATATTGGTTTCCTTCAAAAAACTGTGATAAGTAGCTTTACCTTAGTACCTTTTATGTATTTAATGTATGATAATATCATTATTGATGTTAAATTGAAATGAGACTTTATTATTGTCAACGACAAATTTCAACACATTTTGATCAACAGAGTAGCGCAATGAGTCTAGATACTTATGGTCCATTTATTATAATTATTGTACAAATTTTCTCAAGTGATTATTATTTTATTCCCATGAAGCACTTTATTCTCAAAAACCTACAGGTACCTGAGAAAAACTTTCATGAATAGCTGCTTCATCAGAACTGCAACCAACAACCGCATTGTTATTGAAGGTAAAAGAAAAGCTGTGAGATGAGAAACTTAATGGAAGCCAGCATTCTATTGACAAGTTCATCTTCGGATTTGCATTTTTATTATTAAGATGCAAATGAGCAATTGGCTGAGTCGGATGGTCTAGCCACAGGAGAATTATTAGTTATACTTCCGAGTTGTTCTCGACTATCTATGAGTTAGATTGAGAAATAAGTAATTTTGTTCCACTTCCATCAAAATATAAATAATAAACTTGAAAAAGTTATTAATTTCCACGTAAAATAGAAATTGCACTTCTGATTTTTATTCTTTCTTATAGAGAGGATTCATAGATTCAAACTTTCCAATCAAAAACCTTTCCACCTCTTTTTTACTGTTATTACTCTAAAACAAAGTTAAGAACTTCATTTTCAATTCTAGAAAGCAACATTATTCTTTCGAATTGAAAGCAGCAGACAATAGGTTTCAACTAGGAGGTCGAATAAATTGTAAAAATAATATTCTCAATTTAGAATAAGGGATGATATTATTCTACGTATCAAACAAATTTACAAAGTTCTAATTCATAATGTTTTTTTATTCTTATGTTTGACGCAGAATATTTCAGAAAAACAATCTCAACTACCTTCTAAACAAAATTCTTTCCTCCTTTTTTACTGTTATTATTCTACAACATAGTTAGGAACTATTCTATTCAATTTCAGTTTTCTTTGAAATTCTTTTTTTGTCATAATCATTCAATTTCAGCTGTTTTACATCCATGAAATCAAGCCGGTAAACAGCTGATTGTAGAACAGATAAATATATGATTCTCATTACAGCATACTATACTGTAATAAAATCATATGTTTTCTTCACAGTCGAGTATGTTTCCTAATTCCGAATTTGGAACAGCAAAACTGGTGAAAAAGCCGCATTTTAGCTCTCCAGGTCGTCTCCAGAAGTCAACTACAATTAAGAAATTCCTGATTCGAAACTTGTAAACTTGGTTATGTTTATAGAATGCATGTAGTAATGTCAGCACAAGCAGGTAATGTTTTCTGTTTCTGAATTATTCTTTTCTAGATTATTATGACAAAAATAGTGTAAGTTACTTGGACGTGAATGTCTTTTGCAGTGCTCGAATGAAATTCTAGTCTCGGCTAACGCCTCGACTAGAAACATCATTCTCGCCTGCAAACGGCCCTTCCCGTCCTTGTGACTTAAGATACTATTCCCGTATTAGAACGACCGACAGAATAAATTTACGCACAGATATGAGTTTAGCAAGCTAAGCCCACCTTGTGTGAGACTCCCAATTCCTGAACTGAGAGGTAACCATGCAGGAGGCATTCAACACTGTCGTGCGTCCCCAGTATGGATATAGTAGTATCTATGCAGGAGACGCTCGGCACTGTCGTGGGTCCCCGGCATAGACACTCTCAACTCTGGATGAATACCCACTAAACTGCCTAGTGTTCCCCAAGAGTGAGACTGGAGTTCCCCTAGGGAGAATCATGCTTCAGCCTCATGGAAAAACTAGAAATAATTTTACACCACTTCTTCTGCAGTTGGAGGATTCTGTATCATGTGGAAAGATTTCATCAAGCGAGAATCATTATATTCGAGAATACATTACTATATTAGCACCGTTTCAGCTCAATTTTAGGCTCGCAACCAATCCAAATATAAGTAGGCTATTAACAAATTAAGCGGAATAGTTATTTGTGCAACTAGTGCGCAAAGTGACAGTTTGCTGCACCGAAAGAAACGTTTACGCCCGAGCCGTAGGCGAGGCGGAATGGTTTCTTGAGTGCAGCAGAGGAACTTTGCGCACGTGATTATTATTTTATTCCCATGAAGCACTTTATTCTCAAAAACCTACAGGTAACTGAGATAAACTTTCATGAATAGCTGCTTCATCAGAACTGCAACTAACAACCGCATTGTTATTAAAGGTATAAGAAAAGCTGTGAGATGAGAAACTTAATGGAAGCCAGCATTCTATTGACAAGTTCATCTTCGGATTTGCATTTTTATTATTAAGATGCAAATGAGCAATTGGCTGAGTCGGATGGTCTAGCCACAGGAGAATTATTAGTTATACTTCCGAGTTGTTCTGGACCTATCTATGAGTTGGATTGAGAAATAAGTAATTTCGTTCCACTTCCATCAAAATATAAATAATAAACTTGAAAAAGTTATTAATTTCCACGTAAAACAGAAATTGCACTTCTGATTTTTATTCATTCTTATGGAGCGAATTCATAGATTCAAACTTTCTAATCAAAAACCTTTCCAACTCTTTTTTACTGTTATTACTCTAAAACAAAGTTGGGAACTTCATTTTCAATTCTATAAAACAACATTATTCTTTCGAATTGAAATCAGCAGACAATAAGTTTCAACTAGGAGGTCGAATAGATTGTAAAAATAATATTTTGAATTTAGAATAAGGGATGATATTATTCTACGTATCAAACAAATTTACAAAGTTCAAATTCATAATGTTTTTTTCGATTCTTATGTTTGACGCAGAAGTGCCACCACCACAATATTCCAGAAAAACGATCTGAACAACCTTCCAAACAAAATTCTTTCCTCCTTTGTTTAATGTTATCACTCTACAACATAGTTAGTAACTATTCTATTCTATTTCAGTTTTCTTGGAAATACTTTTTCCCGTATTAGAACGACCGACAGAATAAATTTACTCACAGATATAAATAATAAACTTGAAAAAGTTATTAATTTCCACGTAAAACAGAAATTGCACTTCTGATTTTTATTCTTTCTTATAGAGAGAATTCTTATATTCAAACTTTCCAATCAAAAACCTATCCACCTCTTTTTTTACTGTTATCACTCTAAAACAAAGTTAGGAACTTCTTAGCTTAGCAAGCTAACCCCCCACCTTGTGTGAGACTCCCAATTCCTGAACTGAGAGCTAACCATGCAGGAGGCATTCAACACTGTCGTGCGTCCCCAGTATGGATATAGTATAGTATCTATGTACGAGATGCTCGGCACTGTCGTGGGTCCCCGGCATAGCCACTCTCAACTCTGGATGAATACCCACTAAACAGCCTAGTGTTTACCCAACAGTGAGACTGGAGTTCCCCAGGGAGAATCATGCTTCAGCCTCATGGAAAAAATAGAAATAAGCTTACATCACCTCTCCTGCAGTTGTAGGATTCTGTATCAGATTTAATAAATGTAATGAATATGAATGGATTTAGACATACTATAGAAATACCTACTAGAATAACTGAAACTTGTAAATCAGCAATCGACAATTTCATTACCAGTCTCAACAAAACTTCTATTAAAGTGGAATGTTTGATAACAGCTCTATCAGACCACGATGGACAAATTTTCCATATTTTAAACACAAATAATAAGTGTGAAGGTTTAAAGACTAAAACAATGGGTAGGAAGTTTGGGAAGTCCCAAATTCAGCGCTTTATAAATGATCTAGATAAATTGGATTGGACTGAACTTTATCAGTGTCCTGTAGAAAACAAATTTTCATACTTTTACAATGTGCTCAAATATTATTCTGATCTTCACTTTCCGTTTGGTAGAATAGTAATAGCGAAACAATGTAGTAATAAGTGGATTGATAATGAGATTATCGACGAACATAAAAGGCTAATTGAATTGCATCAGCGATACAGGAAATACCAAAGTAATATAAACTTGAAGAAAACTATAAAAGCACATAAAAAGCATCTAAAAAGAATTATCCTCTACAAAAAAAAAGAATTATATTGACTCAAAAATAAAAAAATCAACAAATGTAAACAGAACAATATGGCAAATAGTGCACAATGAAACAACAAACAAAAAGGACAAGAAAGTTATTAAAAATATTGTACTTAAAGAGAATGGTATAGACATAGATGATCCGTATAAAATTTATAACACCCCACTAGGGTTCTGTGCTATATTTATTTACTTATTATTATTATTATTATTATTATTAGCCGTCAAGCTCCCAGATGGAAGACGCTGAGCAAAATTTGGTTCATTTTTGTTTTTCTTGTTCTTTTTATCAATCCACCAGTTTTTCATTTTCAGTGAGAACTCCGCTTTCCTTGCTTCACTCCATTTTGTTCCCACTCTTGGCACAGTCATCTCTGGTTTAACTTCCCATTTTTCAACCTTTTCTCTGAAACTGTTCCTGTTGTATATTTCATCATTGTTAATGTTAGCAAGTATTAAGTCCTTCTTGACGTTTTTCATCCATGCACCTCCATTACTAAGGGTTGCTACATATGTTACTATTCTTTTTGTAAGTCTGTGATCTGGAAGCCTCATTATGTGACCATAAAATTTAAGGCGCCTTTTCCTGATGTCTGCTTCTATGTTAGAGTATTCTTCAACTTTGGCTGTTTTCTGTAGTCTATAACCATCTTCGGTCTTTCTTGGTCCAAGTATTTTTCTAATTATCTTCCTTTCTTCTTTTTTCAAATTTTCAGTATCTGTTTTTCTGCTAAGTGTTAGGGTCTCGCTGGCATACAACATTGTTGGCTTGATTACTGCGTTATAATGTTTGATTTTGGTATTGATAGACATACATCTCTTATTATAAATATATTGCACTAGCCCTAGGCCTTTACGAGCTTTCTGTATCCTTTCATTTTGTGCATGTTTTTCTGATATAATTTCCCCAAGATATTTAAAGTATGGTACCTTCTTAATTGTTCCATATTTTGTTTGTAATTTAGTAACTTCTATATTTGATGTTGTGAAAACAGTTTTTTCAAATGATATTTGTAAGCCTACTTGTTCAGCACATTCTTTTAAAATTTCTATTTGTTTTATTGCACTTTCCAATGAATCTGACATTATAGCAAGGTCGTCTGCAAAAGCTAAGTATGGAATTTGAAGATTATTTTTCTTGGTTCCCAGCGAGATTGGCTTCCAGTGGTTCACCTCCTTCAGTTTCTTTTCCCATTCTTCCATTACTCTATCAAGAACTATGTTGAAGAGCAGTGGTGATAATCCATCACCTTGCCTAACACCAGTCTTTATCTCAAAAGGCTTCGAAAGTTCTCCCATAAATTTTATTTTTGATGTTGTGTTTGTCAATGTTTGTTCTATGATTTTTCGAGTTTTCTGATCCAGGCCTTTCTCTTCAAGAATTTTAAATAGTGTTGGTCTGTGGATTGAATCGTAGGCTTTCTTAAAATCAACAAATACGTATATTGTGGCTTTACTTCGTAATTTTCTTATCTGTGATATTAATTTCAAGTTCAATATTTGTTCTGGACATGAACGATTTGGTCTAAATCCAGCTTGGAAATCTGAAATTTTGGGTTCTAGTTGTTTCTGGGTTCTTTCAAGAAGACAAGCGTCAGGTGATCAATTTTCATAACGGCAAGGAAAGTTGTGTGAGTGCGCCAAGCCAGATTTTTATTCTTTCTTATAGAGAGAATTCATAGATTCAAACTTTCCAATCAAAAACCTATCCACCTCTTTTTTACTGTTATTACTCTAAAACAATGTTAGGAACTTCTTAGCTTAGCAAGCTAAGCCCACCTTGTGTGAGACTCCCAATTCCTGAACTGAGAGCTAACCATGCAGGAGGCATTCAACACTGTCATTACTTTTATTACTTTCATCACTGTCATTACGTGCGTCCCCAGTATGGCTATAGTATAGTATCTATGTAGGAGACGCTCGGCACTGTCGTGGGTCCCCGGCATAGACACTCTCAACTCTGGATGAAAACCCACTAAACAGCCTAGTGTTCCCCAAGAGTGAGACTGGAGTTCCCCTAGGGAGAATCATGCTTCAGCCTTATGGAAAAACTAGAAATAAGTTTACATCACTTCTCCTGCAGTTGTAGGATTTTGTATCATGTGGAAAACTTTCATCAAGCGAGAATCATCACATTCGTTTCGACTATATTAGCACCGTTTAAGCTCAATTTTAGGCTCGCAACCAATCCAAATATAAGTAGGCTATTAACAAATTAAGCGGGAAAAATTATTATTCGAATTCCTATTCAATTCTCGGACAAAACTCACGAAGATATTAGAGATGAGTTAAATCCTACTGTAATCCACTTTCGAACAGTGGCAGTTGATATGAAGCATTATCTCATTTTGTTAACTACGCATCTATTAGAATCTCAACTTGATTTGATATTCGTATCCTCTCAGTTCTGAAAATCGATTTAATCATTTGAGAAATACTCCTGCAAACATATCCATTAACGCAGCAAAATCAAGCACAAAAGAGAATTATTCGTTGAGATTTTGAGGATATAAATATAATGAAAATACAGGAGGGAAAATCCCGGAGTTTCTACTTTCTCACTCTTTCGTCTAGCAAGTGCTCCCCTAAGATATTACAAACTATAGATAATAATATTCCAATTTAATAATTTTGAGAATTCAAATGTTTTGATATCACTTTATCATATCGTCTGAGTTCATTTAGAAATGTGCAGTATTTGTGTCAATTTTTCAATCAATTTAAACTTTATACCAGCCTTCGAAACACAAACAGTAGAAATCCTGGCAGGCTTCTTTTTCAATAATTGACATTGTGGGTCGGGGTCGAGTGAAAGTGAGACTCTGGTGGTTCGATAGCCGAAAAAGAGCCCGAGCAAAGGTCAACACAATCTATTGGAAGGTTAAAGTGAATTTGCAGAGTAAAACAGTGCCGAGCAGAGCAAAGCATAGCTGCGCTGACGAGACTTATGATTGGTCGGTTTGATTATGAAGTTGACAGCGCTCACTGCTGTGCCAGTCGATGAATATTAAACAGTGTGTGCGCGCGCGCGTGTGTTTGACTTTGCCACAGTAATTTGCGAAATCTGAGTGCGTCTCGAATTTGTGGTGCCAATATCAGTTGTGCATTCGGCACGTAGACTACTTGTTCGTTAGACTGCGCGGTGCTTCTCTCTCTTACTCCTACACACAAGAGATTGTTACACTCTTTCTCTCAGCCTGCATGAAAAATGTACGCCACGAACCCGGTACAGCCCTCAACCTGCGATTCCTATGCAGCTTTGCCTCGCGCATCAAATATTCCACCTCTCTTCGGCATGACTGCTCCGCCCGCGCGCCAACTGAGAACCCCGCTCGCTCGCCCACCCGCTTCCCTACTTTCCCAACTACTCTAGGTAAAACCGAGACTGATTCCCATTCATAGCAAATACAATATTGGCGAAATCATGCTTTACATGGTAATGCTCTTCATTATTCAGATGTGAGTTCAGCTCAGTTGATAGCGGAAATCAGAGTTTTTGAATTGTTTTCAATTAGTGCTGAATCATCTTCACTTTCCCCTGATGATGATGCCCACATGAGCATCATCTACATGGCTTATACAGAGTGGGGCGAAGCCGATTGACGAGTTTGGAAGTGTTATAAGTAATGAACCTTTCAACTTGGAAAAAAAATCTTTAATGGGTTCAATTCAATTTGAAATTTAGTTTTAAAAAATTATATCAGTTTAATGGATGTAGCGTATTTTTGAAGTTTAAAACGCATTTTGGCACACTGCGATTGGTAAGGCCTGAATCTCTTCTTTGATTCGCTCCCTCAGTTCTTCCAAGGTGTGTAGGCCATCTTTGAAGACTTTATTTTTGAGGTAACCCAATAGAAAAAATCGTATAAGCTTGAATCGAGTGAGCGTGCTGGCCATCTAAAGTCCACCCTTAGTGCGGTAAGCCGCCCTGGGAACATTTGTCTCAACACATTCATTGAAATGCGCCTGTGGGCTGTAGATTCATCCTGCTGAAACCATATTTCTCCCAAGTCATGATCCTCAGGAAGTTCTTCAAATTTAGGGCGCAGAAACATTCGTAACATTGTCACAACGCTGGGAGGTGACATTGACGGTAATGTTAATATTTTCAAAGAACTATTTATTAGGCTAGCACAAACAATACAATGATCAGAAAATAAAAAACAGGCTATTGCCCAAAACTTTTTCAATTTCCTAATTTGGTTTCAAATTGTCCAAATATTATACATAGGCTATGTCCATTTCAATTTCTAAACTATTGTCCATTTCAAACTATTGGCCACTATTAGGCCGCACGCTCACACAATTTTTTTGTTTCGTTCACCTCAAAAAATGTTTTCAAAGATTGCCTACACACCTTGGAAGAGCTAAAGGGGCGAATCAGAGAAGAGATTCAGGTCTTACCAATCGCAGTGCGCCAAAATGCGTTTTAAAACTTCAAAAATACGCTAAAAAGTAAATTCGTATGGCTTTTGTTGGTGGGGAGTCCCTTGCGGGAAGGTCCCACCGCCTGAATATATAATTTGAGCCGTCAATGGGCCTTACGACTGTCATACTTCAGCCGGGACCGTCAGTTTAACGTGCACATCCGATAACACGGGAGTGATCTGGTTAAAAAACTTTTGGTTGTGAGAGGGTTCGAGCCCGGGATCTCTATGCTGCTACGCATGCACTCTATCCACTAGACCACGGATCACTCCCACGGATCACTCACGGATCAAAAATACGCTACATCGGTGTATTCCTGCTGATGGCTGCCATTTAACTGATATAATTTTTAAAAACTAACAACAAAACTACATTTTAAATTGAATTGAGCCCATTAAAGAATTTTTTCCAAGTTGAAAGGTTCATTACTTATAACACTTTCAAACTCGTCAATCGGCTCTGCCCCATCCTGTACTTGAATGATAAGGTTAGAGAAAATCCAAATGATCCCATTGATTCTAATAACAGGTGTAATGATAGTAGACTGAATTTGAGGCCTCCGCTGGCCAGCCATTTATGTGGATTTTTCTTGCTAGAAATCGTCAACAACAAAAGAGTTGATTGTAATATAAAGAAAACATATCGAATGATACATATTGGTACAAAACAGATATATATATAACTTGAAGGCATCATCAATGATCTACTAAACAGCTTTCAACGTACGTATTACATGAAGCTTCAAACATCAATAACATATATTCATTCGGTATAACATATATTCTCTTAGACTGGGAAGAATTTGAAAATTATTTAGAAATGCCTCATTGAGTGAACGTTGAAAAAATAAAACAGAGCCTGGAGATATCCCGTTAATTAGCAAGCAAGGATCACTAAGACGATTGGTATTCATAGATTGTACCGTATTTCAAGGATTTAATGAATTATGTTCCCGATGAAAAAAAGGTGTTGCTTTAATTCAATGAAAAGTCATGCAAACTTAAAATACACCAACATTCACTTAATCTTACTCAATATCCTGTTAGTTAGATGAAGAACTTATGCTGCTAGTATTGCTAATTTTCAAATATTATATACTGTATGTATCCCTATTGAACTTAAATCGAACCGTCCTGTGTTATATGCAGTGAATGTCATTTACTTCCAGTATTTTATCACTTTCCTCAACGTAACTTTTTCTTCTTAGTTTATTCCACTTTCTAGTAGAGATTGCATCTGCTGAGATTCGATTCATATTGTCATCATAGGAGGAAGGCGGAAGTGACTAATGATGCAAAAGCACAAAGATCGAGCTGTCCATTGAGTTATTTGCATGACTGGAGAAATATTCAGCATATCGTATATCTTTCTTCGAATATAGTGCTGCGGCAATAGAGAAATTCTCCGGCTTTGAGATATTTTCCGAACCGAGCTCAGAGCATAAATAACGAACGCAATCTTCTTTGCCATTTCCCGATACAAAGGTGGTCGGACATAAATTTCAGCAGTGATACGCTTCGCTCGAAAGAGTCGCAATTTGAATCCGAGCCGAGCGCGCCAAAGTGAAATTTTCCGGCAAGAAAAGCGTCTCTAACAAGCGGTGGCATTGTGAGGACACCCTCGTCTGACCACACACTCAATAGAAGAGAAAGAGCAAACAAACGAACCAAGTGGGGGCGATTGAGCAAGCATGGGGTAGTTCTACTAACTTCTCCCTCTCAGTGCCCTGGTCTAAGTTAGTCTGCGGCTTCTTGAGGACCCATACTGGAATACCACTACTTTTATTACACATACTACTACTTTTATATTAGGCTACACTCTACTTGTGAATATTCTTTTGATAGCAGTGCAAGAGTCCAAACTCGATAGAATCAGATTCACAGAAATGAAGATACAATTTATTTTCCATGACTTTCTATTTATTTTTATCGAGTTTATAGAAAAACTATTGACGAGCGATTTTGAACAGTCTTTTTGTTCTCTTCTAATCAATTAAATTTGTATCGCCCAGCAAATCATTGTTTTATGATTCATGATTATAGATAGTGAATAAATTATCAAAATGTTAGAGAGAAATTATTATCAATTTCTGTCCTACTGTAGAATAGCTACCATCTGCCACTCTCCACTTGTCCTAATTTTCATCAAGTATTAATAGAAATAAACTTGCTTCACTTATAAATTGAATCATTCCGGGAGGTTTTATGACAAGCGCTTAGTAATACGATTAATTACTAATTCTGCTTAGTGGTTTTGTTTTGGTTTTATATATGTTTGGACTTTTTAAAATCAAAATAAACTTTATTCCGAAGTGAAAAGTGTAAATTTGAAGTATAGTGCTCACTATAACCTTAGTGTCCGGTTTCCCATTAGGAAAGTTTGGACTATATACGGCGAGGTGGAACTACCCTTGGGTCTCCCCAGTCCCCACCATTCAAAACCATACGCTAATAATAATAATAAGTAATACGATGTGCATAGAATTGACTGAGTATGATATGACTTAAAGAATTCAGGAATACGACATTTCAAACTCAAATTCATCAGGTTTAAAGACTTTCCTGGTCCATAAGGAAACTACTCTCTTTTATTCTGTTGTTTCATTAATTTATCTGCGCTTTCTTCAATCTTAGTCATTCCAGAAAGGCCAGGAAAGTAAGCTTTTTTTCTTTCTGTAAGATTTTGTTGAATTATTTCTCTTTCATTTTTAACAACTCAAATTGGAGCTATCTCCACTCTACCAATCTTCTAACCGTTCCACTGTAATCAGTCTGATCAATTTGAACAAGATTCTGTATATTTGACTATAAGTCTTCAATGGGTTTTTCAAAAATAAAAAGATATTCATAATAATACAAGCTTATAATGTTATTCTGTTATTATTACTTATTCAACTTTCATAGCTGTGTTACTGTTATAAGACACTATTCTAGTAGTATATTATTTGGAAGTTGTCATTATTAAAGTAACACAGTCAATGAAGATATAATGATAGTAATGAAGGTATTTACAGTACTATTATTGTGGCCGATTCATTTTGTGATTATTATTATTGAATATAGAAATTGAAATGATTGAAAGCTTTTATTGAATACACTAAAATTGTGACACGCGTTAAAAGTAGAACGATAACTGAATTGGATATCGTATCTTTTTGAAATGTGATATTTTAGACGACATATTGCAAGTGTTACTGATTTTTATAGAGATATAACACTTTACCATTTTGGTTGGTTACTATTCCACTATTTTAGGTTTCAGTCGCTATTTAATTCGCTATTTGATTTTAATTCGGTTACTACTCCACCATTCACGTTTTAGTAACTATTTTACTGACTGAATAGTACTTCTATTCCATAATTCAAGTTACTTGTTGTTGAAGTTGGTCATTGACACTGACACAAGTCAGCAACAGTGTGCAAAATATTGAAATTGAAAATCACAATGAACAAAGTAGGCGGTTGAGCATTGTTGGAGTTTGATGCCTATTCGAATTTAGAAACATGTTGAGTGTGCTTAGCTTAGCGGGGGTGTCCCGGAAGGGAAGAGTTTAAGGTCAGGACCAGGAACTGAGCTGGAGAAGAGTGTTATACAAAACGGCAGAACATTGTTCTGGACAATGAGCGCTGCGAGCAAAGAGGATTGTTGCAAGGAAACAATGGCGCCAACTGAAGGACACTTGGTCCGACAAAAGCCCTGCGCCCTCCAACCTTTGCTCCTCTCATAAGTACCAAAATTCTCCCCCCCCCCAACTCACACCCTCCCCTCAATCCACACAACGATCATCACCCGCTTCACTACTTGTCATTCTAATACCCCTCCACCCCCACCCAAGCTTCCTCCAACACTTCTATTCAACCGTTTTTCTTCCGCGCTTTTCCTTTTTTTTTGAAAATAGCGCGCGTTCTCTGACAACGTTCACCACCTGACAAGCAAACAGTGCACGGTTACAGTTGTAACAGGCCTATTCGCAGTAATTACGCCCCCGAGTCACACAACTTGGCTCAATGCTGAGGTCATTCGGTTGCTCTCTGATATCCCACTAACGCTACAAAGTATCAGTGTTCTGCTACACACAGATTGCAGCTTTGAAGCGGTGGCTGAGAATGGATTCTGACTCAACAAAACGACATACAAGTTGATTGTATGGTCGTTTATCAAACCTACACCTATCAGAATTTCCCCGAAACTTACAGGAAAGCTTAACGTGAACAGTTTCATAAGAAGAGGTTGGCCTAAAGTATGCCCAGCAGTCAGTTTTCTTCTGTGGTTTGACTTTGTTATACAAATTGTCACCCTCTATTATATAAATTGATGTAGGCCTACTAAACATGCATACGATATGTTGAATAAATATAAAGAATGAATTTTACATACATCAATGAGACTGCTCATAGGGATTATGGGATCGCAGTTTCAGGTGGTAGTCCTACTAGGTAACTAGGCTTTATCATTAGTCACGGTGGGTAGAATGGCCAATAGAGCTGATCATTGTAAAAGTAAATGTGTGTTGATCCAAGTATTTGTGGATTATCCTTTGCCTCCCTTTATAAGGTAGTGTAAAATATATCAAACTGTTCTCTGTTGTCTTCCATCCATTATTCACGATTCATTTTATTCCAAACAATACAGCTCATTACATGAATGGGCATCTAATAATCACTGTATTTTATAACAGGGGAAAATTATCACGAATATGAATTAGTATTATGATGATATTTTCAAAAAGCCCGAGAGCAAAATGAGGACAAATTGTGAGATTCTCTTCAAACTGACAGCATTGGCTAAATGGGTAGTAAATATATTATTTATGAGAAATGCTGCCAGTTTTATGTGAATCTCACTGGGAAATATAATGAAAAGTTTAAAAATAATTCCAGGAGCCCATCTGGATAGAGGAATTGCTAGAGGGAAAAGAGTGTGAAAATTGAAAAGGAAAGTTCAAAAGTTCAACACCAACACATAATTCCAATCTTCAATGAATGATTCGGTATCTCTTTTTCAGATCAATCACCCTAACAAGATATTCTCATTATCGTTCCGATGAAGGACTCTGTTAAATCATCTCATCATCTCTCTTGCGAGATGAGCACAGGCTGTCTTGATTTCACAGAAGAGCAGAAAACATGGAATTAATGGCCTGTTCATTTTTAATGGGTACAGTTTTGTCAGAGTCGTTTCAATGCAATTGAAGACTTTGAATTTTGCAGCATCTCTTTTATGAGAGCTGTGAAAGTGAACAAGAGAATGAAACGAAGAGAGAATTCAGAGCTATAACAAAAGCTTGCAATGACAATCCTATTGTTCTTTGGTGCAAGCGGAGAGACGCTTTAAATTAGCCATTCAATTGACTAGCGCATTTCTTCCCTCCAGCTAAGTCCTTTCTTTGCTCTTTCGTTTGATGTAAATTTGACAGACAGAAAGAAGTTTATACGTTCTTCGAACTCAGTTACTGATACACACAAGCAACAGGACTGATGTTCAACCACTGAGTGGTTCATTGCTTTGACATCAAAGAGAGCCTATAAATTGATCAAATTCCCGTCATGTAATCGCACAATTATATAATTTCCCATATCAAATGTTCATCTCTAAGAACCAGTTTTTTGATGGCGATCATGATTGGACAACTAACCAGCCTTCCATCCATTTACAAACATACGAATAACCTACATTTCAAAATTCTAATTCGGAACGTACGATCTGATGAATTAGATCCATTGTTATTCTTCCCCTTAGATAACTTAAAAATTTTACAATTCATGTAGTTTTTCACATTTTTCAAGATTCACAGTATACTATGTTTAGTTCAATTCAACTTGTCTGTCTGTTGAATAGAGGAATAACCTGTCAAAATTAATAAAGGTGGTTTGGCAAGTAGAGTGACGTCAGTCACAAAAATTCAAAAATGCGATGGGATGAGTGAATGATTGGCAAGTATAATGTATCTTCATCTATTTACTCACTATCCTAAGACATAATGACTATAATGACCCCCAAAAGGCAAACCGTGAGATGGAAAAAGCCCCGATTTTATTTAGGAGAAATAGGCTACATGCCGACAACTGAATGACAATATTCAATATAAAATAACTAATTACTCCCGAGATGTTATTAATGTTGTCACTGTGTAAACGGAATAATTAGATGAATGAATAAAAATATACTTTATTTCATCAATAAAACCCTATAATATAATAAATAATAGACTGAAATTCTATTATGCGGTTCTGTGGACTGAAATTCATGTCTTTCTTCCCCAACCAGCCATTTTCCGCCTGAGTAATAAAGGAAAATATGTTTTCTGTTTTTTGTTAATATAATTATGATCATGAAGGAAAAGCTGGGCTGAGTCTGTACGATTTATCTCCAATATTTTGATAAAAGTAAATGTTGTCCAAAGTACTAGTTGTTTATGAAATCAGACATCACTGCTTTGCCACCTAGTTTTCGGTTCAGGAACAATTTATTATCTGAAAATTTTCAATTTGAAGGTTGACGTAAGAAATAGAATGAAAATGAATGTACCACAGAGAACAAGAAATTAAAACCGTAAATAATATTCAAGAAAAATCGTATCACTCTTTTAAAGCATAACACTGGTTCTATTGATTTATTAACCATTCAAACCCATCAAGTGCAACATTCCTCTAGCTCTATTGATTTATTATTCTACATATGGAATTAAATAGAGAATGCATTTAATCAAATGCTGATTAATATATAATTATTATTTAACGAAAATCCCAAATAAATGCTGCAAATCACCCCGAAGACTTCTGCTACTGCAGACATTGACAACAGGGTTAACAGCTAGATGGAAATTCGATGAGAACTACTATCCAAAAATTAGTTGCCAGCCCGGGAATCGAAGCCGGTGTACCTCCCAATTGTTAGTCAGGAACCTTACACCCTTACACCAAACTGACAATCTCTGGATAGCAACGTTCATTTTATACGAAGCCATAGCAGCCAACCAGTTTACAGATGGAATTAAATAGAGAATGCATTTAATGCAAGGTACCGGGTTCGATTCCCTGGTTGGCAACTAATTTTTGGATAGTTGTTCTCATCGAATTTCCATCTAGCTGTTAACCCTGTTGTCAATGTCTGCAGTAGCAGAAGTCTTCGGGGTGATTTGCAGCATTTATTTGGGATTTTCGTTAAATAATAATTATATATTAATTAGCATTTGATTAAATGCATTCTCTATTTAATTCCATCTGTAGAATAATAAATCAATAGAGCTAGAGGAATGTTGCACTTGTTGGGTTTGAATAAATCAATAGAACCAGTGTTATGCTTTAAAAGAGTGATACGATTTAGAAAAATCTACTAAGAAGTAGCTACTACTTGAGAAGGGTCTTATGAGGCAAAGGAGACGTTTTAATGGAGAATGAGGATAAGATGTTTGTTTGTCGTGGGGTCGGTAGAATGTAGGCGTAGTGGAGACCGGCATATAATAGAGAGGAGAGGGGGGCTTCAGTCAACATCGTTGCAGATTGTATCGGCACTTAATTAAGAGCATTCAATCTTCAATGATGACCATCCTAAAGCAAGGCAGCACCAAGATAAAGCTGAAATATAAGTGTATCTTAACCTAAGGGTACTGGTTCCTCCGGTCGTTCCTTATGGTGCCATTAATTAACGCCGTTGAGATGAAGGGGACAGAGAATGAATGAGGCGGGACTTGAGAGAGAGAGAGAGAGAGAGATAGAGTGAGAGAGAGAGAGAGCAACTTGCAACCACCTGTTCCTTGCAGATGCCAGATAAGCCACAGACTAGCAGCCACTCATTCACTGCAGGAGTCCCTTCAGTCACGAACCTTGCAGCCTCCAAATATGAAATTCAAAGAGACTACAGTTTGAATATGAGTGTCTCAGATGATGCTGTTTTCGTGAAGGTTTCATCGTTCCTATTCACACCTTCAATGAGAGAAAATAATGGGAAAGCGGTTTTCCAATTTTATTATTCATAGTTTTTTTCCCGTTAATTGAACATTCCATGTCAGCTTAAAACCAGGATTATCCTGCACATGTTTCACTGGCCTGGGAAATTTGGAATAATGCAGATAATTTTCCAACATTTTCGCATAATTCATATTTCTGGAGTGATCCGTGGTCTATTGAATAGAGTGCTTGCGTAGCAGCATAAACACAATTAAGTTCATAACTCTCGGTCTGGCGAAAACCTCCACAGTACACGCTGATAACGAGAGATCCCGGGTTCAAACCCTCTCACAACCAAAAGTTTTTTAAGCAGATCACTCCCGTAATTTCGGATGGGCACATTAAACTGTAGGTCCCGGCTGAAGTATGACAGTCGTAAGGCCCATTGACGGCTCAAATTATATATTCAGGCGGTGGGACCTTCCCGCAAGGGACTCCCCCACCAACAAAAGCCATACGAATTTACTTTTTACTTTATTCATAGTTGTTGACCTATCATCTGGTCACTGTTTTTGTGTGATACAGTGACTTTTAACCACAAATGGCATTAAAGTGGAAGTAGCTTCAACGGTCATACATCACGGAATTTGTTCATTCTAAACAGATAAAAACTGTATCACATACAGTACCGTACGGGCCGATTCAAATCGGTTTCCATAAATGGCGCAGAAGCCGATTATTCATACGGAGATCTCCAGTCATTGATCAGTTGACTGGGTAAAAGCAGAGACAACACTGATACAAGTAGTATACTCACGCTATCTTTTCTCTATGGTAGAAGCCTGTAGAAGTTGGTATGTTTTGAGTATGTAACTAACACAATATGCCACTTCAGAAATTAAATGAAAGAATTGTAATTTTTAAATTTTGGTTTTTGAGAGCTTATACTTGAAGTCAAATTCAAACTGATACAATCTAAAATCAAAAAATGCATGGAGAATTCTAAATGGTAGTCTATAATTTTTTTTTTTCTTGATTTTTATAGCACCTAGTTAAAGACTAATAAGCTATTCTATTTTGACATAAATTGATAAGAATATTGTTTGTGAAGGTAAAACCCATTGGTTAAGCCTTCTATATTGGTCAAGGATTAAATAAAGATTATTTTTAGCATAAAAAGTCTATAATATGACAATAATGGGAATGGTGTATCAAGTGAAGATGGTAAAGTTAGGCAACCCGTAACACTGCTGAGGTATCTCTATCCTAGGTATCTCAAACTCTAGGCTCTTTTTCAGGAAAGTCATTACACAATTTCCATAACGATTTTGTTTTCAATTGACCTCTTTTTCTATTGATATGATATTTGCCCTTAATTTGGCTTGATCATTTCATATACTTCTCACGTTGATAAAGTATGATCTGAAAGAAGGCTGTTGTGTCGCTATCTGCGTAAATTATCTAGAACAATAACAAGATTTTATCTATCGATACAAACCTAATTTTGCCAAGGTATGAATAAACCAACATTGTTATATTCAATCCTGTATTTACAAAATGTATTAAAGATATTCCATAGATTTCGTTTTGTCAGAATTTGTGACATTTCTGATGACTGAGATTATTTTATGAATTCGTTGATAACGTTCAAGTAAGTGTATGTTGCTTTGAATATCTGAAACAAACAATGAATACCTTGTGTGAAATTCCTGTAAACTTGATGGAATATTTTCTTGTAAGAAGTGATCGGACCTCAATAAAATCAATGCAACTGGTGCAATGAGATCTTAATCCAAAAAAGAGAAACTGATTTGTCAGATCTAATGATGAATCTCTATCAACTCAGTTATAAGAAATTAAGAAGATTGACACAAGGGAAAAGTATTCTTTAATTTATTAAGTGAATCTGCAGACAGTTATGCTTGAGAAAAATTCAAGTCAGTTTCTGCAAAAGAAATTATCACAGGTATAATATCACACAATCAGCATTGTTCTAACTCTGCATAAAATCGTGTTCAGTGAGCTAAGTTATTGTCAGCATGTTATAATGATTATTTAGAGTTCTATATCGTACATAATTTTCTTTTAAAATACCAATAATATAAGGCCATAAGGTCATTCTAATAATATAAGGCTATCATTATGTACTACCATGATGGTCTACTATTTTTGAATGATCGGATGTGTTATTTCTTATGTTCAAGAGAACCTTCATTATCCTTCAACATGTAATCAGATATTACACAGGAATAAGTTTCCATCATGAGAGCTGAGAAATTACACCAATATTTTTATTCTTGGACAGATATATCCTTTTCAATATTACTCAAACATATTCTACTCCGAAGGCTGTTATTCAAAAATAATAATAAAACCTACAAGCTTACAAGAGAGAACAAAATAACGGAAACGATCTGTTAAATAACAGTATAGGAGAATAATTCATAAAATACTTTGGTACTGTACTGACATTAGCCATAAATACGCGGTCGACGACATACAAGCCATAAGGCTTCATAACCAACGGTTGATCAGCCATGCACTTCATTATCAAAAGCATTTTCTTCATCCATTGCGGCTTATCCACCCAACAGCATTCATACAATGTTTCTCCAAATGTCTCTCCCTGTAATATGATCAATATTAGCGGAGTGCATAGCAGCATGAATGTACAATATTACTGAAAAAATAATTCCATAGTACCCTTTTGTTTTTAAAAACTTTTTACATAAAACAAAAAAAGTATTATTATTATTATTCAACTAAGAAATCAAGTAGCCCTAATAAAATAAGTTATTACAATATTACATATACATGTTTAATAATATTGTCGAACAGTCTAGTAGTCTAGAGCTTACTGATAAGCACAAGCTTTTGTGGGCAGTTATTAAGATAATAGGCGAATTTATTTAATATCATTAAAGAACTACCTATATCTTGGAGCATCTTATAGTAAATTAACATTAAGAAAAGTTTGTGAATGAAAATTTATATTTTGATAATAAAACATTCAGTCAAATTACAGCAAAGGATACCATCAATTCTTGGAGATATTCTATCAAGAAAGAATTTTAACTCGTATATTCATTTATCAAATTTATGAAGAAATTATTTTGAAAGTGAAATTTGTTGTATGAAGTATCATATTAAATAAAAATAAATTTCTATTGGTGAATTTTATCTGATTCAAACAAAAGCAACTGTCTAATTTAATAATCTCTGGAGATGTCCAAAAATAAGGGAACATTCCTGAATCACTGATATTCTGTATTGATAGAATGGGCTCCGTATTTTGATGAAGATCGAAGCTCTCTCTAGAAAAATAAATGGTAACACTATGTTGAACTTAGCAATAGGCTACTTTATATTATAGATTACATATTTTTGCCTTTTATTGTAATTAATGTATTTCATATTACATATTGTCAGAATAAGCATTGAGCATGGGTTACAATGATAAATAGTATGATTTTGCTGGTGAAGAATAGAAGATTATAAAATACCAACCCGATCTTTAATCCTTTGAGAACAAGAAGCGTACTGGTATTGCAGATACAATGCAAAAGCATAAAGTATCGCAAATTTTATTCGGAAAACGATATCTTTCAACTGAAAAATAAATGTCAAGAAATTTAGCAAACACCAAAATTTAATCGATTCTATAGATTAGCATTTTTATAAGGCAGATTCAGATTTAGAAGACATAACTTAGTTGCTTCCCAATTCATTATGATCCTGTACGGATTTGAAATCATTATTTTTCATCACAATTATGTTCCTATTGAAAATTTTTTAATGAAAAAGATATCATTTTTATAAGGTATTCTTCTCCAATTTTTATTTTTCAAATCTATAGTAGTACCAAGAGGTCTATTGAACATTATCATAACTTGATTAGTATTTATTTTCCCAAGTAGAAACACTGGCGTTTTAGGTGATGAAAGCTAGAACTAATGCATCATAATATTTATTGTTCTCATCATGTTTTCAGTACGTAATAACAAAAGAAAAAATATAGCATAAGAAGATATCCCATGGTATAAGCAACCATTTCTCTATGGTACTGTGTACTGAGGTTCTGACCACCTTACCCACTCCAACAAAGTTTTATCTCTGATCAAGCATGTATATTCATGATAGTAATATGATATCAAATAGAGTTTAATCTTTAAAGATTTAATTGTTTGCTAGAAATATTTCACATGAACACATTTATATGTGATATATTTAAATTAGACCTAATAAGTAAATGCAAAATTATCCACTCTTTTCTGAAGAAATCAAATGCATTTGCATGGAATTAATCAAAGGATATATCGTTCGAAAAACAAATAGATAATATGAATATATTTTGGTAATTTATTAGAATTCATAACGTGACTTACTTTCATGACAAAAACTAAGTACAAGCAAAGTTGCAAGCAGTACACGTTCAAAAATAGAAACATCGTGAGCTGAAACATCTTGTTCATCAGCTTCATTGACCTGTGAAAAACATTTGTAATCTTTGTAATCATATAATATAACATTGTAATGCTTATATTTTTTGAATATAAACAATTTAATGGTTTGAGTGATGTTACAGCCGGACATAAATTACATAAGTTAAACATAAATTACAACAGTAAAAAGTCTTCCATGATGATGTAACATAGCCTACTTATCTATGCAATTTGTATAATTAGCATCTCATATGCTTGCTGACCTTTCAGATTGAGAATCATAATAATGGTGCCTTTATAATTAAGTGATTTTTAGGTATATGAAGAAAAATACTTTGAATTAATTTTTTTCAATAAAGTGATAGAGCCTGGATTAAAGTAGGAAAAAGCCAAGATTACGAGATTTTAAAAACAGATCTATCAGTCAAAGTCAGCAATCTCTTGATCTGTTTTTAAAATCTCGTAATCTTGGCTTTTCCTACTTTAATCCAGGCTCTATCACTTTATTGAAAAAATTAATTCAAAGTATTTTTCTTCATATACGAGTACCTCAAAATCACCTAACTATAAAGGCACCATTATTATGATTCTCAATCTGAAAGGTCAGCAAGCATAGTCAGCAAAGTCATCTGTATAGATAAGAGATTCCAATAACATTCAGTTTCTGTGAAGGTGATGTTGTGGTAAATACCATCCATTTCAAATGAAAACTACTTGATATTGTCAAAAGCACTGATTTATAAGAACAGTTCGAGAAAACTAGTGGTTTTGACCAAATCAAGTAGTTTTCATTTAATTCTAGAAAAAGCTATACAACTATACCGGTATGTTTTCTGATATCAGTAACTCAGTTTACCATCAGTTGTAAGTTTCTTTATAGATAATAGATAGCACAAGCTATGCTATAGCTAAGCTAATGCTTTCTTTTCTCTATGGTTTCTATTTTCAGTTATCTGAGGAGTCCAAGCACAACAAATTTTGCAGAAATTAACAACATATAATAAAAGCTATACTTCTCAACCGTAACAAAACAAATTGATAGAGCATCTCCATACTGTATTAAATATAATTCCATCATTTCAATATATTAATTATCGTTGATTGAATATTTTATTAGAAATTGCAGTTAACAAACTGCTGGAATATTACTACTGTATAATAATATTACTTCAAATATAGTCTGGGCGCAATTTCTGGACATTTTCAGTATTCAAATTTATTTCTGCTATCAAGTTCTTCGGTCAATATTTGCAGTAGCGGAAGTCCTCAGTTCTATTTGATATAGCTTTAATTGCATATTTGAAATAATTATTATACAGTAATTAATTACTGTCACAATCAAATTATGGATTAAGTTGGTCATTAAATAGTTCAAAATCAAATGTTTCTTTAAAATCAAAACTTGGTACGTAATAATTCACAACTCACTTGATTATATCTTGATAATGCTCGATAATACTATTGAACTTGTTTTTGAGAAGGACTTCACTAGTATGCATGATGCTGGAAGGTGTGTTCTGTTCGGCTGACGGAATCTGATCGAGCTCATTGACCGACTCAAATAGTAGCTCCATTTCAGTGCACAGACAGCCAAGGCCGATCACAAACAGTTTGAAAACAATGTTCCAAATGTAGAGAGACATCGCGTACCAGATGGAGGTGGCCAAGTTGACCACAAAGTAACCGACAGTCGTTCTCAGACTGAGGGGAACATAGATGTGCAGCACAGAGGGCACATTCGCCCCCAGTTGCCTGCCGGAGAGCTTCGCCTTGGCCAGTATCACTGTGATGTGCGCCAGAGGAAGGCCTGCCGCGAACACAAACAGAACCCGGAACGCGCGGCGAGAGAACTCATTCAGCCATTTTATGAACTCGTTCATTTCGTTGATGATTTTTCGCTTCTTCGGAGAATGGTGAGGCTCATCGACGTACTTCAGATACTTGAATATGTAATCATTTTCCACGTTTGTCATATTAAGATGTGAAAAGTAACCGCCTATGCAGAAAATGACCAGCGCTATTTCTTTCATTGTCAGTAGGCGCTTCATGAACTCGCTCCATTCGTAAGTCAAGCAAAAGCCCAGATCCACACTGACTACAATGGTCAATACGAAGAATATGACTCCTTTCCAGCCTGTTATACGTGGTTCACCGAAGCAAGACACCAAGCTAGCTCCAGTCAATGGCTCGTCCATTAGTTTTCTGCAACATTTATAACTCCTTTTCAAACTATTCATTATTATCGTATTTTAAAGTGAAAAAACACTCACATTCTTTGGAGTGGCGACGACCGTTCATGCTGGAGTTGTGCACATTCTCAAGCCAAACAGAAACTTACCGAAACGGTCGTCGCCACACCAAAGAATGTGAGTGTTTTTTCACTTTAAAGTTATATTAAAATACAATAGTAATAATATTAGTGAAAACAAGATGGATAACTAACAACATTCATGTAATAAATATGTACAATCATAGAGTGGAGATACCGTTATATTAAAGATACCTAGATTATTAGTCTCTGGTAGAACATATCAATCTGTACAGTAGCCTATTCAAACAGGTAACATTTTCATCCAAGCATTCACCCTATGTAAAATTCATCACTCAGACTTGAGCGTAAATAGGAAATGACATTGGGTAATACGGCAAGGCAGAACATCCAAAAGGATCTCTCCGCCGATAAAAGCCATAAGAATAAATGAATAAAATAAAGTCACTCTATTAATTTACTCTGTCACATTGTTAATACTAACTTTTAGGATATGGGTCTAGATGTACACTTGAAGTGAGATTTTCTAGTGTTCAACCTTAATTTGAGCACTTTTGAATACATATTAAATTACGACATAGCAGTCAGATTTGAGGTTGATTTGAGAAGTTGAATCTCAATAGAATAATAACTCAACTTGAATTATTATAATCATCACTTCATCATCAACCCAGTAGAAATCAAACGCATATAACATAGACAAAAATTGCATCTTCAATGATTCATGAAATCACTGCATCCTTTTATGATGGTCTACCCAGAAGTTGATCAATTTTCCCTGCTATTATCGTTTCTACGAGAAACTATTCTGGGGCTTTAAGGTCATGCTTTTTACAAATGGAACTGGAAGATGTTAATTTTAATAATGCTAATTTGCAAATACTCTAATTAACCAACTTCTTAGGGTGTGGTCACATTAAATGCGTATATGTGCAAGTGCAAGCTTGGTTATGCAAGACCAAGCGTGCAGTAGAGAAACAAACTCTGGAAAAAGCAATGGGAACACTCACACTGAACGCTTGCACTTGCTGTTTGCGTTCAGTTTGAGCAGCTACATGCAAGACAGAACGTGTCTCAATGACACTTTTCCAATTTTGTTTTTCGGTACTGCTCGATTCGACATGCTCTTGCAATATGATCACACCCTTAGTCTGATCAACGAATAATTATTTAGCTCCTTATGACCATAACAAAATAATGTAAAATATAAATCTCTGTACCCTTTTAAATTATTCTGTGACAACATGTTTCGGACACTAACATGTGACAAAATAATTTAAAAGGGTACTGAGATTTATATTTTTATTTATATTAAAAGTAGCCCTAAAGAAAAAAGATAATGTAAAACAAGTATAAGGACTGTTTATTTTTTGTAATCCTCAGTAGTTGGAGTTTGATCAAATTCACATGTCAACTCATGAATGGGTAAACCTAATTACAATAATATTCAATATGCAGATGGAAGTTAATGAAAAATTGCATTTATTCCAATACTTATGAAAAAAATATTATTCTTAAACGAAATTCCAAAGTTAAATGCTATTAAAGTTACATAATTTTGGATAGCAGCTCTCATCGAATTTCCTTTTAGCTGTTTACCCTGTTGTCAATATTTGCAGTAGCAGAAGTCTTCGGGGTGGTTTATAGCATTAAAATTTGGATTTTCGTTTAAGAATACATCCAATAAGCATCAACATTTATTGACTTTCTCACAAACATACCTTTGATAAAGATGAGTACTGTACTATCGATGGAAGATTTCAGATAGTGATTTGTCCAAAAAAAAATTAACTGTCCAGATAGTTTCAGATTTTGGAGAAATAATGTAGGCCTAGATGTTATCGGACCACTGGGTTGCGCAGCAATGACAGTCTACAAGTTGGTAAGTACAGCTTTCACAAGAATAGAATATCATCACTTGTAAACCATGTCATCGACATTATAATAACTGTTATTATCGACAATTATTTGGCAAAATCAAAGTCCTGACCACTCGAAAAGCACAAGTAGTAATTATAATGCAAATAGCTGTCATTTGCACACCACCTGAGAGTTAGATTTGTTTTGCTGTTGTCGTCTAGTACAAGGTGTATTTTCAGCACTGTCATTAAATCTGGATATCTGAAGATGTGGGTATGATGTCCTTATTTGGTATAGCAAAAATAAAATCTTTTGTTTTTAATCAACCCTCAATTATTATTTTTCAGACAATTCTTGATCGTCTTCGAATATCCAGAGCTATCAATTCTGAGAACAGGAGTGCAATCAAATAAATCAGTCGACGAGAAAACGGTACTTGTCTTTGGTATTGATATATCGACATATTACTTGTATTCATAATCTTCAGCACATCCACTCATCTAAAAAGTGAGTAGTAGGCCTACACGTTATCGTGAGTATAAATCTTTTCAAAAATCAGCATAGGAATTATTGTATAACACTTTGGCCCGGTTGCGCAAAAGCCAGTAAAATTTTAACCGTGATTAATTCCACGAGAACCAATCAGAAAAGTCGTTTTTGAAAAGACGGCTTCGCTGATTGGTTCTCGTGGAATTAATCATTTATTATTGTAAAATTGTCATGGGTGACAATTTGGCATTATTTAAATTTGGGTGTCTGATGACACCCAAATTTTGTCTAATCAACACAATTAATTTAATAACCAAACATATCTGGTTATTTATGCTTTTAACATCCGGTTAAAATTTAACTGGCTTTTGTGCAACCGGCACATAGTACCCTAGAAGGTAATAGGGCGATCTTTCATGGAAATAAAATTGATGCCTATGCTTACAGAGTTTGAGCTAGAAATACATTTGAATCAGCAGTCAGTCCTCATTTAGGAGTATTCTCACTAACAACCAAGTGAGTAACGTTACCTGGCGACTGGCGAGCTTAGTCTTTTATTATTCCATAATACACCATGCAATATCATACTTTTTCAAATGTTCAACTAAATTTAACATACAATTAAATGGGACAGGCAGAAGATGAAATTGTGAATGAAAAGAGATTCTGAGATTAAAAAAATATATTTCATCGTTCATCTATCAATTAATTAAAGGCTACTCAATTCACAATCATATCACAATCGAGATCTGCAAATAATGCAAAATTAGTTTGGCACATTCCGTAGTTTTTCTATTATTATCAATATTTATCAAATGTTAGGATTCTACTGGCGTCGATAAGCAGACAGTTTCTTCATTTCCAGTTTGGTTGTCTCTCTCCTGTTTGTCACCGACTCTGTAGGATACGTCTGCGTCTTCCTCTGGAACACTAAACCAGAAAAATTATATTTAAAACAGATTTATAATTGAGTACCTTATTTGAAATATTTTGGAATTTTATTTAAATTACAACACGAGCCACAATTGTATGAATAAAGTTTTTTCATGACTCTCTTGATTTTGATATTAGTCAAACTTTGATAAAATTAGTCATATTCTTCAAAATTAATGTGGCTAATGCCCCAACTATACAAACGTCATAGACTCGTTGAATTTTTTTTCAGCTAGTTTACAGGATGCTTGGTTTTTATGAGGAAATTTCAAATAATATCGAATATCGGGATATCAAATAAATTCAACAAGCCTATTACGCTTGTGTAGTTTGGGCATAAGTGTTTTAAACGAAAAACTACAATTTTAGACAAAATGAGATTATTGTATGTTTGACAACGTCATTTAGGCTCTACAAACTATAAAAATATCAAATAATTTCAAGTCATAGTACGTGTATGCCAATGTTTCATTGGTGTTATCTTCTACGATTGAAGAAATAGTAATGTGATATATAACATTCCTACAAGTAGGCTGGTTCACTTAAAATTAATCACTTAAATTTTAATTCCAAAAATATGCAACTGAATTCTGTCGTACATGCTACTTCCTTCAGTTTTGAACTTTCTGTTCATTATTACTTTTTCAAATATATTTTATTCTGTGAGAGATTTTTTTGTAAATTACTTTTTGACAGTAGGATTTTAATTTTCAACAATATCAAACATATTTGGAAAAATATTTTTAAATGTTTGTTATTGTAGAATGTATTTATAAATTAATTTATGTTTATATATTCTATAAAGGGACCAGCATATTAATCTGACGATTTTGTAGTAATTGTTATGTTTGAACCACTGTCATTAAAAGGCGGGAATGTTGTATATCGACAGGTCTATTCTTGCCATTTCAGTAGCCAGTATGTCGTGGTCAAGTAAACATCAAGCGATTGTGATTGAAGCTTATTTTAAAATAATGACTCAGTTATTCTAACACAGCGTTTATGACGCAGACATTTCTGCATCATAGCGTGCGTTGCACTAGCCATTTCTGATCGAAGTGTACGACGAATTCTTCATTCCGACCTCAAATTCCATCCGTATAAGATAATGTCGATGCAACAACTTAATGCAAATTATTGGGCACATTGCAAAGCCGCTTGCGAGTTCATTCTCGAAAATGTCCACCAGGATGCCGTTATTATTTCAAGTGACGAGGAACAGTTTCATTTTTCGGGATTTGTGAATAAACAAAATTACCATTATTGAGCAACCAATAATCCATGGAATTAAAGTAAATCATTCAACGAGAAATTAAAGCAATTCCACAAGTGATGATTGAGCGAGCAATGACAAATTTTAGAATTAGGTTAAGTGAGTGTGCTAAAACAGCTGATCAAAAAACTTTTCATTATTTGTGTTTATTATTCAAAATCAAAACATTCATACTAATATCATCTTATTGCCATTTGAAAGAATAAAAAGTATAAACTCAACCTCCCATATAAACATAGAATCATAAAATTAAAACATAAAACATTAGAACATAATTGAACATAATATTTTAGGTTATTTATACAATTTGAAATCCACCCAAACTGAGATCCTCACCCTGTCGTGGTGGACGATGCATTTACGCACAAATGAAAACTTATTTTTTTGTGTGGCGAAAAATAGCGTTCGCACCACGGGCAAAAATGTGTTTCCGGCTCTCAATCTTTTCTAGTCCTCGGCCTACGGCCTCGGACTTGAAAACCGATTTCAAGCCGGAAAAGTCTCATTTTCGGCCCTAGGTGCGAAATATACTATTCCCGCACTAGAGCGGAAAAGTGATTCTTTGCGTTCTGTAATCAGTGCAGCAATGGCGACTTTTCAAGGTAACTGTAGGAAAATATAATTTGATGCCTATGCTTACAGATTTTGAGCTAGAAATACATTTGAATCAGCAGTCAGTCCTCATTTAGGAGTCTTATTCTTACTAACAACTTGAGTAACGTTACCTGGCGAGCTTATAGTATTTTATTATTCCATAATACACCATGCAATATCATACTTTCTCAAATGTTCAACTAAATTCAACATACAATTAAATGGGACAGGCAGAAGATGAAATTATGAATGAAAAGATATTCAGAGATTAAAAAAATATATTTCATCGTTCATCTATCAATTAATTAAAGGCTACTCAATTCACAATGATATCACAATCGAGATCTGCAAATAATGCAAAATTAGTTTGGCACATTCCGTAGTTTTTCTATTATTATTAATATTTATCAAATGTTAGGATTCTACTGGCGTCGATAAGCAGGCAGTTTCTTCATTTTCAGTTTGGTTGTCTCTTTCCTGTTTGTCACCGACTCTGTAGGATACGTCTGCGTCTTCCTCTGGAACACTAAACCAGAAAAATTATATTTAAAACAGATTTATAATTGAGTGCCTTATTTGAAATATTTTGGAATTCTATTTAAATCACAACACGAGCCACAATTGTATGAATAAAGATTTTTTTCATGACTTTCTCGATTTTGATATTAGTCATATTCTTCAAAATTAATGTGGCTAATGCCCCAACTATACAAACGTCATAGACTCGTTGAATTTTTTTCAGCTAGTTTACAGGATGCTTGGTTTTTATGAGGAAATTTCAAATAATATCGAATATCGGGATATCAAATAAATTCAACAAGCCTATTACGCTTGTGTAGTTTGGGCATAAGTGTTTTAAACGAAAAACTACAATTTTAGACAAAATGAGATTATTGTATGTTTGACAACGTCATTTAGGCTCTACAAACTATAAAAATATCAAATAATTTCAAGTCATAGTACGTGTATGCCAATGTTTCATTGGTGTTATCTTCTACGATTGAAGAAATAGTAATGTGATATATAACATTCCTACAAGTAGGCTGGTTCACTTAAAATTAATCACTTAAATTTTAATTCCAAAAATATGCAACTGAATTCTGTCGTACATGCTACTTCCTTCAGTTTTGAACTTTCTGTTCATTATTACTTTTTCAAATATATTTTATTCTGTGAGAGATTTTTTTGTAAATTACTTTTTGACAGTAGGATTTTAATTTTCAACAATATCAAACATATTTGGAAAAATATTTTTAAATGTTTGTTATTGTAGAATGTATTTATAAATTAATTTATGTTTATATATTCTATAAAGGGACCAGCATATTAATCTGACGATTTTGTAGTAATTGTTATGTTTGAACCACTGTCATTAAAAAGGCGGGAATGTTGTATATCGACAGGTCTATTCTTGCCATTTCAGTAGCCAGTATGTCGTGGTCAAGTAAACATCAAGCGATTGTGATTGAAGCTTATTTTAAAAATAATGACTCAGTTATTCTAACACAGCGTTTATGACGCAGACATTTCTGCATCATAGCGTGCGTTGCACTAGCCATTTCTGATCGAAGTGTACGACGAATTCTTCATTCCGACCTCAAATTCCATCCGTATAAGATAATGTCGATGCAACAACTTAATGCAAATTATTGGGCACATTGCAAAGCCGCTTGCGAGTTCATTCTCGAAAATGTCCACCAGGATGCCGTTATTATTTCAAGTGACGAGGAACAGTTTCATTTTTCGGGATTTGTGAATAAACAAAATTACCATTATTGAGCAACCAATAATCCATGGAATTAAAGTAAATCATTCAACGAGAAATTAAAGCAATTCCACAAGTGATGATTGAGCGAGCAATGACAAATTTTAGAATTAGGTTAAGTGAGTGTGTGAAAAGTAATGGAAATCATTTGGATGATATAGTCTACAAATAAAAAACTTTGTGAGTAATCTATGTAATTCACTATTAATTGCAAAATTTGATCTTTAATTTGATATATTATATGATTAAATTTTATGAGAAAATTGTATTGAATTTTCATCTGGAACTGGGTTTTCCCCTTTTCAAAATAATTCAATTGAAATAAATAATTCATTCATTTTACATGATAAAAACTTGGAGGAATATTATAGAATCTATTGTAACCGAGCATGGTTTTCATTCTTGTTTACTTGAAAGATTTAATTGGATTATTCAACTTGAATAACTTTGTCCACTCTTGTTTAAATAATAACTTGAAAAATGATCATTATTTCAACAATATTGTAAACAGTCCCACTGTCTTAAAATAATGGCTGAATTAAAAAATAATGAATTGAAAGGAATGGGCTAAAACGCATTGAAAAACAATGTAATGCACACATCTAGCCAGCTAACTCCAGACCTGGCATTGCAGCGTTTCCAACTCATTGGCATTCTACTGTATGTAGTTGCACTGTAAACCGATTTAACAAGATATGAGTAAGCTAATTTGATGATCAAATAATAGCAGAGGAAATTCAAATTTCCTCAGAGCCTATTATAATAGTAGTATTTAGAAATTTCGCCCATTATTAGAAATGAATGATTTAAAATTTTCCCAAAAAAACACAAAATAGAATAAAAAAATGGATTTCCTAAAAACAATCCATATTAAAATAATAGGAAGTAATTTACTTCCAAAGGTACACAACCTATGTGCAGGTGTTATACATAACCATATTTTGTGTGTGTGAAAGGTGAACTCATTCTGGAAGGAATAAGCCAGTCCCAGTGGATGTAACAACACAGTCTGTCCGAATTAATCAGGCCATTGGGCACAAACAACCGCGTTGACCTTTATCACATTTCACTACATAGAAATCAAGATTCGTGTTGCCATGTCCTGCCTGCTTCGCTAGGTTGAGAAACTAATGAGGATTTGATATACGGCGACGAAAACTAAACTTGCTCATGTAATGAGTAGGGAAACAAGAATACAGCACTATTCATAAATTGCTGCACAATGATCTTCTATCCATCCAACAAACTAATTTCCTATTCGAATTTCTGTTATTAGATATGATGACACTAGATAGTGGAGCTTGGATAATTAGCAGTGGCATATTATTGATTACCAGCACTAATATAACACACTAACCCACTGTGAACATCTACTGTAATGCATCTAATATTGCAATGCTCAATTCTGATGTATAGCCTTTATTACGAATGAGAATTTATTAATTGTTATTTTTAATAGAATATTACAAAAGATTGATCGTTTTGAATGTTGGAAAATCTCCATTTTCAAATTGAGGTCCGGCTACCATCACGATTTCTAGTGGCAAAATATATAATCATAAATTTTATTTATTTTTTATTTTATTTATTTATTGTATAAAATGCTATAATCATAATACAATTATGACATTGGAGAAAAAACTAGGCTAAGCCTGTACTATTTCTCTCCAAAAATTTTGATAAAATGTTAATGTTGTCCAAAAGATAAATAAGGTTATATATTCACACACTGCTTCGTCACTTGATTTTCGGTCTAGAAATGATGATTTAAAATTTTGAATTTTGAAGGTTGATTTTATACTCTAAATGAATCACAATAAATTAAAAACTTTAGAAATATTGCACTTATTTAAAAGAATTGAATACAAAATCAAAAACCTACTCACTATTTGTTATTCACAGCTCTAAAATATATTTAGACTGACCACTGAAATTAATCACTCATACTTCATGCTATATACATCTACATACAAAATTCAAATTTTATTTATTCAAACACACAATATTTACAATCAGAATCAATTGGAAAAACAAAAACACACAACTCAGTAAGATAAAAATATAATTAAAAAGATTAATAAAATAAATACTGGTATGTTTTATTAGAAAGAAATTTAATTGGAATAAAAAAATACTACTTGCTGGAAGTATACAATACTCGACGTTTGTAAGTAGTAATTAATGTTTAATTCATGGATAGATGGTGGAAGAAAAAGAAAAGAGAAAGAAAAGACTAGCAAGCATTTACTCTCACATTCACTCACCTTGCACACTTTCTAATAACAGCTCATCTTACTAATGCTTATTGCAAGCCACCAAAGTTACATTTAAACTAAGAAATTGCATTGAATAAGGATTCTAAATGGACAGGCAGAAGACCTCTGAGCCATGTCATACATGACATCAAAACCTATTCAATTTTTGAAATATTATTTTGTGAATTGGAGATCTGGTCGTGGATTTAATTATTAAATATAATTTATAAAGCGAGAAGATCTCCAATGTACAAAGATGAAACGTGTGTTTTATCACGTTTCGTGAAGGCAATATTATGGTTTTCAGCTCCATGCTATACAAATAAGAGTGAGTTGGTCTGTGAATCAAGGCTGCTGTTTTTCACATAAATAGATTTGGAATTTTTCTTTCGAGGCCCGTATTACTTGAACCGTTTGTGAAGTTAGTTGTTGAGTTAAGGCATTGGTTACCTGAAGGATTCTGTCTTGAGAATTCAATTATAGGCTGTCGCAGTCCGGGCAGTTTAAACCTACATTGTGTTTTTCAGGATTTGAATCTTGTAGGGAAAGCTGGTATTTTTGATTCAATCAACTGGCAGAGTTTTTTTTATATATTTTTTTTATTATTCGGGAGTGTTTTAACTGGACCTTGAAGAGCAGGCCAAGGGACTCTTGTTAAGGTGAAGTAAGATAATAGTTAATTGTACATTTTTTTCTTAATTTTTCAGATCTATAATTCTAAAGAGTGATTTTTTTTTTATTATTATCATAAACTGAACGACCACAGATCAGCAAAGCGAGTAGCCCATGAAATATTCATCAGATTATTATTTCGTAATAAATTCTAATTCTAATTCTAATTTCCTAATAAATAATTTATTGATTTGTTTTTAATATCAAAAATCTGTACGATTTTTTTGTTTTTCATTTTCCCACCCTTACATATTTGGTGAAGGCACATCTTGCTTACAGCCATCTAAGAATTCTTTTTATAGAAACAAGTAGATTCTAAATCCTCTTGATTTCAATTGAGATGTTATTAAAAAACTTAGGCACAAGAAATACAAATAGTGTGCAGTGTAGGAAGTTAATACAATATAATACAAAATTTACAATATAATAGTTTGGCTGGATAGCAATCCCCCCTAGGTTCTCCCCTCTGTTCCGGAACCTTCAATTTTACAAATTAAGCACTCTCATCATATCACTCACGCACTCCCTATTTTTATGTATTCTTACAATAAGTTGGTACGTCATTAAAATGTGTATTACCCACGCACAACCTAAAAGCTCATGTGGACATCATCCGCAATAAAAATATGTGTTTGAGTTACACCAAAGAGAAATATATTTGTCTATGGTTACACTGACCAGTCGTATAATCTGAGGGAAGCCGAGCAGACCGATTCCGGCGACAAAGGAGGCCACGCCCATCGCCTGGCTGCGTATCACAGTAGGCAGCAACTCGCCAATGAACACGTAGAATACACTGAACGCTGCGGCGTTGCCAAACTTACCAAACATCGCCAGGACCAGAGTCAACCACACGTTATCTGTCAACCGAAACCACCATCATTGTTCAAACATCAAGAAGAAATCAAGATTCTTAATTTGCCACATTTTTTTTACAAAATGTATAAGCTCGGCATTATAACTACAAAATGTATAAGCTCGTCATATAACATAGAAATACAGTGTAGCCTACTTGATGCGTAACGGAATTCAACGAAATTATGAAGTACCCTATTTCTTCACAAAAGTTGAGACTAGCTGTGTTGTCAAAAAATAAATTATGTTTCAATAATTTCAGTAACAGGTAAAGTGATCACCAAGATTGTGCATGGAATTTGTATATTTTCTTCAATGCAAGTCATAATGCCACCAACTGTTTGTTTTCAAAGATATTTTTGAATATTAAATTTGAGTTCAAATGTGTTCTGATTCAATGGAAGTCATTTTTATTTGAAGACAGATCAAATCTAATGGAAAAGAGTCTCAGTAGAGCATCACCAGCTTCAAGGAAAAATGAATAAATAATACATTGCCAAATTGAGAATCAAGGTACCCTCTTTCAATTTCATTTCATTTCTCACGACATGTTTCGATTTGTTATTTTCAAGTGACTCACTCACTCAAGTCACTGACACACTCACTTGAAAATTACATTCTAGGTCAAAATATGTTGAATAAAGGATACTTTGATTTTTAAATTTCATATAAAACTAGTAGCCCTTAGAAAGAAAGTGCATATTGCATAATACAAATTATTCAATTCCATAATAATTATTATTGTAATTGGAATTTAAATTGTATTTAATTCTTCTTCGTTTACAGTGTACAAGAAAATATGCATAACGAGTTTGAAGAAAGCTCCTCACATGGGCGTGTTGTACTCACATGTCTGGTGTACTTGATTAAACTAAACTCCAAATAATGAATCAATTATTCTTATCATATATTTTTTCTAATGGAAAATATGTACATTATTAGCAATGATTTTATACAGTATCTCCTATTCCTTCCAGAATTCAATTCTTTTTTCAATCATCCAATTCAAATGTATTATTACAAACGAAGAAATTATTTCACGCTTCTCAAATTCTAGATTTTGAATCAATTTTAATAGCCTATTTCACTGAAGCTAATTGAAAGTTTAGTCACATAGAATTACCAGTAGGCCTAAATTAAAACTGAAAGAGTGTCCTAGTGATTCTATGCAGTTGAATTTTAATGAATGAAATTAATTTGAATAAGCCACGAGATTATTTTTTAAAAAAATTGGAATGACACACCATAGTTTCCAAACACAATAACCAGAACGTGCAAGTTAATATATAAAATATTTACAATAGAAGGTACAAGTTGTCATTGAGAGCACCAAATTTTTAAAAGTGGAGGGTGAATTTTTAAATTATTATGACTATTAATATACAAGTGATATACCTGTAAAGAGCTGCATTTTTTGAAAATTGAGTGTGCAAAATAATTCACGTTTCTAGAATCAAATAGTGTTCAGCTTTTTCATATATATTTCCAAATATACAGGCTTAATAATATAGTTAATGGTCCACCTTTATAGAATTAGATAGTATTCAGCTTATTCACAGAAGATATTTCCAAATATACAGGCTTAATAATATAGTTAATAATCCACCTTTATAGAATCAGCTTATTCACAGAAAATATTTCCAAATATACGGGCAGAATATTCAATTTTAGTTATTAATTCTCAAGATAGATAGATAGCTGATGTTACGTTGGAGAGGAAAAGTGACAAATACTCATTCCATTGAAAACTTTACAGGCTTTGATAATTCAAGGGAACAGAAAACACATAAATAAATGATAAAATGTATGAAAAGAAAGCAATCACCTTCCGCAACCAACATGCAACTGATGCAGGCAAGACCACCGGAAAACATCATCGAGAAAAGTACGTTCCTGCGTCCATAGATATTCATAGTGTACAAAGTTGCTAGGTGACCAGGAATTTCAACAATCCCGCCTGCAAATGGTCCACAAATCAGCAGGGCGAATAATATTCTTTTATTGATTCAATGATACACAATTATTTCCAAAATAATTTGGTGGAGGATCAACAGGCACAGCCCAAAACTGTTCCCCCCCGAATTTCGATTTATTAAAAATAGTCCAGGAAATATTGCTGATCAAAAGTACATGACGAAAAATACTACTATTAGAAAACGATTCAACACTCATGTCACTATCCTACGCTAAGGCAAGGTAGGTAGATATAGACGCTATGGGTCGTGCACTTCACAGTTTTTATTTTTCGTTTTAATTTTGCAAAGTTGAGAAGAAAAGAACATAGCTATGGCAAGGAGCAAAATATCACCAAAACGGATTATTCAAACAGAACTCGAATCACACACAGTTTTCAAATTATAAAGCAAAATACAGAGAATATTATTATTATAATACTAGTTGGTTTATGATGTTGCAAGATAAGTCTAGTTCAAAGTGCGTTACAGTTCACCTGAAACTACTTTATTTTCAACACTAATCTATCCTTAGAGTACTTAGGTGACTTTGCTGGCTGTGCCAAAACATTAAAATTTAATAAAACAATATTGAAGCTTGAAGTACCCTTCATTATTCAAAATAATAAAGGGTACTTCAAGTTTCAATATTGTTACTAATTTATAAAAGTAGCCCATTCAAGAGAAGTGTTTTTATTAAGATTTATTATAATTTACATTTGTCTTACGTATCTTGTATTTTGGCCAAATAAAATATTCTATTCTAAGAAAAAAAGATTTCCCCATCGAAAAAATTCTAATTGGAATCTGAAAGGAAGAATTATGTTTTTATACAATGCTAAATTTTAAAAATTTCAACATTGGTACAGTTCTTTAAATTGATGTGCAAAACATGGAACGTGTCAGAATTTTGGAATATGAGTTTTATGAAATCGATAGTTCGATTCTTCCCAAATATTGTATTACTTGATTCCACCTATGAATAAATAAGAACTCAATTATTATCATTAATAATAATGACAATTAATAACGCCAATAAATAATTAATCCATTATAGTAAGTAGTTTTAATAAGTAGATTTAATTCTGAGGTATTATAATGAGCCAACTTATTGAATTATCAACAGGTAGAGTCGGGTGTATCACCAAGTTCAAATTGCCTGTACCACCTAATAATAGGTATTGAGTTTACTGTATTAATTTAGAAAAAGTTAATACGACACTACAAACTCACTAAACTGAAAATGCAGGTCATGATCAAATAATAATTTAGAAAAAGTTAATAAGACACTACAAACTCACGAAACTGGAAATGCAGGTCATGATCAAATAATAAATGCGGACTCCATGAAATGTAAAAAATTCTAACTTGGAATAGGCTGAGTTGAGCATACTTAAGCCCAGTTCACACGAAGCCAATTGAAAAAACAAGTTGCCTTATTCAATTTACTTGCCACTTATTGAATTTAAACAAAATTAAAAGGTGAGAATTGTAACAAGTGGATTTAGAGTAAGACAAGTAACATAAATTAATCTACTACCTTTAGGCTCGCCACAAAGTAGACCCATACTAATCCACGAAAAGCAACCCACACCGTGGGATGTTTTGTAAACATTGCTATAGAATTATTCATAATCAATCAGCTGACATTGCATGTATTACACAGATGCCTGGTAAAGCCTAGCGATGGTTTAGAAAACATCCCACGGCGTGGGTTGCTTTTCGTGGATTAGCGTGGGTCTACTTTGCGGCGAGCCTTACTGGCCTTGACTGAGTGGAACTGCAAGTTTAAAGTGTAGCTAATATACCAGCTGAGTGGTTGAAAAATAATACAATTTAGCATAGAGAAAAGTTAGCATAGAGAAAAGTTAGCATAAGATTTTAAGCCGAATTTTTGTTAACTCAAGCCTATTACTGTCGACTACTCTCTATTATCACTCTGTTGACCGGGGTAGAGTGTAAGAACGGCACAGTATGAGAGACTTCCAGCATCACATAGCTTCATGAAAAATAACTACTAGGACTATCGACTTGAATTAACAGTGAAATTTGGAACATAAACACCCTATGCCTATACCATGGGATATCTTCTTATGCTTTCTTTTCTCTATGGTGTTAGTTACTGAGATGAGTTCTCAGCTACACTCTAGACTCTCTGCTCTACTATGTTTTCACCCTGAACCAGGCTTCAGTCATTTTCACCATGACCTGAGCAGTAATGTTTTGAATGTAATGTATTGGTGTTGATATCTAGTGCATTCTTACCAATGAAAAACGCCAGCTGATCGCTGATTCCCAAATTGCCCACATTGTAGGACAGTCCGTTGTAGACAATGGAGTTCGCAATCCAGTTGAAAGAAAGAATCAAGAATTTGATTCTTGTTTGACTGTAGCCGAGTGCATCGAACAGAGTCACACACTTCTCTTCTTTTGAACGAGCTTTCGTCGAATTCCTTATTAATTCAGGCGTCGTTTTTGGAGAACTACAAAAAACCTCCTGAAAAAACGTATTTCAATTATTTTTTAATAGGAAAATTCTCAATTTTTATCAAAAAAACGTGGTAGTATTTTTCAAAATTGTGTTAGAAATAGCAAGGGCTGTGTGTCGTCTACTATGTATTTTTTTCATTAAATGAAATACGGTAAATAAATATATTCAAAACAAACTCTTCCTTCTGTTCAGAATCTATTTCAAATCTTTGATCAAACAAGAAGTGGATCACAAGCTTAACAAAAGTGATAATTAAACATAAATCTATTCTGAATGTAATTATAATTGTATACAACAAAACATGATTCGATTATTCATGTCAAGTTTATTGAACCAAAACATCTTAGGTGGGCCGTCCACTGGAACCGATTTCGTCCGAACTAGCATCGGCCGAAAACTACCGAACTCGTCCGAAAGATCCCCCAACAAAGAAAGCTATAGATGCTCGTCCATTGCAACAGGTTCATACGTCCGTGCACGGCCGTCTCCGGCCGATCAAGCTTTCGATCCGAATTGAATGGGATTTTCCGGCTCTATCCGGCCGAAGTCGAGCTGAGACAACATCATCCTAACCTCAAAATTGAAACAATTTTGAGGTTAGGATGATGTTGTCTCAGCTCGACTTGTCTGTTTTTGTTTTTAGAACTTGTTCTGTTTTATAAAGTTTTAACTATGGACAATGAAAAGTTGATAAGTTTGGTTCAAGAGCATGTTCCATTGTGGGATATGCGAGACAAAATATATCATGGTCGTGATGTTCAAAGGAATCTGTAGACAAATATTACTGAACAAATAGGATTTGAGGGTAAGGTTATTGTAATGAATAATTAATTTAGTGGATATTTGTTTATTCAATTTTCAAAATCTCAATATAATCATTGTTTATGAAAAATTTTGGTGGATATGATAGTAGTTAATTCAATATTTATTCAATATTCAATAGTTCAGCCAACTACTGAACTAGACTGACGTAAATGGTTCCAATGGACGACCATATTCGGCCGAATTAACGGCCGGCAGATTCGTCCGATCCAACGGCCGAACGGATCGGTTGAATACGATTCCAGTGGACGGTTACCCTTAAATATCTGATCTGTTAATCAAAACACTGATTCTTTTTCAATTATAATTTTTGACAATCGAATTGCTGCAATTCTATTTCTGAAATTATTGAATACTCAGCAATTTTCAACACATGAAAGAATAGATTCTCTCAAATAATGAAAGCCCTCTTTCATCTTGAAAAAACATGTTTACCACATATTTTCCCATATACAGAGTTGTGCAGAGGAAACGCATGTTTTTCGAACAGCCAGTACTCGTCAACGGGAGAGGGTATTGCCCTGGATTGTTGGCAGACGACCCATACTATGACATTTCAGTTGCTATGAGCGTTGGAACGTACAACATCGTGTGTTCGCTGTTAAGCAGTTTTTTTTAGAAACAATGAATCACTGTAGTCACAGTGCTTTCCCGTCAATATTTTAGAGTTGGGCGTCGAGGTGCAATGCCCGATCGAAATACTGTACTCCGATAGGCTGCAGCGTTTAGGAGTACTAGTTCTGTGATGAAAAAAAACACCTGTTATTTCCCGTTCAGTTCTTACTCCTGAAAGTGAAGACCGAGTCAGTGTCGTCGAGTCGATCGTCCAGGACTGGGAACAACTACCGTTCTAACTCGGTCTACACTTTCCGGGGAACGGGAAAGACCAGGTGGTTTCTTTTTCATCACAGAACTAGGACTAAACGCTGAACCATCGAAAACGCTGAACCATCGCATCTCCTAAACGCTGCAACCCATCAGAGTACAGTATTTCGATCGGGCATTACACCGCGACCCTCAACTCTAAAATATTGACGAAAAAGCGTTGCACTGTGACTACAGATTCATTTTTTTTTTTCTAAAAAAAAACTGCTTAACAGCGAACACACGATGCTGTACGATCCAACGCTCATAGCAACTGAAATGGCATGGTATGGGTCGTCTGCCAACATTCGTTCCAGGGCAATACCCTCTCCCGTTGACGAGTACTGGCTGTTAGAAAAACATGCGTTTCCTCTGCGTAACCCTGTATTTAAAAACTGATGCAGTTTCAAACTTTCAAGATGTTCCATTGGTTTCATCAGTGAAACTTACATAAAGCCCAAACCAACAAAAAATGCATTATTACTTGTAATCAAACAGTAATGAAACAGTATATATGAAACAAGGAATAAACTCCTTGAATGCTTCCCTGTACTGCAGCATGTCAACACTGGTTGTAATACGATAAGATTTGATCTATGATCCTTTAAATCATACTTAAAATAAATAAAAATTTAAAGATTACCTTGAGCGGTTTTGAAGGGTAACATTGCGGTAACCATGTGGCTTTGGTTTTCGTCAGTTTTGCAATAATTATTTTGGCTTCTTCTCCCCTATTTTTACTGAGCAGCCATCTCGGTGATTCTGGAATCAACCAATAATAGCTGAAAAGGAGATATACAACCAAGATGAAAAAGTCTATATATTTTAGACAGTCTATCCAGTCGTCATATTTATTCCTATCACAATGTTAGTTAGATGTCGATAAAAATATACTATTAAAAAGTCAATTTTAATAATGCAATTTCTAGTCTCAACATATGAATTTCATAAAATACGAATATTAGAATTTTTTTTTTTTCAATCGTAATATGAGAAGTTTTTATTAATATAGAAACTTACAGGTATAATTCAACTGTGAGAAAAATTTTGCACACTTTGAGAATAGCACAATAGTAAACGAGTAATACGAAAACGTTTGTATACTGTCAACATAAGCAGTAAGCAAAACTTAAATTTTCTAATAGAAATCACAAGCCAGTCGAAAGCTGAATCAGTTTTCTCATGACTCTTTTGATAAATGATATTATTTTCAACATTAAAAATGACCAAAATTACTTTCTTCACTATAAAATCAATTATTTTAAAATATTGAAGAATTTCCCGATCACTAAATCTTAGTTCCCGAGTAAATCACATCTCATTGACAACTCGAGTTATTAATCTTCACATATTTTTTCACTAAGACCAATACAATAATTATAAAACGAAACAATATACATTTAGATAGCTATCTGAAAAAGTATTTACAAGTTCCCATGAATTAAATAAATGTCGATTTACTGTCAAAAGATCATTGCAACCATTGAGAAATCAAAAATAATACTCTATAGACGCTATATTCTATTTACATAATTGGAAAACGACACTATAGAAAATAAATATTATACAAGCCACAACCAACTTCTACAGATATATTCATCTTTTATCATTAAAGAAAGAAAAATTAGAAGAAGAAATCATTTAAATAAAAATGATTTGTTGTTTGTTAGACTTGAAAGTTCTTACAACCAAAAATTTATTAAAATATCGTTAAACTTCAAGTATTTTGATTAAATTTGGTAAATTCAAATCGTTTTATTCAATAACTAATGTACCACCATGATATATCAATCTATACTTATCATCAGAATTTCAACTTCACTAGTAGACAAAAACAAATTATATTCTACAGGGTGTCAGATAAGTCACTCTCTTTTTTTATACAGCTATAATTTCTTTATCTATGAACCAATTTTGTTAGAACTACATATGTTAGAAAGAACACTCCTTGAGGTTGTGTCAAACACCAATTTTCATTTGTTTCAGTTTAAAAACGATCCCTCTCTTGAATGTGGAAGAACGAGCTGAAATAGCAGCTCGTTATGAGGTCTGATGATCTATGGTGCCAGTACAAAGATGGTGGAGGGCTGAACGAGGGATCCATGCAACACTGGATGCAAAAACTGTTAAAAATTGCCATTCCAAATTAAAAAAAAAAAATAAAAAAAAAAATAGCAGCTCGTTATGAGGTCTGATGATCTATGGTGCCAGTACAAAGATGGTGGAGGGCTGAACGAGGGATCCATGCAACACTGGATGCAAAAACTGTTAAAAATTGCCATTCCAAATTACTAAGAACAGGGAGTGTCGCAGATAGAAGACTATCAGGAAGACAATCAACGTCAAGGACAGCAGAGAATGTTGTCAGAGTAGGTGAAATGTTCATGAGGAGCCCTAGGAAATCACTGCATCAAGGATCTCGTGAAAGTGGTCTTTCTCGTTACTCTGTTGCAACGATTCTTAATAAATATCTCAATGTTTTTGCATCCAGTGTTGCATGGATCCCTCGTTCAGCCCTCCACCACCTTTGTACTCGCACCACAGTTCCCCAGAACTCAAAAAGAGCTGCTATTTCAGCACGTTCTTCCACAGTCAATAGAGGGGGCATTTTTAAATTGAAACAAATGAAAATTGGTGTTAAACACAACCTCAAGGAGTGCTCTAACAAAATTAATTCTAGAAAATTGGTTTATAAATAAAGAAATTATAGCTGTATAAAAATAGGGAGTGACTAATCAGTGACTTATCACTCTGTATATTGTATTTTTTACGGCTACTTTTAATATAGATGAAAATATAAATCTAAGTACCCTTGAAATTTAATAATTTGAAAGGGTACTTAGATTTATATTTTGATTTATGTATTCTATATTGTTTGGTTTGACACATTCAAGATGAATATAGAGCAAAAGTAGAGACTTGAAAGTAATTGGAGTGAGAGGATGGAAAGAAAAGGCAGGAGATAGAGAAGCTTGGAGGCGGATTGTGGAGGAGGCCAAAGCCCACATAGGGCTGTAGCGCCAGGATAAGTAAAGTAAGTATAGAGCAAAATAACAATTTAAAAAAAAAGGATTATTTGATTAAATGGCTATATACTTGATTATTTGACAGGTCTCAATTTACTTGGAATAAACAGATTGAAGTAGAAAAAATAGTTAATTTGATTACCTGAGCATGGCAAGGAGCGGTACTGATGTAGCCAGTGACAGCTTGAATGCATCGCGCAAAAAATGGCTGAGGATAGCAAGCAAGCACATGCCTAACGCGAAGCACATTGCTATAATAACACCAATAGTTGTGCGCTGCGAATGTCCTACAAGCTCCAATGCTGCAAGCAAAACATAGCTATCAATTTTCTCAATCATACCAATTTCATCACATCAACCCTAATCCGATCAATTTCATTCACGCAGTTAACCCGGTTTTTTGCAACTAAAAATAAGCTACTATTCACAAGAATAAAGAAAAGTGTACATCTGTACTAATTTTACTTGTACAAATACACAAGTACTTTAAATGATCGATTTGAAAAAATATATATAACTAAAATACTAATCAAAAATATAGTTGAATATATCTTTCCTGGATTTCAAATTCAAGACTAGATGTTGAAAAATAAAGTGAAGAAGTTGAAAGAGGGTAAAACAAATCAAGGAAATTGATAGCATCTTGAAAGTTTCATTATTTTTTGCAAGCGCTTTACAATAACTTATTGATAGGTTGCACCATAAATAAGAGACGGCCTATTTGGATGTTGTCTAGCTAAGGTAGGCGCACACAGATCGTCATCGGACGGACGGCACGCATCGGACGATTAGATTTGATGCATTGTTTTCAAATGAAGTGCGCATACCTATACGATGCAGGTTGGTTTCAATTGGAGTGCGCATACCTAAACGATGCGGATAGGTATGCGCACTCCAATTGAAATCAATGCATCAAATCTAATCGTCCGATGCGTGCCGTCCGTCCGATGACGATCTGTGTGCGCCTACCTCAACTGTTCTCTCTTTGGAGCTTTTTCACTCTTACACTATCTTTTCGCTATGATTGCATCAAAGACAGATTTAATAGCGATTTCAAGCAGGTATTATAAAAAGATAGTGTAACCCAGAATATTTATGCTACTACAGAGTTTACGCCTTAAAAGCATACTTGTATAGTTAACAATCATTATTATCATCATGTAACCCGTACTAACTTGATATTTGACTCATGTAATGATCCTTCCATCTAAAGAGAGGAGCCAGTCTGGTTAACTAGAACGAGGAATTGAAGTGGATGAATATCAATACGTTTTAATGAATATCAATAAAAATCTACTGGCATCGTGTGAATGACTAGTTGATTGTCTACACACGTTAGCATGACAAAGACTACACAAAACTAAGAATAATAGCTATGAAAGTGTAAAGACCCCAATTTTTAAGTGTTCATCAAGAAACATATAATTTGGAAAAATCTCTGAACAATGAAACTGGAAGTTTTCTTCCATTTAAAATCCTACAGTGAAATTTACTTCAAACTATCAGCATGGGTTGAATAGGTAGCCTAGGATTAATGTTTTATAGAGGGAATGCTGAAATATTCAATAGAATCTCACAAAAGAATATTGTTTAGTTTAGGAATACATATTTTAATAAATAATACGAGAGTATCAAAAATCTAATTTATACCAAATCCTGTGAATCAATACAATCTATTTATGAAGATATAGCAGTTATAATTTTTTTTCTTAATTTATTTATTCTTTTTTTACAATGAAGCACAGATTGGGAGAGAAAAACTAGGAATATCTTGTACTTTTTCTCTCCCAAATTTAGGTAACATTAAAAGTCCAAATGAGGTTACGTCTTCTAGATTTCCACAAAATTTTCTGTTCAAAAATATTTATACAGACCATTCTTTTGAATTTAGATGTTCCAAATACCAAAATAATAATAATTTATAACACTCAGTTATTTTTAAAATAGAGAATATTCACTTATTAGATCTTGAGATATAATATAATATAAGATAGATTTAAAAATCTAATATATATCAAATTATTTGAATCAATACAATATGTATTATGGAGATGTAGCCGTAATAATTAGATCTAAGGATACAATAGTAGATTCAGGTGATATTCATTTTTTCTGGTATTTCAATTGTCCAGTTGTTCAACTTTTCGTTATTTGTATTTATTATCTAAAATTAACAATACACAATATCAACATATTGCCATTTAAAAGCAGAAACCCTAACCTTTCCTTTACCTACATAATTAAACTGAACCTTTTAGGTTATATTCATCTAATTTTATACGCAAGACAATTTTAAACATGACCGATATGAGAAACTCCTCTTGATACAGTATAACAGATTTGAATTTCATCTGCCAATGAAGCTAGAATAAAAGTCGGGGGAAATTAATTCACATCTAAGTAAATAATAGAACTGAGTACATTTCTCTAATTTAAAAATATGGGGGACAACTCACCCAAAACAAAGCATATCTGATAAAGTGCCGGGAAGAATAAACCAGATAGAGTACGCAAGATAGTGTAGACCATGTAGTTGGGTGAGTAGCAGGTCATCACTGATATCAGTATGTCTGGTATCAACACAAGCAGAAGTGCCGGTCTCCTTCCATATCTGTGGAGCACATTTCATTTTGGAGTTGATAAGTTGGCTATAAAAAATACGTGAAAGACATAATTTTGCACAGTGCTTAGCTTTTCAAAGAGACACTTTACATGTATGGCTCCCAAAATAGCTCTAAAGAGAGAGCAGTTGCCCTGCATCCAAATACCCATTGGCAATCATGTTGCAATGAATATTCATTATTGGATCAAATAAAACAAATTTATTCTCTTAAAAAAATTTATTAGAGTAAATTTAAAAGTATGAAGATTCGAAACATTGAAAGTTTCAAAACATTCAAAGACAATTCCAAATTTAGTTAAGATCCAGAACATGAAAGTAATACTAAATCATCAAACATTTATTATACTATTTGAAGTGTCACGATTTAAATATTGAGTAAACATTTCTTGATTTTCTTGGAGATTTGTAGTTGAGGAAAATAAGTACATATCACACATCGACATACTGATTTGTGAATGAGCATTACAAATAGTACGGTATGTAAATCATTGATATTGGAGAATATTATAAGCCAAAAGGTATGTGATATACTAACGGAATTAATAAACCTATAACCCTATTCTATCACAGTACTTGGAAAACTAAAAATAATATTATTAGATGAGATTACAACCGACTATGAATGAGTAGACATTTGAAGAAATTAAAGGTATTTGGTACCTTAAATCAAAATATACGTGTTATTTTCATTGAGAAAATATTTTCACCACATTCTGAGCATGATCATCTTTTGAAGCCATCCTAAAATATTGCCAAATTGGAACTCAAGCAAATTATCAAGGAAGGCAGGCATTTGAAATTCTCCAAAATATACTAGAATAGTTATGTTTATTATTCAACAAAACAGAAGCAAAAGTGCTGAATAAGGAATTGAGCACCAAAACAAATCTACAGTGACTGATAAGTCACTCTCTATTTTTATACAGCTATAATTACTTTATTCATGAACCAATTTTGTTAGAACTACATTTGTTAGATAGAGCACTCCTTGAGGTTGGAACACCAATTTTCATTTGTTTCGGTTTGAAAATGCCCCTTCTCTTGACTTTGGAAAAACGAGTCAAAATAGCAGCTCGTTATGAGGTCTGGGAATCTGTGGTGCGAGTACAAAGGTGTTGGAGGGCTGAACGAGGGATCCATGCAATACTGTATGCAAAAACTGTTAAAAATTTCCATTCCAAATTACTAACAACAGGGAGTGTCGCAGATGCATGACGATCAGGAAGACCAGGAGACCTTGAATACCAACTTCAAGGACAGCAGAGAATGTTGACAGAGTTCGTGAAATGTTCATGAGGAGCGCTAAGAAATCACTGCGTCAAGGATCTCGTGAAAGTGGTCATTCACGTTACTCTGTTGCAACGATTCTTAAGAAATATGTCAGTGTTTTTGCATCCAGTGTTGCATGGATCCCTCGTTCAGCCCTCAAACACCTTCGTACTTGCACCACAGATTCTCAGACCTCATAATTAACGAGCTGCTATTTTGGCTCGTTTTTTCACAGTCAATAAAGGGGGCATTTTCAAACTGAAACAAATGAAAATTGGTGTTGAAAACAACCTCAAGAAGTGCTCTATCTAACAAATGTAGTTCTAACAAATTTGGTTCATGAATAAAGAATTATAGCTGTATAAAAATAGGGAGTGACTTATCAGATACTCTGTATATTATAAGGTACGTAACAAACGGTACACGTTTTTCTCACCTATCAGAGATGAATCCAAAGACTATGCTTCCTATTAAAGACCCCAAATAAAAAAGGGTTGTTGCTAACGATGGTTTCCAGGAATCATCACAGACCAAATTAAGCTGCAAAGGAAAAATATTGAGATTAGACTGGAACCCTATAGTCCGAGAGATATTACTTTTAACACGGCTCTCACTCGAAGACAGAGAGGCCCGATACTCTTTCCTTCACTAGTCACTCCTACTACCTAAAATCATTATCCCTACTTTTGTGTTAGCATCCAATTGTGCGCAGCATGCTTACTCCTCTCCAATACTCTGTCCATGCTACAAACCGAGGAAGGAGAAACTGGTTTCCCCTCTTCATGTAAAAAATAATATCTCTCGGACTATAGATGTTTTTACTTAATTTAATTTGAAGAAGAATATATTTCAGCAGAAGCTTGTTACCCTTCGTTAAGTATTACTTTTACGTGATTGAATAAGTAAATCAATAAATAACTGACCTGAACAATATTTAAATTGGTTGAATTGGTCTGAATAATAAGTGAAATTGAACGAAGGAATTCAAGTAGTTGAAGTCAAACTGGAAGGTGACTGGTATAACTTGACAGTCGCAATACAAAAATTCTGTTCATATTGAACAGGGGCCACCGTGCTTCTACATTGATTGGAAGCTGCTGGGCTTTGTGCCTTAATGGAAACATTTACAATAATTATGATTATTAATAATAATATGATTTGTTCTAGATAAATTAGAATAGTCTGAATAAGCCTAAACGCCACAATAAGAAGTACCAAGCTTGAATGTTTCAATTTATAACTTATTACAAGCTTGATTACATACATGAGGACAAGAGATACTTGCCTGGAACTTTATCCTGAATCTAACCCGATCCTCAAGATATATAGACTGATGAGGATACTCGAAGTTGATTGGATGAGGTTGCTGAGGAATCAAATGTTTGCTCCCCTAAATTGTGAGCATGACTATCTGAAGGTTTTCATTATTGTGACGTATTAAATTTATGACTGCAACCTTCTTTTTCTCTTGAAAGAGAGGCTTAATGGTCATGCTTTTTGCATAGCCACCTATTTAGTCGTTTACCCTATTACCCTATAATTCATAATAATCAATACAAGTTTCGCCTAAGATAAGAAAAACAGAATACTTCACTTACCTCAGTAACAAGTGTGCTATCGTAATTGTTTCTGTCATAGGTCCATCCATATTGGCAAGGGATGGTGGGTAACGTTGCATTAACGTTATCAACGTGAGACTTGTTGAAGGAGCTCAATTGTTTACGATAATCGATATCGTACATAAGGCACTTTTCATATCTACCATTCTTGAATGGTATAGACATAGATTTCTTTTCTAGCTCAGTTAACGAAATGTTGCCTGCAACCAATAATTCATCAACCGATATAAGGATACTAGAGGTCTCATTCACGGGTTTTTGCTTTCAAGATATATTACAACTACTTAAATAAAAAGAATGAAATATTCATATTATTTTGAAGTAATACTGAAGTAATTCAGTATTATCCAATTTCCATACATGACCGTCAGTGCGACGGACATTTTTTTTACAGATTTTGTACAAAAATCTAAATTTGGAAATCTGGTTTGGACTGAAATTATTGTGTGAGGACATAATGCCTAGTCCACATGGTTGGCCTAGTCGCTTGTCCAGCCTGCAATGTGACCAGTGTCCAATTTAGGCCAGCGGTAGCCAGCGTTGGCAAACCGCCCATACACACACTGGCGCGGTAGTCATTGGCCAACATGAAGATGCGGCATAAAATACACAGCTTCATTCCGCACTTTGTAATCATATCTGAATTCGGGGGAGAAATAGCACAAGGTAGCCTTATTGTTTTCTCCCCCAATCATTCTAATTAAGTATTTTTGTAAAAATAAAGAATGAAATATTTCTTAAAAGAATGGAATAAAACAATTAACAAATTAGATTTGAGAAGGCTCGTTTCAGTGGCTCTTTAGTTCTACTAGATCTTTCAGTTCATGAACAGATCTTTAGCGCACTGTTCAACAAGGCCACCACTCTTGACCTATCTTATCGAATACTGGGGATTTTTTTCTCTCAGAGCGAAGTAACTTACATGGATTTAAAACAGAGCAATTTTTCTTACGTTGGAGACAACAGAAGTCAACCAATGGATGTGGAATGAAACAGCATAGTAGATAAGAAGCTCGCCCGTACATTTTTTACCTGTCATCAATGTTGAAAAAACTAATTTCAGAGACCCTTAATTGCATACATTGCTTGGAATTGCATTCTGGATCATTTTTACGGTCCCAGCTACTTCCAGAGACGAAGGACAATTTTATGGCACTATCTCCAATCAGATAATTATGATAATAATGGGCAGATACGGGTTTCAGGGACATGGTTGCTGATTACCTAAGAGACAGCAAGTTGTATCCAACATGGGTGCTACCTCTGGTAGGGTATGTGTACCACATGGAGTACCGCAGGGCTCGGAACTTGGTTCATTGTTATTCTTGATAATGATTAATTACTTGCGCCTGAACAACTCCAGCCTGCAAGGAGCCCCAGGCAGCCAAGCAGAAGACCCATGAGCTTTTCGAAGAGTTAGTTCTGCGCGAATAAGCTGAAGTTGAATGAGAGCAAAACTCAGCAGATCAGCTGATGTTAGTGCAGCTCCTGTCTCTTTGCTTGGATTCAGCGTGGATACCAAATTGTCTAGGGAACATAGCTTGATACTTACTTGATACTTGATGTCTGGGTCGTTGACTGGGGGTGCCAGATGGACCGCGTCGTAGTCGTGCATCCAGCCTGGTCATCCGGCAGGAAAAAGTGTCTCTTCGTCCAGTTCGTTGAGCGAGTACAAGGGCCGCTCAAGAAGTTGGGTTTTCAGGGCTTTCTCGAATCTCTCAAGTTCCATTTCCTGAACATCGGTGGGAAGTTTGTTGAAGATCTTCAATGCCGCTATCTGGAAGCTCTTCTGATTGCTTGTCAATCGAGTTCGTGGAATTTCCAGGTTCCCTGCTGACCGTGTATTGTAGTTGTGGACCTAATTTCTCCTTTTCATTTGTTCATTATTCTTCCTCACATGCATCAATGCAACGAAAATATATTGGCTGTAAACAGTCATTATTTGAAGCTCTCTGAACAGCGGCCTGCAATGTTCCAAATAATTGGAGAACGTCATTATTCTCAGAGCTCTTTTTTGAATCAGTAGCATTGTCGGAGTCTGCAAAAAGGTGTCACGAGTAATCTATTTACTTCGTAAAATGAGAGAACTTCTGAGTGTACAACAACTGCTGATGCTGTTTCACTGTTGAACTGTCTCATCCAGTATGGAATATTGTTGTGGGGACATTCGGCTCATACAAACGACATTCTCCTACTCCAAAAGAAAGGACTCCGTGTGATAACGTTTAGCAAGTTTGATGAGCATTGCCAGCCCATATTCCAACGGTTGGGCATTCATGCTGACTACATATAAGCATCACTACTTCATGTCAAAAAACACCTGTCTACGTTTTGAAGAAGAGAGAAAGTGCACACTCATGACACTCGAGGGAGGATCAACTTGGACGTGCCACGCCGTCCATTGTTTTCCAGTGCTGGCAATCAGGATGACAACTGCCTGCCACACTCAGGGCTCACCTACTGCATTCACAAACATCCTATCAAGGTGGCTCACTGGGAGGAGCTTCTATTGTTTAGAAGATTTTTTAATGACTACTGGTCTATGACGCCACCATCCGAGTGAATTGAATTTTTTTTTATTTTTGATACGATATATCCGGGGAATCCTGGTCTTCGTTCATTATATTGGATAAAGCTCTAAGTTATCGACCATTTGACCATTCACAGAACGTTGGATTCAAATACTTATGTGAGCATCAGCCAGCATTAGAATCTTGAGATCCCAGTCCGGAGACCCATGTATCAAAATAAATAGGCCTATGTTCAGTATATTTAATTAATACTTACTTGATACTTGATATTCTCCCACTGAGAGAGCGTTTGCGCCGCGGTCATCAGATTTTTCATCATAATGTAGAGCTCAATTTCCTTGTGGTTCCTGGAGTCGGTGTGGTGAGATTCTTTCCTCAAAGTATTCTTGTAAACTATAATATGGTCTTGTTGTGAGGAATTTTTTTAGTTCATTTTTAAATTGACTCAAGTTTTCCAAGGTCTTCAATTCACTTGGCAAGCAGTTCTAAATCCTAGCGCAGATATATTTGGGTCCATATTGGGTCAGTCTGGATCGTACCACTCTCACATGAGTGTCGTTTCTTCGTCTGGTGTTGTGGTGTTAAGAAAATTAACAAAATAAGTTAGCCTAACAAAAGTTAAGATTACTTACCATCATAAGTGAAATCATCTAATTCCGGTATCCGACACCAATGATCAGGTGTTGCACTAACAAATACTTGCGAAAAAACAAGGAAGACTGTCACCACGGACGCTGGTATACAAAGTAGAGCAAACAGCTTTTTTTGGTGAATCGTTGTAATTTCATTGTCCAGGCAAACTTGTTTATCACGGTCAGAATCAGCCATTATAAACTGCAAATAAGATGAGTCAGTATTATAAAAAGCAAATTATGGAATTTAATAATTCAAAATTTAAATGGAAATTTTTCTAGGTATAATCATATAGCTTAAAAAACTTAGGTATTTGGAATTACAAGTTAGATTAATATGATTTAGTAAAACTTCAAGTATTTATGACTAAAATAATACAAGAATCATTTAAAATTATGTTTCAATTGAAAATGTGTTATAAGTAATCAAAACTTAAAGAAGACAGTTTAATTTTATAACCTAAAAATACCGGTAGAATAAAAAAAGAATTCCTTCAATGTTAAAAGATATAATAAAATATATCAATATTTACCTTGATGATTTCAATTCTTAATAACCAATCATATTAAAAATTTTGTTCAATTTTAATGAAGTATAAGAGATAACATTGCAAAAGAGCAATACAAAAACCCAACATCATAACCTTTCGAACCACGAAGTTCAAAAATAATCATTAGATTCAAGGAAATTTGTAGGAGTTGAACATAAATTATTAGTGAAAAGGCACAAGATAAGAACTAAAATAATAACAAGTTACAAAAGATCAAAAATAAATCTTTGCTCAATAATCTAATCTTTTTACAGTTTTTGCATTGTACATTATTTTTGTTTTCTGAAATCTGAATCCAATCAGCTGACTTGGATGTAAAACTCATGTAGAGAGCAGCTCTGGCGGTACAGACCTATTCAAAGCGCCAAATTTTAAAATGATTTGTGCCGGTTGCACAAAAGACAGTTAAATTTTAATCCTGATTAATTCCAAGAAAACCAATTAGAGAAGCCGTCTCATCAAAAAAACCATCTTATCAAAAAGACCTTCTCTGATTGGTTCTCGTAAAATTAATCAGGATTAAAATTTAACCGGCTTTTGTGCATCCGGGCCTCTATAAAATAAATTGTCTTTTATTTTAAAAAACTTTGCACTTTCACTTTTAAATAAGTTTTGTCATCACTGATAATAATTAGAAATGGTTGAGAGAGATTTTCTTATCAATGCTTTCTTTTTTTATTCTAAGTAGGTGGTAATCTATTAATTTATATTGATATTTAATTCAAATCTACGGTACCGTATTCAATTTGTGTAAACTAACTCAGATTTAATAAAAGTGATGATTTTTATTGACTCTATGTTCTTTCGGAGAGCATAAATTCAAGTTTCTTGATTTCATCGTGTACACTTCACTGTCATGGGATCAACACAACATGGTCTGTAATCGTCCCTCCAAGATGACTTACCTGATGCGAAAGTTGAGTGCTATTATAGCAAAAGCTACTGTAACTGCAAACCATGCATTGTTTCATGGTCATATTCATATCAACTACGAAATTGTGCTTTGCGGCCATGTGAAATGGTAGAAAGAGAAATCTATAGATCAAAAACGTGGTATATATTGTACCGGTAAACAACATCACAGTTTCACTGTACGGTCCCTGCAACAATGTCGGTCACAGCTTATTAAGTTGGGGTTCTAATCGTCTTCAGCCAGTAGCCTATAATTGTTCAACTCTCAGAGAGGTCGGATTCAAACTTTCAAACAGCATTTTAATAAACAGGCCAAATTTATAAGCACTACATTGAAGATGTAGGATGTGAGGCTTGAAGATGTTGATCTGCCACGCTCCAGATCACATAGCCTACCAGCTAGGTACCTACCCAAAGTTATTCAACAGGCTTACACTGTATATTCGCCAATAAATTGTAGGAATAATTATTCAAAAACGTGATTCGAGATGGATTATTCAAACATCCACTCTATTTAAACATCCACACGCGCCAAACTTACAGGAGATCTGACTTACCTGAAACTAATCTAACAGTATGTAGAATGCAATTTCCGTATAGATGTGACAAACTAGTAAATATTATACCACAAGACTTCATATCAGACAATCAAAATTGCTATAAGAGAAAAGAAATCTTATCATGGATCAAAACATCACCTGACGTTTTCAGTAATCAAAGGCAGTAGCTTATAACAAATTCTAAATTTATGTTTCTCCACTCACCTCTTCTCATCACCAGTTGACTTGTGCATTCACTGTGCTTCTTCTCTTTCTCAGGTTTTCCCTCTTATATTGTAAAAAAACTGTTCTTCATTTCACTCTGTATTTCAAATTTGTTTTACCATTAGGCTATTCTTAGTCATTTATTATATTCTATTTTATAAATATTTTTTCTTTTCCACGTTTCTCAATCTTTATATTCTCTTACTCATGCTCGCGAACAGACGAAAGTCTTGCGAGCTACACATTCTTTTGTACTCTTTATTTATTTTTGTATTTTTGTATATTTAAACTATGTAAAATGTGCAAAGAATGAATAAATTGAATTGAATTGAAAAAAAAAAATTCCTGAGTGAATAGGAAATAACAAGTTGCATCTATCTCTTTGACTCGCTTTCTTAATAGTTATGAAAATATTAGGAGACTTTTGTGAGTTTTTTTTTCAAATCATGATGAAATCCATCCAGTACAAAGGCTGGTCATGGATTGAAAATGAATTGGAAAAGCTGAGCTTGAGCAGTACCATAGACATTTTGATGGGCTGAGTTTTAAAAATGGCTGTAGTTAGTGCTTAGACTCAAAGTAGGCAATGCTGATAAGTCTATATTCTTAAAGTTTTAGGAAAAAACGTTAACATTGACTTAATTATTCTTAATTAAAATTATAGCTCAGCAAGAGCTCAGCTTGTGATGTGCCTTCAAGCTTCAAGTAGGTACCTGACAGGGCCACAAGCAGCACAAGCTGTGTTAGCACAGGTACTTTGTATTGTGGACAAATCAAGAAAAACTTTTCAGTCTAGAGGGTTTTCCGTTAACGCGGAATATTTCATGTTACTGGAGAAGCAGGCAGAAGCCACTTTCGCGATCCTTTGCTTCCTTGCCCCGCACAACTGAGCGTAGTCTACCAGGAGCAGCCCCAGGACATCGATCTTGGGATTTCAACTGAGAACCAGATTAAGGACACCAACAAATTAAGTAAAAATTACGGGATCTTGATCAACAAATAAGTTACAATTTATTAATAACATTAAATTGAAAAGATCTTTCAAATGAAAGGATGTATTTTTTAATGATGAGTACAACCATGAAATCGTTAATAGGATTTTAATTGGAAGATTGATTCAATTCCTCTATCATTTTTTGTATTTTCAACTTCATTATATTCTCTCCTTTTATATTCTTTACTTCAAAATATTACTATAGAGAAATGATAGCACAAAAATTATCCCATAGTATAGGGGTAACCCCAGGGTATGAGGGTATGAGGTATAGCGCATATTCCAATTTTCAATGTTAACTTGAGCTGATAGTCCTAGAAAATGTTTTTTTCGTGAAGCTATGTGACGCTGGTAGTCTCTAATATTGAGACGTTCTTAAGCTGCGTTACACCGGAGTTGATAACACGAGTTATTAACTTGACTGAATCGCCAAAAATGTATCTTAACAAACGTTAATAACTCATATTTTCAACAGAAAATTTCTTGTTATTGAAGAAAATGTTATTAACATTATGTTAATGACTTTTGTTATTAAGTTAAAATGTTGAAAACCTTTGTTATTAACTCCGGTGTAAACGCAGCTTTACGTTCACGCTCACCCTTCAAAACAGTAATAATAGACAGAAGTCGACAGTAATCGGCTTGAGTTACAGAAAATCAGCTTGAAATTTGTAACATTAACTACCGGTATCTATTCCATGGGATATCTTCTTATGCTATCTCTTCTCTATGATATTACTTACTTACTTGATACCTGATAACTTATGAACTTGATCAATCCTAGGCGAAGACATTAACAAATAACTACAGTTCTGAATACTTGTTCAAGTTGCATTGAGTAATTAAAATTGCATGGAATAATCCAGCTGACTGATTTTGAATTTTATAGTCAGCATTTGTTAAATGGGAAGCGTTGGTATAATTTATAGGGAATGCTGACAGTTGAAAGTTATATTACTAGCAAGATGATTTTTTACTTTCCTTGCCCTATTACCATAGGTAAGGAAAGTATTGCTTTCCAAAAAAATTAATTTCAAGTTGTAAGTACCCTAATTTCAAGTTTTCTATACGTTTCAAGGTCCCCTGAGTCCAACAACATGATTTTTGGGTGTTGGTCTGTGTGTGTGTGTGTGTGTGTGTGTGTGTGTGTGTGTGTGTGTGTGTGTGTGTGTTGTGTGTGTGTGTGGTGTGTGTGGTGTGTGTGTGTGTGTGTGTGTGTGTGTGGTGTGTGTGTGTGTGTGTGTGTGTGTGTGTGTGTGTGTGTGTGTATGTCTGTGTACACGATAACTCCATTCCTAATCAACCGATTGACTTGAAATTTTAAACTTAAGGTCCTTATACCATGAGGATCCGACAATAAGAAATTCAATAAAATTGAATTCAAAATGGCGGAAAAAATGGCGGATACTTACTAAAAAACCATGTTTTTCACAGTTTTCTCGAAAACGGCTGTAACGATTTTCTTAAAATTTATACCATGGATAGCTATTTATAAGCCCTATCAACTGACATGACTCTCATTTCTGAGAAAATTGCAGGAGCTCCGTAATATTCTTGAGAAAAATGGCGGATAATTACTAAAAAACCATGTTTTTCACGATTTTCTCAGAAATAACTTGACCGATTTTTTTCAAATTCATACCCTGTATAGTTATTTATCAGCTCTATCAACTGGCATGAGTCTCCTTTCAGGGAAACTAATGGGGGTCCACCCCATCCTTGAGAAATGGACTTAGTAACCTCCTTCTCGTGCATGAGGTAGGTAGGTAGCGCAGTTCATAAAAAGAACACAATACATAGTCGAGATATTTCATCCGTAGAACAGCTGTTTTGACGACTTTAAAAAAATCCATCGAATTTCACAATTTACACAAAGGAAAAGTACTCTGAAAACAATTATTATAGATACACATAATATACAGAAGTATGATCGTAGTTTCAAATATGAGCAAGGAAAGTTGTGTGAGTGTACCACACCAGATTTATATATCACTAGTTTCCAGTGTTGTCAATTTTTGAGCATTGTTCATTCAACTGACTCTTTATAACCATCTGAAATTGAGTTTTTGAACATTTCTATGGCAACGCCGACGCAGAGAGCGATCAGCGTTTACGTTCTTGGTAATACCAAGAAACTGAAAACATAGAAACTTAATATTATTGAATTAGTAAGAGAGAGTGAGAGAGACACTCATCTATATAATAAGAGAGAGTAGGGTTGTGTTTGTTCGTTTGTTCGCATCAAAACATGTCAACATGTGGATTGCATACCGGAAAAACGGGAATGATTTAGATCTCCAAATTTTGCACATAGATTCTAATAATATCAATCTCGTGCACCTGGAAGCCCAAATTCCGATTTTCCTTTTAGATTTTTCAAAATTAATGTTCAAATTTCATTAATGGTACATACCATTTCATAGCAAAATAAAAAAATCACCAAATCATATGGTCGAAATTAAAAAAGGAACATCTGTTTCTATTATTGCTTTCTACCTGATACCACTTAACCTCAAAAATATTGTTTTGATATTTGATAAATATTTTCAATAATAATGATAATATTTATATTATAGATATAATAATAGTATATTGTTTTGATAATTAATAAATACAGTATTTTCATTTTCACAAACTCTGTATAATAATATGGTGAATGTGAATCAGCTGCATCGAAAAAATTATCTCAAAAACATCTGTTTAGAAAAAACATAGTTTTGAAACTTCGTTTTCCTGATGCAATGAAATGCATACACGTGGTATGGATTATTAATTTTTCAGCTAGAACAGTTTCTTGAGACAAAATGCTAAATAAACGTCTATAGTTTCATCAATGCTGTATCGGCAATATGAAAACGCATGAAGTTAATAATATGTCTTTGAATAATGTGTTGATATTTACATAAATAAATTATTCTCTTCTATTTTTATTAAATTAAAATTCCAAAATTATTCGAGCCCTGATAAAATGACTGACTCACTGTACAGTCAGTCGAAAATTTTAATATTGGAAAGAGGGGTATTTTGGCAAGCTGAGCAAAAAAATTAGGTCATATGCACCTTTTCGTTATATCTTCAAATGAAAAATGAGTTTTGTGGGTTGTCAAAACTCCCTCTGAAAGGGAAACTACTCAACTTATTCTATATTTTAGTAAAATAACAATGATCATCCATCCATCTATCATCTTCTATACTATAATAAAGGAAAGAACTGGATTATACATGTATACAGGTGTAAAGTATAGGAAAATCATATTTGACGCATCATCGCGTCTGAACTACTGGACTGATTAAAATTTTGCATATAGATTCTTGCTTAACTGAGGATGGTTATAGACCTATTTCAAATTCTTCAAGATTCGATTACATAAAGTTTTCAGACTGTCAAGTTTTCAATTATTTGTCATGCTTCCAGTTGTATGGAAGCAGCAGAACATTTCGCTTGAAAGGGAAATTCATTTCTTCTATTATAGTATAAAATATGATAGATAGATGGATATATCATCCATCTATTTATCATCTTCTATACTATAATAGAGGAAAGAACTAGCTTAAACACGTATACACGTGTAAAGGATAGAAAAATTATGTTTGACGCATCATCACGTCTGAACTAGGCACTGAACTGATTTACTTGAAATGCTGCATATAAATTCTTAATTAACCGAGGATTCATATAAGCCTTTTTTCAATTCTTCTAGATTTCATTACGTCAAGTTTTTAGTTTGTCAGGTTTTTAAATAGACCCTTGCGAAGCACGGGTTACCTGCTAGTTTCAAATAATACCGGCCTATTGCTTATAGGTTATGTATATTGCTTCATGGTTCTTGATTAAATTGCAGTCACTTCTCTCTTCTATTTGAAATACTCAAATAATGTCACTGTGTAATAAGCGACGCAAAACTAGCGAATTGTGGAGCTTTTTCACTCCGTTGAATAATGAAATAGCTACTTGTAATATGTGCAAATGCCAACTTTCATATAAAAGCACAACCTCCAATTTGCGAAAAACACCAAACTGTGTCCTTAACACCATCAATGGCAACAAAACTTACAAAAAGTAATCAACTTGTTGAGGTAAGTTTTATCTGTGAAAAACATTATACATTATACTGGTTGAATGGTTAAAGCACAATCAAAATAATAAGTTCTTGATTTTGATTTTCCATCACAGACTGTTTACAATATTATTAGGCCTATGACTACTTATGGGTAAAATTGATGACTAAAAACTTTTCTAATTTCAAAAATCTGGTGTGGCGCACTCACACAACTTTCCTTGCCGTTATGAAAATTAATCACCTGACGCTAGTGTTCCCGCGCATCTCAAGTCTACTTATAAACAACGATCTGAGCCAGCTGGTGACAGGACAATAACGCTGGATACACACGAGATCTGCTATCTCTTCATAGTGAATCTATATATATAAAAGCGAAATGGCACTCACTCACTGACTGACTGACTGACTCACTCACTCACTCACTCACTCACTCACTCACTCACTCACTCGCATAACTAAAAATCTACCGGACCAAAAACGTTCAAATTTGGTAGGTATGTTCGGTTGGCCCTTTAGAGGCGCACTAAGAAATCTTTTGGCAATATTTTAACTCTAAGGGTTGTTTTTAAGGGTTTAAAGTTCGTCTTTTAGCATGTATATTCTTCTTCTCCCAATCTCTTAATTATAATTGAAATTTCCATATCATATGTTACTATAGAACTATAATCTAGATAGAGTACCTCTTCGAAACAGTTGTTAACTGGCAACTAAATTAATAATTTTGTCAGGTTGGCATTAAGTTGAGTTGACTTTGTTAGGTTGAAGATTTAAATGCATTTATCGCGGAAAAATTGATTGGGCACTGCTACTTCAATCCTGAGAATATTATATTACTAGCAGTCAGGCTCGCTTCGCTCGCCATATCCGTTTAGTCTGGACCCCCGACTGTATTGTCCTAACATATGATAAAAATGCCCAAATGAAAAATGCAGGCGAGCGAAGCGAGCCTGCTGATCTCATTCTTGGACGATACAGTCGGTGGTCCAGGGGGCGGAGCCCCCTGGCTAGACGGATATGGCGAGCGAAGCGAGCCTGACGGCTAGTCATTTAATAGAATCAACAGTTGCCAACAGTTTGCAATTGAAATAATAACATTTTCTCGAATTTCGCGCTTATTTTCAATTTTAGGTGAAAATATTACTGAACATTAATTGTAGAGATTTTCATGCTCAATCTTTTCCACTTGACATTTTTTGTTTAAATTGTATATGAAGGCTGCTAATTGAGAATCTAGAATCAAACTTTGCATAGATGGGGCGGAGCTCCTGAAATTTTTACAGATATAGGACTTGATAGAGCTTATCAATGACTATTTCCGGTATGAATTTGATCAAAATCGTTGGAGCCGTTTTCGAGAAAATCGCGAAAAACCCTGTTTTAGACAACATTTTCGCCATTTTAGCCGCCATCTTAGATTGCATTTGATCGAAATTGTTCGTGTCGGATCCTTATAGTGTAAGGACTATACGTTCCAAATTTCAAGTCATTCTGGGAGATGAGATATCGTGTGCACAGACGCACATACACTCACACACACACACACACACACACACACACACACACACACACACACACACACACACACACACACACACACACACACACACACACACACACACACACACACACACACACACACACACACACACACACACACACACACACACACACACACACACACACACACAGACAGACCACTACCCAAAAACCACTTTTTCGGACTCAGGGAACCTTGAAACGTATAGAAATTTAGAAATTGGGGTACCTTAATTTTTTTCGGAAAGCAATACTTTTCTTACCTATGGTAATAGGACAAGGAAAGTAAAAATAATCTGAAAACGTTTCATCTCTGAGATATCCAAATTTCAGCTGAGAGTCATCAATATTCATTTTAATAATGTCAAGTAAACTTTTTTTTAGATTATCTTAAAAATTATAATTAATATATTTGTCAAATTTAGTTGAGAAAATTACCATGATATATGAGAAAAAATACTTATAGGAGATAAATGAAAGAATACGAAAATTAATATAAATATGCATAATTTTATTCAAATTTTCATTAAACATCATCCATGGTGAATATAAACTGCAGACTACAAGACATCTATATCGTCTGGTAGGCTATGGCTACACGGTACTTTCTACATGTATCGTTTGATAATATTGATAGCAGTTATTAAAGAACGGTTTAAAATAACCGCGTTAAGCAGAAGTAACAGTAACGGTTTTAAAAGACCAGAATTGGGGAAAAAAGACCGACTATTTGGAATTAAAAAGACCAGATGATGAATCACCCATGAAAGACCCCATGAGGACCAAGGTGATTCTCCAAAAAATAGAATTTTATGTTTTAATTTACTCGTTTATTGTTTGTTAGGTAAGTTAATAGAGCCAATGAATGAGGAGAGTTGAAACGATCGCACAAAACTCTAGCGAGAGGCAGCAGACTGAAAGTCATTTATGAGTAACAAATTCAATGTACATTGCATTAAAACTCATTGAGAATGTTCATAGCACATCAAAGAATGTTTTTAAGGAGTGAAAACTGATAAAACAACTTGAAGATCTCAATAAATTCCCCTGATAAAAATTACATGGACGGAAAATCGAGTAGAGAAAAGCTTAATGTAGTTTATTATTAACACGCTAGATGGGGCTGGCAACGGGTACTGATAAGAGAGAGAAGGGTTGTGTGCTTGTGTGTGTTCGTTTGTTCGACTGTTCGTTTGTTCGCATCAAAACATGTCAACTTGTGGATTGGATACCGGAAAAAACGGGAATGATTTAGATCTCCAAATTTTGCACATAGATTCTAAGAATATCAATCTCGTGCACTTCAGAGCCCAAATTTCAAATTTCCTTCTAGATTTTTCTTAATTTATGTTCAAATTTCATTATGAGACATGACATGTTTTATACAGCCAGCATAGCTTACATTGTTGTAAAATGTGTTTGTAGTGAGCAACCTATAGCGTTAGTACAAGACATCATATTTTCAATGCAGCCGTGGTCTAGCCACAGTATACATACAGTACGGAAACTTGGCTATATCCTGACGCCAAAATCCGCCATCTTGTTAGGAAGCGCCGCATTGTAATAGTATTGATGGTAGGTTCGGATCACTTCAATGATCCGGATCAATTGATCTCGTTCACTGCCACGAGCCAATCAGAAGACCAGGATTGGAACTTCCCAACGTCACGTGACGTGTTTAGTATTGGGGTCATGTAAAAAGCATTGGTTAGATGGGCGATTGATTACAAGTTTCCATTCTGTATATTCTGTGGTCTAGCGGTAGAGTCTGTGGTAGAGTGCTCGGCTTCGGCATGAGTGGCGAGTGTTCTCTGTCGGATCGATTCCCGAATTTTCCACTTGGGTGAAAAGTCTGAGAACGGCTTAATATCTCATAAACAAAGGTAATTTGATGGTGGGTGTGATTGGGGATCCCACTAAAATTGAAAATACTATTTTATTATGTCCTCAAAAATCTGGTCCGCCATCTTGGATCCGCCTGTTTGAATCCAACTTGGTTTTTTAAGTAGGAAGGTGGTCATCCCTGGAGTTGGCAAAACAACAAAGTTTTGGCTGTCTCCGCGCATTTTGGCTTGCGCATCTCTTCGGCCATCTTAGTTTGACCACAGAGAAGAGGTCCTCCTAGAAGCTTCTTTTTGTCACAGATACAGAGTAACGGCCAGCAACGGTCACAGTTATCACATAGTTTTTCAAAAGTATTCTTTGAGTATCTATAGTGAGGACCACGTTATAATGGCAATATGTGATTTGCAATGGTGTTGCTATCCTTGTGTATTATTCAACAAAGCAGATGGCACTATCTCTTTCAAGCATTGCAAGGCTGTCACATCGTTTATCCACAATGTAGAAACTCAACTAATTGACAAAATAGGGTTAAGGGTTAGGTTTTATTTAGGTTATATTTAATAATGTTTCATAAGGATAGGTTAGGGTTTTGCTTTGAAATTGCAATATGCTAGAAGAGGCTTGGGTCCAGGTAGAGTTATGTTTTTTTGTTATTTCAAAGGTGAAAGGATAGGTGAGGGGGTTAGGAGTTGGCTTTGAAATCCAAAGTATTGAATGTGAAAGGGTTAGGGGTTAGGTTTTTTCAAGTTATATTTAATAATGTTTCATGAGGCTAGGTTAGGTTTTTGCTTTAAAATTGCAATATGCTGGAAGGGATTACGGGTTTCTACCAAGATTTATGTTTATTAATGTTTTAAATATAAAAGAGAAGGTTAGGGGGTTAGGTTTTTGCTTTGAAATGACAATATGCTGACTTAGTTGTAGTGTTTTTTAACATTAGTTAAATAACAACCGTTATATTCAATTAATTATATTATTGAAGAGTACTCTTCCTTTTATTGAATGAAATGATGATGATATGTTGAATATTATATCGAATTTAATAATAAATCATCATTGGATAATAATATCATCATCAAGATGGAATGACGGCTCAAGTTACGGTGCTCGGTAACCATCATCACAAAGAACGTTACATTCAAAGAACTGACTGAATGGAACGGGAAAAAACCGTTACTAACGCATGCGCGAAACGGTGCTGTCTGAGACCGAGAGTGGTTTGTGTCCTCCTACTTTGTGGTTTGACCAAAACATTGCACTGCAGTCATAGCATTGAAATCTGTGCTAATGTGTTCATTTAATTGATTTTCATTCAACAAAATAAAAGTTACGATGAAAATGGTAACCTTTTGTGCATTTGGATGTACAAAAATAAGTTCAAAGAAGACTCCAGGAGTGACTTTTCACAGATAATAATTAATAAATTTACTAATTTGTTCACTCTTGTTAAGGTTAGATAGATGGATAGATAGGCCTAGATAAATGCCTTTTATTTACACTTAGATCGATGGATAAATAATTTTACTGTCCAGCTCAAGCATGCAACACAAATGAAATACAATAAATACAAGTTCCATCCAAGTAATTCAAAAGTAACACAATACAAAATTCTTAGGCATGGCTGAAGCCGTGAGCTAGAGTTGATATAGGTACATTCCCATTAACAAATATTAAGTTCTGTATCACAGTATTGATACTATATCATTAATAGTCATATCATTTCTACTGAATTTCCATTTTCTGTTTAACAATCATTTTACCAATAATCTATTCATAGAATTATGTTATCCATTGTGCATGAATTCATTCTGATATTACAGAGAGCTTCAAACAGTATCCAGTTATGGCATATAATATTACATAAAACGAATAATAAACATATGGGATGAATAAACAATAATTGACTGAGAAGTGAAAGCTTTGTTTCAAGTGGAGCCTTTGGCATTTGTCTGTCTGTCTTTGCAATAAGTATGCCTAAACCAAGGCCAAGCTATGGAAATATAATTCAAATGTATCAACATTATAGCTCGGCCAAGCCTTGTTTGATTATAATGAGTTATTAATTTGTATGGTAATGAATTTTGAATAGCCTCTCATTTTTTATAGGGGAGCTGATTCACTCATTCATTCTGTAAAACCTTTTTTTAGTAAAGCTTTTAAATCAAATTTGACAACTTCTGATCAGAATGACATCTTCAATGAATCAATTCATAGTAGCCAAATACTTTTTATTGTGAATCTGCAATAATTGTGGTGTTTTTTTTATTTTTATATCACAATGTTTTAAATGTATACTGTACCATACAGAATCGAAGCATGTTCAATTATTTTGAAGTATGTAAGGTAGGTCAAGATTACAGTACAAACTTTACACATATGCCCAGTTGCACAGAAGTATGTTGAATCTTAAACATGATATGAAGTGGCCGTAGTCGATTGGACTAGATGCTGGCTTTAAGATTCAGAGGTCCAGGTTCGAATCCATTGAGGACATAAACACGGGTTTGTAATCCCATCGACAAAACAAAATCACTCATGGGTGATTTACCATACTCCTGTCCACTGTGAGCCAGTGCATGTTTTGAACATTATCAGATTCTATTTGACCGACTTGGTAAATCCTAGCATTAATAACACTCAAAGATTTTCTTCGAGGTTGGAAACATATTTTATGTTTTGGTGAGTTTCCCTTTTTCTTTTATCCTACATCATACTTCAAACATAAATCGTATTAGCATTACAAAGCATTCAACTAGTTTGAAAAAAATCATATGGCTTTTGTCAACATTACTGTATTAATTCATCAATGCTTATGGTCTATTTTGAATCTTCCAGAACTATCGTAACGTGAAGTAAAAATATCCTGAGAATATTATTTCTTAGTGAGCACCTAGGGCCTACAAGCGAAGCTATATTCCAATCACTGCAATCCATAATGGTAGCCTACAGTAGTTTTCCACAAATCGTTATCAGTGAGAAGTCAGTGATATTCCAGTTTTATAAGTATATAAATAATAACATTGGTATTATTAGTTTTGTCCGAATACTTATTTTCAACTAGAGCCATTGATAATAACTTAATCATTCGTAAATAATGATGAGAAAATGCATAACTTGGAAAGACATAATTTGAATTATGGTCAATCCAACAAGGCTAGCGCGGGAAAAAGTGGCGTCGGTGTACCAATGGGATAGCCTATTGTGGTCATCCGATACATGGTTTCAATACGGAATTTCAAGGCAGTTTCACGGAATCTCGAACCCTTTGGAAGATTTTTTTTTTAATTCCATATTGAAATCATGTATTGCATGACCACCTTCATTTAAAAAAACAAAGTTGCATTCAATATGGCAGACGCAGACCACATTTTGAATTCATAGTAAAGTAGTATTTTCAATTTTAGTAGGAACCCCAATCACACCCACTGTCAAATTTAATTACCTTTGAGTATGAGATATTAAGCTGTTCTCAAACTTTTCACTCACTCTGTATGTAAAATTTCTCAACCAGTGTAGATGAATGGACATGGGTTTCATGCTGTATTATTGTAATTCATAAGAAAAGCATTATCACAATAAAATTAGCACCGTAATAATTTATATTCTTCAGTTATAATGTACTATTAGACACAAATTAGGAGTGAAACGAATTTGTAGGTATTTTGTTTAGAATTGGGAAGCAAAAAAAGGCTGCCTGATTCAAATTGAGGAGGATCTAATCGATTCTAAAATTGATGTATTGATAAAATCAATATGATTTGAGTTTTTCAAGTATTTTGTCTTCTTCAGTTATCTATACTACAATAAAGGAAAGGAACTGGCTTATACACGTACGGAATAGGAAAATTATGTTTGACGCATCAACATGTCTGAACTACTCAACTGACTAACTTGAAATTTTGCATATAGATTCTTAATTAACCGAGGATAGTTAGAGGCCTATTTTCAATTCTTCAAAATTTCATTACGTCAAGTTTTCAATTTGTCATGCTTCCAGTTGTATAGAAACAGCTGAACATTTCTTTTAAAAGGGCGATTAGATGATAGGTATGATTGGTGATCCTATTCGTATAAATGTAACCGGTGACGGTAATTTTAACCCTACACCACACCTGACATCATTTCTGTAACCTGAGATATCTTTTTCTCTATTTGATTAATCTTCCAAAAGTAGTGTAAATGGATGCTTCATCGCCAACAACTCAAGAGTACTATCAACTCATTTGATGGCGATGAACCATCCTGGTAGGTTCTAGGACATCAAGTGAAGGTAGGTTCTAGGACATCAAGTGAATTGAACTCACTTGTGCCAGTACTTCAAGGTAGGTTCTAGGACATCAAGTGAATTGATAGTTCACTTCACTTGTGTAGTGAGTTCACTAGATGTCCTAGAACCTACCTTCACTTGATGTCCTAGAACCTACCAGGATGCTTCATCGCCATCAAATGAGTTGATAGTACTCTTGAGTTGTTGGCGATGAAGCATCCATTTACACTACTTCCAAAACATAAAATATATAAGAATACATGTGATTCGATAGTCATTCTTGCAGACTATACCACCGCTGCGCACCAATGTAAACGGAGGGGAGGTGTTTCTTCTTCTCTATAATATTTACCAATATTATGCTAAAGTTTACTGCTATCAAATCATCTACCGGTATTTGAATCCTTGATTGGTTGGGAGCTTTTAGTGGATTCGTTCATTCAAATGCACAGACTATCATCATTATCATAAATTGTCACCTATTATAGCAACTAGCAACTACCAGTCAGGAACCTCAATGAAAAATACTAATAAAATTCAACTTCAGGTTTATTGAACTCTAAATGAATAAAACGAATTGATAAAAGTCAAGTAACATGTCAAATTTTCAAACAGAACAAAGTTATTAAGCAATCGATTCACAAAAAAATATATTCAATACCAATCTACACATTCTGGGAACCTGCTAACTTGCTGCATTTAAATTTGGGCCTCGGTCATTCTATGAAATTAAATTTTGAGCTTAATAAGAAAAACAACAAAAGTTTGGCACTCACCATTTTAACAATATTCAAACTTGGACTCTTCAGAAACACTCACATACGCTTTAATAAAACTCACTATACTTGAACTCACACGCACAAAAAAATTTCCTGATTCTACTCCTACTAACTCTATAAAATTTGGTTTCCTATTCAACCAGATAAAAATTACTGATAACTGAAAACTTAACAATTTGTCCCTCTGAATGGGAAATTGGCCCAATCAGAGGACCGAGGCTCGCACACCGTTACATGTTTTCCCAGTTACGTCTCAATTCCAACTGTGGCCTTTTCACTGAAAATTGTTCCCCCTCCACGAGCGTTGAGCATAACTTCCAGTGGAAAAGCCAAAGCTGCAAAAAGGTCAATGCTCGTACAATTTTCAAATACAGTGGCTTTTTCGACATGAAATTGAAACTGCACTTGGAAAATGCACGAAAATTGCTTTAATTTTGACAACTAGGCAACAAGTTAGCAAATTCCAACAAGACAGAGTCAATTCTCACACTAAAAACGCAGGGTTCAACAAACAGTAAAATCAAAGTTCATTTCAGTTCAAAAACCTGAAAAACAATATAAGAAACACAAAAACAACTACAATAATACCCTCTCAATATCACACTATTACATAAAAATAACTGATTTTCTGTCGCATCAAAATTCTGGTCCGCCATCTTGGAATCGCCAAGTTCAATCGCTAAATTCAACTTCATTTTTTTAAATTGGGAGGTAAGTCATATGATACATGATTTCGATAGAGAATTTTAAGAGGAAATGAATGGTGAAAACCGCACATCGATTTCTCAAACCGCTCAAAAGTTATTGTCATTCAAAGATACTTATAAATCATCCATCTATACAATAATAATGGAAATAACTGGCTTATACACGTAGCGGGATAAGAAAATTATGTTTGACGCCTTTTTAAATCAATCAATCAATCAATTTTATTGGAAAATAATTTTTTACAATGTTGGGTCCTGCTAAACCCATGGGTTTTTCAGCAGGTGCCATATCAAAACAAAATTTTTCACAACTTTAAATTAAAATAAAGTACAAATAAAATAAAATTAGGCTATTTGTCGTGAATACAAGAAATGAAAAAAAAGGAATTACAATAATAATGAGAAAATAAAAAAGAACATAGTAATCAGAAATAAAAATAATAGAGTTAATAAATAACATTATTATAAGCATGATAAATAAGGAGTTAATTAAGAACTAAAAGGAATAAAAGGAGGAATAAAGTAGAAAGTATTTTATACAATATTAATATTACTAAATTATTAGTCGTTCAGGCTGGCGGCAGTGACTTTACAACATATATATAATAATTTAAAACCAGCGGAATAGGCTATTTGAAAGATGAAAAAGAAAATTCATCGTACGCAGGCCTATTAGAAATTATTATTCAAATAATGATAATAAATATTTATTGTTTATTTCAGAATTTAGAGTTCTATTATCACTGTGTTTTATTCTCATTTCGATTTTACTGGGTTGAAATCAAGTTGGGAATGTTTATTACATAGATCATTACATCCGTTTTTGAGTAGTCTCTTATGTTTGCAGGTAGTTTGTTGAAAAGGAAAGGTATTATGTAGAGCAGAGATCTTTTTCCATAAATATTATTGAACTGGGGAAATTGGTATATTATTGGTGACCTGAAATTGTAATGGGCAGGAGGAGCTAGAAGTCTATAGTGGAAATTATTTTTGAAAAATACTATTATTTTGAAGGTGTAAAAATTTCTTGGTGTCAGAGTTTGATAAAAAATTTGTAGGGTTTGAAGGTTGTTCAAATTTAAGTTTAGATGGGGTATTCTAGACGAAATAACTTTTAGGATCCTCAACTGTATTTTCTCTACTCTCAATAATAAGTAATTTGCAGCACAGCCCCATGATTGAACTCCATATCGTATAATGGATTCTACTAACGACTTATAAATTAAATACAGGCAATCAACAGTGATGTTTTTATGTAAATAAAATATTTTAGCGCTTAATGCCTGGAGTTTCTTGGATATATTGTCAATTTGAGAATGCCATCTCATGCTACAATCTATCATTATTCCAAGGTAACGTGTATCACTGACCAAAGACAGAGATGGACAACTACAGTTTTCAAAAGAGTTAATGAAGAGGCACTTACAGTTGTGAACAAAGATTTTTGGAGTTCCTTCACATCTAATATGGGGTGATTTGAAATGCATTACAACTGTTTTTTTCTTGTTAATTACCAAGTTTCTATCATGAGACCATCTGAGAATTCGATTGAAATCTGATTGGAGTAATTGCTCCGCCGCCCTTGGATCTCTATGCGCGACTAGTAGAGCCGTGTCATCAGCATACATAAAAATTTCTCCATGTCTTATTACTCTTGATATGGAATTAACATAGATATTATAGAGAACTGGACCCAGTATACTTCCTTGAGGGACTCCAAGATCATCATTTCTGATCAAATCACTGTAGTTGTCGTCAATTTTAACCTTAAAATATCTGTCCTTCAAATAACTCTCAAATAATCTAAGTCTGTTGCCAGTTATTCCTATACTATTAAGGTCTTCTAACAATATTTTATGGTTAAGGGTATCAAATGCTTTTGAGTAATCTATAAATATGGCTAACACATGATATCTGTTATTCAGGAAAGTATTGATTTTATGTGAAAAATTTGATAAAAGTATTTCTGTACATTTTCCTTTTTGAAAACCATACTGGGCATTGGACAGAATATCGTTTTCAGACAGATATTTATTTAAATTTGTGAGTAAATATCTTTCAAATATTTTTTCTGGTGTAGACAGTTTCGAAATTGGTCTGTAATTATCTAGATTGTCTCTTTTCCCCGAATTGCTTAAATTTTCAAATTGCAAGTTAATATTCACGTCTGAACTAATGGACTGATTGACTTGAAATTTTGCATAAAGATTCTTTATCAAGGATGGTTATAAGCCTACTTTCAATTTTCCAATATTTTATCACGTCAAGTATTCAGTGTGTAAAGTTTTAAAATAGACCCTTGCGAAGCACGGGTTACATGCTAGTCATATTATAAAATTGATACTGAAGCAGCACATACTAGCACAAATTTAAGCCCAAATCCAGTTTCAACAAGCTTAGTTTCAGTTTCAACAGCCCAGTTTCAACTAGGCAGCGTTATCGAGAACCACGCAGCGTTATTGCGTGATCCGTCATCAGTGATACGCGGTAACCACGCGTTCGTGTTGAAAAAGCGGGTGTTTTCTCTGGCACCAAACTCGCAGCGCGCGATTATATTTTCAGTCATAAGTTAAGTGATTGGACGACACGACTGAGTTTTTAAAAATTGAAACTTTATTAACACTACAACTACAGAAAATACCGAATTAAAGAATTTCGGGAGCCGAGTGCTCTCGTCAAGAGTTTGAGTAGAACTAACTGAAAATAATTAATTGAGACATAAAGAAGACAATGCATAGTCAGCTGTATTCTATAACAATGGGGTTGTAATACTACTACTATAGATATTTAACTCTTCCACCCCTAGACTGAAGCTGTCCTCAGCGATCAGAATTTTGGGTTTGGAGGCAAGGCCCAAGAACAAATGTTGGGGCTTGCGAACTTGCTGCTACATTAACATTTCTACAATTATTTCGTAAAGAAGTTACATATTTAATAAAGTTATATAATTTAAATACAATAAATATACTAAGAATGACAATAAAACATATAATAAAAATCCAAATATAATAAGTATCGTCTTTTGCAATGCTAAGTTCCTCTATTGCTAGTAGTGGTTCAATCTTAATATTTGCTTCATGTATAATATCAAAAGAAAAGTTTGTTTTCAATTTACGAAATGGAACTTCAGATGGGATTGTTATATCACTTTCCCAATATTCATGTATTTTAGGATGTTCGAATAACTGTTCTGACTTATTAAGATACAATAATTGAGTTGATTTTGGATATAATGTAGTGTTCTTTTTGTCTGATAAAATAATAGCTTTGTCAATTTTGTACAGTAGATATTGATTTATAATTGGAATGAATTTTACAAAAGAAGCAGAATCATTAATTACTAATTGTTTACAGTGTTCTAATTTCTTATCTTCTAACATTTCACTTATACACTTATTTTTTATCACTGTCACATTTCTGCAGTAGTAGTTGTCACACAAATATTCACATTTACCAGATAAAATTTCGTCATATCTCAGGATAAGGGAAGGATATTCATGAATGGTGGTAACTTCAGTATTAAGATAAACAGGATAGGATAATAAGAAGAAGGTTTCATAAGTAGGTGATTTTAAAGGGAATTCAATGAAGTAGGATATATATTCTTTATATATTGAGCAGTGTACTTTTGCTAATTGCCATAATACTTCTGGTTCTTCAGAAATCAATTTTACATTCGATTCAGAAATAATATTATTTATTTCTTTATGGGATAATATACTAGAATGTAGAATATTCAATCTACAAAACTCCAAACTAGTATCTAGATCGCTTATTTTATTAAAGAGCAAACTTAATGAGCTAAATAAAAGGGAAAATTGCTGGTTCAGCTGTACAGTCGTAGTTTCATTTGAGAGAGTTTTGAAATAGTTTATAATTTTCAAATTATTCCCATGAATCTTTTTCACATCAGCATTAAAATCGTCAATGAGCCTTTTGTTTACTGAAAATTGATTCTCAATATTATGCTGTAAGCGGTATTCATTTGACTGAACTTGAAATAATATTTTGTCGTATTTTTCTTTGTCGTTCGCATCCATGTTACCGGTTACCCATGAAATAGCTGAGCCAAGTCCATTGAAAAGTCCACGCTTATTTCTATTTTTGCTGATATTGATGTGATCTAGTTTTGTTTCTGTGTATTTTAAATGCATTGTTATGATGTCTAGACGGCCTTGATCGAGATTGTGTTCACGCAAAGTGAATAATGTTCTTCTGATAGTATTTAATTCGATACGCAACATGTTTACATTAATATTATGCATGTATGTGAAGGTTTCATTTATTACGAATGAGTCCTGAATTTTGATAGGAGTGATGCCTGATGTTTTACTGAGATCAGTCAATCTATACGGGTTTGCTGGTGTTAGGAACAGCATCACAAGAAGAAACATTGTTACAGTCGATTGAGGTTGGTGGGCGATGTTCCGGTTGTCGTCAGCGTCGGCGTCAGCGTCGGTGTCGTCTTCTCCTTCGGATGATATAAGGACAGCAGGAATCCTCCTGAAGGTGGCGAGATCTCGGTCCCTCTGTAGAGTCCTCTCGTCTCCTGCGGTGGCCAGCGTGGGGTTGAACTAACTGCTAGGCTGGATACGGTTACAGCGTGATGGTGGTTTTCCATTGAGAAGTACTTGAAGTCGTTTTCGTTTTTGTAGTTTGATTTGATTTACACTTATTAACACTGGTGAAAGTTAAGTTCTTGTTGAAGAAATTTTTGAAAGTTTGAGTTTACTCTGATAACACTTGACTTTGTTTTCTCGTTGGAGAATAATTTTGTAGTTGAGTGATAGATTTTGAAATTTTGAAGTCGAGTCACTTTCACTATGAGTTTCTCGTTGGAGAAAAATATATGGGTTGGTTCACGGATGAAGAGGTGAAACTCAAAGTTTTTTTCGTTGCACAAGATAAAAGGTCTTGTATCCGAGTTTAATGAACGTGGATGGATACAACGATAAAACTTTCCGCGACGTAAGTTCGGGCGCCAGTTAAGTGATTGGACGACACGACTGAGTTTTTAAAAATTGAAACTTTATTAACACTACAACTACAGAAAATACCGAATTAAAGAATTTCGGGAGCCGAGTGCTCTCGTCAAGAGTTTGAGTAGAACTAACTGAAAATAATTAATTAAGACATAAAGAAGACAATGCATAGTCAGCTGTATTCTATAACAATGGGGTTGTAATACTACTACTATAGATATTTAACTATAGACATAGATGTCAGACACGTTGCTGTAGCTTTGATGCTGGACGAAGAGGATAATGAAGAAAATCTACTAATGAATTTTGTAAATGAAAACCCTTTGAACTTTTTATTGACAGAGACGAAGAAGTGTTTTTTACAATTTTGATTTCCAGGTATCCGTTGCATAATGAAATCAAGTTTAGGGAATATTTTAGGCTTTCAACACATTTTGTTTTATGAGGAACTATTCTATGAATAGTAAACCTCGCGCAGTTATGAACCACAGCTTCCTCTAATACTAATACTGTCCATCAGTGTAAATTCTGTCCTGTCCTGTTGTCGGCGAGATATCGGTGTGAAAACGGCTAATGGCTGATTTGGCAGTTTGGGTTGACGTGTATCAACAATGCTCTTGGATTCAATGCAACATTGGATTCCGTAGTTACTGTTGCATTTTATAATAACAACCAGTGTCATATCCAGGGGGAAATGTATTGTGAAATTTGAAAAAATATATAAAAAACTGAAAAAACAGTGAATGAATCAAGTTGAAACTAAGCCTAATACTATGGTGTTGAAGTTTGTATAAAAATTTGAGTCGAAATTATAGTTTGCTATCTAAAATGAGTAGGCCTATTCAGGTCACTAAAACATTATTATTTTTTAAACAATTGAATTACTAGTAAAATTCCATTCCATTCTATTTGTTATTCAATAAAAAATCATAGGCATATGACATTTTCAAAGGGAAATCGAAATAATAATAATAATTAGCCAACTTGAACAAAAAACCTTGAATTAAATGTTATTTTTCAGTGAAAATCGCGTAAAATTGCACTAATTTGAAGGTATATTATCAACATTTTCCGGGGGAGAGCCCCCGGACCCACCTTTGGTGGGGGATATTCAATACCCCCACGCCCCCCGGTTACCCCCAAAAGTTGAGGCTCTTCCTACGTCAATGTTATGATCCCCACATGAATTTTTCTGGATACGCTCCTGTTAACAACACGTCTTATCACTAGAAGATGGTGGCATGAAGGTGGAATGACGACTTCTGGCAAATAGCTACTGCGTGCCACGCAAAAGTCTGGGATCCCAGACTTGATTGCGCGACGCAGAGAAATCACACATTGCTGAATTGACGGGAATCACAGAGAATTGCGCGCGTGAGGTCAGAGAAAACACATCCGTATCCATCCATCGCGCATCCCGCATCACGCAGTGACGTTGCGTGGTTCAGAGAAACCTAATATTTTCTTGTCTGTGATACTAGCCTTGCAATCTGTCTGATAGAATTTTGTTTCTCTTCAGTTATCTTTAATAGAGAAATCCAATTAGAACGCATGTATTTGAACGCCGCCTTTGAGTCCTAGATAGAACAAGGTAATCGAAACTTTGAACGTCTGACAGTTCTCTATGTATGCTTAGTCTTAACGTACATAATTTATGCTAATTTTGAAATAGTTTGCCAACGGCTTCTTCTGCCCCGGGGACACACTATTTTACAAATGTTGTGATGGAAGAATAAGCAGAATACTCCTGAATTGAATAATTAACATTTATCTTTAATGTTAGGTGATAGAGAAAAACTATCCACTATAACATGATTTGTTCTATTACTATACAATGGGGTATCAACATTTCTAATGAATTCCATGATCACTTTCATCAATCTCTTCGATGTTATCTCTATCATAAATGAGCACTTTACCCCCAGCTTTGTCCTTCATTTCCAGTTCAACCCTCTTGAGAAGCCAATCTTCTTCTTGGTTTAGAGTAGCTTTGATATAAAGTTCACCTTTTATTTTGGATCCCATAACATTTACATACAGATTCATATTGGAATCATCTGCATAAGTTCTGCCTGAGAGAGCATCAACAAATCCTGTTTTAACGGGCTCACCCAATAATTGTTTCGCAGCAGCATGTTTTCTTAATAACTCTACGGCCTCCTTGAAGTAAGGTCGCTCTTCTGCCTTCCTCGTTATGTAGAATTGATATCCGGACATTGTGGTCACACATGCGCAACCACATAATGCAGTTAGCTTTACCAATGTCCTTATTTCAACCATTTTCAACAAATCTGGAAACGGAGGAAAGTAATTTTATTAAATGATGATTATTCAAAAACATAAATTGTTTGCAATAAACATAACATAGTAAATATCTAGTTCTGAATATATGGTAACAGAATTGGCTATAAATTTATTTATTCTAAAAAAACCTAAACAAAAAAAATGATATTTGCTACGGTATTGTTTCATGATTAGAGCATTAGAAAACCAGATACATTACATGAATGAAATACAATATTTGGCAGGGATGTATGACAGGTTAAAATGTTGATTCAATCAATGTCTAGTTAAATCAATTCTGCAGTATGGCATAGCTTTTTTGGGGGGGTGGGGGTGTTGTTTCAATACTTTCATATTGAGAATTATTCGTAGAGCAAAATCTGATCATTAAAATTATTCTAAACAAACCTAGATTGTACCCTACCTAGATGGTTTTAGTAACTTTAAGGTAATGTTAATACGCCAATTATATATAAAAACCATAATTAAATATTCGATAAAATATAAACACCATTTTCCTCGCACATTAAATTCAGTTGCCAATAATTATTATCATTTAAGGCCCTCTGCAAATAGATATGTCACACATCCCAACAATATTGAATGTTTAAGGAAACAGTTGATCTATAAGCACTAAAATAATAAACCTCATTCCGGATCACTTCCTTATATCCTCTAAGATTAGTAGAAAAACTAAACTAGATATAAAAAACTGAACCTACAGTAACTTTTTCTTCCATATCGACTTATGTGGCTCGTGATTTCTGTTCAAACTGCTGTCTGCAAGGCCATTTTTTAATACATTTGTTAAAAGTGGACTTGCTTACAAATTTTAGTCATTTTTTCTGTTTTCCTACCTCTTTCTCCATTTCTTCCCTTTTCTGCTCTCTTCACCCTTCATTCCTTACTTTTATACCCTCTACCTACGTATTACATACTGTAGGAAATAAAGCCAGTTTTGTGTATTTTATTTTTGACTGTGTTGTTTTGTATTTTTATTTATTTTGTGTATACTGTGTTGAATTGAATGAAATTATTGATTAAGCATGTAAAGAAAGTCATCTTGATAGATTTATTTTCAACAAGCATTCCTGTAAACGTTGGAATTGTTCACTATTAAAATTCACGTAAATCACAAGTGTACAAAGAAAAAGATGTACACCACAAGTGTAACTTAAACTTGAAACCCGTTAATTTCTAGTTAGTTTTTTGTAAATTTAAAAACCTTTAAAACTGAGTAGACAGTTACTAGGATTATCAGGTTGTCATTTATCAACTTAGCTCACTCAGGAGTTTTTGATGTATTATTTACTTGTTCTAAACTTCAAAATTGATATGAATGGACCCTTGTACACCAAAATTATAATTTATACTGCAAATGCATCAATATAATTATATCTATAGAGATATGTCTAGACCAATAAACTACAATGAAATGTAATTCCAAGTTTACTTGATGCTATAACTAAAAGGCAGTCTACGGCCCGGTTGAACAAAAGCCGGTTAAATTTTAACAGTGATTAATTTCACGAGAACCAATCAGAGGAACCGTCTTATCAAGACGGACATTTGGTCTTTATATCCGGACATAGTGGTCACACATGCGCAACCACATAATGCAGTCAGCTTTGCTAATGTCCTTATTTCAACCATTTTCAACGAATCTGGAAACGAAGTAAAGTAATATTATTAAATGATGATTATTCAAAAACATAAATGTTTGCAATAAACATAACATAGTAAATATCTAGTTCTAAATATATGGTAACAGAATTGGCTATAAATTTATTTATTCTAAAAAAAACTAAACAAAAAAATGATATTTGCTACGGTATTGTTTCATGATTAGAGCATTAGAAAACCAGATACTTTACATGAATGAAATACAATATTTGGCAGGGATGTATGACAGGTTAAAATGTTGATTCAATCAATGTCTAGTTAAATCAATTCTGCAGTATGGCATAGCTTTTTGGGGGGGGGGGTGGGGGTGTTGTTTCAATACTTTCATATTGAGAATTATTCGTAGAGCAAAATCTGATCATTAAAATTATTCTAAACAAACCTAGATTGTACCCTACCTAGATGGTTTTAGTAACTTTAAGGTAATGTCAATACGCCAATTATATATAAAAACCATAATTAAATATTCGATAAAATATAAACACCATTTTCCTCGCACATTAAATTCAGTTGCCAATAATTATTATCATTTAAGGCCCTCTGCAAATAGATATGTCACACATCCCAACAATATTGAATGTTTAAGGAAACAGTTGATCTATAAGCACTAAAATAATAAACCTCATTCCGGATCACTTCCTTATATCCTCTAAGATTAGTAGAAAAACTAAACTAGATATAAAAAACTGAACCTACAGTAACTTTTTCTTCCATATCGACTTATGTGGCTCGTGATTTCTGTTCAAACTGCTGTCTGCAAGGCCATTTTTTAATACATTTGTTAAAAGTGGACTTGCTTACAAATTTTAGTCATTTTTTCTGTTTTCCTACCTCTTTCTCCATTTCTTCCCTTTTCTGCTCTCTTCACCCTTCATTCCTTACTTTTATACCCTCTACCTACGTATTACATACTGTAGGAAATAAAGCCAGTTTTGTGTATTTTATTTTTGACTGTGTTGTTTTGTATTTTTATTTATTTTGTGTATACTGTGTTGAATTGAATGAAATTATTGATTAAGCATGTAAAGAAAGTCATCTTGATAGATTTATTTTCAACAAGCATTCCTGTAAACGTTGGAATTGTTCACTATTAAAATTCACGTAAATCACAAGTGTACAAAGAAAAATATGGACACCACAAGTGTAACTTAAACTTAAAACCCGTTAATTTCTAGTTAGTTTTTTGTAAATTTAAAAACCTTTAAAACTGAGTAGACAGTTACTAGGATTATCAGGTTGTCATTTATCAACTTAGCTCACTCAGGAGTTTTTGATGTATTATTTACTTGTTCTAAACTTCAAAATTGATATGAATGGACCCTTGTACACCAAAATTATAATTTATACTGCAAGTGCATCAATATAATTATATCTATGGAGATATGTCTAGACCAATAAACTACAATGAAATGTAATTCCAAGTTTACTTGATGCTATAATTAAAAGGCAGTCTACAGACCGGTTGAACAAAATCCGGTTAAATTTTAACAGTGATTAATTTCACGAGAACCAATCAGAGAAACCGTTTTATCAAGACGGACATTTGGTCTTTATATCCGGACATAGTGGTCACACATGCGCAACCACATAATGCAGTCAGCTTTGCTAATGTCCTTATTTCAACCATTTTCAACGAATCTGGAAACGGAGTTAAGTAATATTATTAAATAATGATTATTAAAAAACATTAATTGTTTGCAATAAACATAATTATAGTAAATTTTTAGTTATAAATATATGGTAAGAGAGTTGGCTGTAAATTAGTAGAAGGCCTTCTTGATAAGACGGTTTCTCTGATTGGTTCTCGTGGAATTAATCATGATTAAAATTCAACCGGCTTTTGTGCAGCCGGCACTAAGCACATTCACACTCAACTGTCATTCCCCATGAATAAAATTAATGCTATCCATTGAATGATTGAACCATGAAATGAAAATTTACATTGTAATTTAAACTGTACTATTAAAAACTAGTAGCCGGCCTGTCTAGCCTTTTGAATAAGAGCGTCGCGTCGCAATTACAGTGTTGCAAACATTACAGCTTTGCAAACCTACTTTCGAAGCAAATTTTAATGATACTATGTGTTATTACATATAGTAAGCAATTATTACATATAGTAAGTCTGTGGTCATTACATTTTGGATTCTCTGCTACATGTAAGGAACACGAATCAACACTGCGGAGGAGGGAGCAAGTACACTACTACTACTCAAAGGAGGACAGATTTGCATGTGCCAGGCTGTCGTCTGACAAGAGTGAGGGACTGTTTTCCGGTGCTGGCATTGAAAATGTTCAATTATTTGCCAGAGTCAGTGAGAGAGGGCCTTGTGAGTGGTTTCAGAACGTCTCTGTCAAGATCATTGATATGTCTCACGTCATATCATTGATTTGTCCAAAGCTCCGCCAATTTATGTAGATGCATAACAATATTATCTTTTTTATCTATAGTTATTACAAATTGCTTCTTTTCATATCATATACAGCTCAATAATTATTTTCTTAATTTATATTTTGTAAATTCATCTATAATTTTGCTGTATTGTAAGCTATTGTATATAAGTGTGGCTAAGCTCTAGCCGGCCTGCTCCCCCTGCTATCTCAGTTATTATTGAAGATATCGACTCAATTTTTTTTTTAAATGAAAGAGGAAGACAAAATAAAGCGCGCTAGCATATTTTTATACCATTTGATTTAATTTTAATATTAGAAATAGCTGTTTCAAAACTAACCTTATTCTATAGAATGGACGATTCTAAATTATAATGATTTGTATCAACTATTATTAAAGATATTATGGGACTAAATTTTTTTAATGAAAGAAGAAGAATAATACGTGTCGGTAACTGAATAACAATTCTAATCAATGAAATTTAATGTTATTAATATTAACAGCAAATTTTGAATTTTGTCCAACCTATAATACTATCATGTTTTTACTAGCACCATAGAGTTGTAGAGTTATAGAGTTGCTGCTCTATTCTCTACAGGTCACAAATTTGAAGCATGCTAAATAGAGTTGTCATCGGTTTTTGAAATTGCTCGATAAGAAAGATTCCGATTTCAACTTGTTCGATTAATGATTCAAGAGTTCAATATTTATTTTATTGTTTTTTTATTGTTAGGGTCTATTGTTTTACAAACTTCAATTTGATATATTTAAATTATAATTTGTTCTACATTTTTTCCCATTATTGGAATACTTAATACATAATCGGGGAGTCCGATCTCACTAGGCATCAAACCTGCATCCTTGTAGAAACCAATCTGAAAAAACAGCCAATTCAAACTTTTTTTTGAAAAAATTGGAAACCCCAATGGGTACTAAATTTGTAAAGTCTCATTTAGGTATTAATAATTAAAGTTTATTTATTTATTCAATCATTCAGAATTATACAACTTACAGAAAAGTACCACAGGCTAACTTATGCTTAAAACGGTTCCAGTTATAATTTTCACTACCTATCTTCAATTTTTTCAAAAAAAAAATCCAATTTTGGGAAAAAAATAATTTTGAATTAGAACTCAAATGTATCAAATTTGAATAAAAATTCTAATTCCATCAAAGAGCTAACCATTACTGCTGACCACATTTTCTTCTGTATTTAATGCTATTGATGAAGTTGATAGGAAATCTGGAAAATATCAAAAATGTGCCAGTTGTTTGCCTGAAAAATGTTGAGAATATTTTTAAATGGAGCTAACCATAATTACTGCTGACCACATTTTCTCCTGTATCTAACGATATTGATGAAACCCTACCTACCAAAGTTTGATGTGACTATCAAACCTTAAGTGATGAAGACTGAGCAAGTCTGAGGGTTGCTCAGTCTTTATCTGGTAAGGCTTTGTTATATTAGGTTGGAAAATGCTTGGTTAGAGGGGAGCTCAATGGTTGGGCTGGACTGCATTTGTTAGTTCGAGTTAGGCTTTGTTGGGTTGGGGATAATAAAAAACTCAGGTTACAAAGGTTTGGGTTGAAAAAGGTTAGGTTAGGGGAGGTTAGGTTGGAAAGATTTTGCATAGAAAGGATTTGGTTAGGAGGCATTAGCTTAGAAACACTTAGGTTGAGAAAATCTTAGGTTAGGAGATACTTAGGCTAGGAAACTGTTGGGTTGGGAAAAATTAGGTTAGAAAAAGCTTTGGTTTGTGAAAGCTTAGGTTATGAAAAGCTTTGGTTGGGGAAAGCTTCGATTGGGAAATGCTTAGGTTAAAAAAAGCACAAGTTAGGGAAAGCTTAGGTTGGGGAAAAATTGGTGAGGAAAAGCTAAGGTTGGAAAAATCTAAGGTTAGGGAAAGCCTATGTTAGGAAAAGATAAGGTTAGGAGAAGCTAAGGTAAGGAAAAGCTTTGGTTGGGGAAAGCTTCGATTGGGAAATGCTTAGGTTAAAAAAAGCACAAGTTAGGGAAAGCTTAGGTTGGGGAAATATTGGTGAGGAAAAGCTAAGGTTGGAAAAATCTAAGGTTAGGGAAAGCCTATGTTAGGAAAAGATAAGGTTAGGAGAAGCTAAGGTAAGGAAAAGCTTTGGTTGGGGAAAGCTTAGGTTAAGAAAACCTTGGGTGAGGAATAAGCTTAAGTTGGGAAAAGCTCTGGTTAGGAAAGCTTAGGTTAGGAGAAGCTAAGGTTGGGAGAATCTAAGGTTGAGTGAAGCTTAGGTTAGGGAAAGCTTTGGTTAGTGAAAGCTTAGGTGAGGAAAAGCTTTAAGTTAGGAGAAACTTAGGTTAGGTTGGGTTAGGTTAGGTTAGGTTAGGAAAAGCTTAGGTTAGTTAGGTTAGGTTGGGTTAGGTTAGGTTAGGTTAGGAAAAGCTTAGGTTAGGTTAGGTTAGGTTGGGTTAGGTTAGGTTAGGTTAGGTTAGGTTAGGAAAAGCTTAGGTTAGGTAAGGTTAGGTTAGGAAAAGCTTAGGTTAGGTTAGGTTAGGTTAGGTTGGGTTAGGTTAGGTTAGGTTAGGTTAGGAAAAGCTTAGGTTAGGTTAGGTTAGGTTAGGTTGGGTTAGGTTAGGTTAGGTTAGGAAAAGCTTAGGTTAGGTTAGGTTAGGTTAGGAAAAGCTTAGGTTAGGTTGGGTTAGGTTAGGTTAGGTTAGGAAAAGCTTAGGTTAGGTTAGGTTAGGTTGGGTTAGGTTAGTTAGGTTAGGAAAAGCTTAGGTTAGGTTAGGTTAGGTTAGGTTGGGTTAGGTTAGGAAAAGCTTAGGTTAGGAAAAGCTTAGGTTGAGAAAAGCATGGGTTAGGAAAAGCTTTGGTTGGGAAAAGTTAAAATTGGGGAAACCTCAGGTTAGGAGAAGCTTAGGTTAGGAGAATCTAAGGTTAGGTAAAGCTTAGGTTAGGAAAAGCTTTGGTTAGGGGAAGCTTTGGTTAGTGAAAGCTCAGGTTAGGAAAAGCTTTAGGTTGGAAAAGCTTTGATTAGGGAAAGCTTTGGTTAGTGAAAGCTTAGGTTAGGAAAAGCTTTGAGTTAGGAGAAACTTAGGTTAGGAGAAGCTGGGTTAGGAGAAACTTAGGTTAGGAAACTGTTGGGTTAGGAAAAGATTAGGTTAGAGGAAGCTCAGGTTAGGAAAAGCTTTAGTTAGCAAAAGCTTTGGTTTGTGAAAGCTTAGGTTGGGAAAAGCTTTGGTTGGGGAAAGCTTTGGTTAGTGAAGGCTTAGTTGAGGAAATCCTTTGAGTTAGGAGAAACTTAGGTAAGGAGAAGCTAAGGTTAGGAAAAGCTTAGGTTGGGAAAAAGCTCAGGTTAGGAAAAGCTTAGGTTGGGAAAAGCTTTGGTGGGAAAAGTTAAGGTTAGGTAAAGCTTGGGTTAGGTAAAACTTAGGTTAGGAGAAGCTAACGTTAGGTAAAGCTTAGGTTAGGAAAAGCTAGGGTTGGGAAAAGCTTTGGTTAGTGAAAGCTTAGTTAGGAAAAGCTTAGGTTAGGAAAGCTTTGAGTTGGGAAAAACTTAGGTTAGGAGAAGCAAAGGTTAGGATAAGCTTAGGTCAGGAAAAAGTCAAGTGTTAGGGAAAGCTTAGGTTAGAAGAAGCTAAGGTTAGGAGAAGCTAAGGTTAGGTAAAGCTTATGTTAGGAAAAGCTTTGGTTAGTTAAAGCTTAGGTTAGGAAAAGCTTTAGGTTGGGAAAAACTCTAGTTAGGTGAAGCTAATTTTAGGAAAATCTCAGATTAGAAAAAGTTTAGTTTAGGAGAGATCTGTTCTTGGCCCAGGCTCAGTAAGCTTTGGTCATACTTGTTCAGGTTAGTAATTATTTGACTTGATTCAAGAGTTCTGTTGTGTATTTTTAAAGAATAAGAACTCTCAGTAGAATTATTTCAATGATCTTTATTGAACACTTTATATTATTGTTAAGTCGAATACGATACAGAATAGAAAATACTAGAACAGGTGAACAGCGCCTTATGAATGTGTCTGTCTTTGTGTTTCAAATTCAATGCCTGTCTGATCTTTTTGAATGTTGTAGTGTAGAAATGTACAATGGATAATAATTTAGATTATAATGCAAATGTTTGTAATATTCATATCATATTCATGTAAAATAAATGTTGTTGGTAATAAATTGAATCAGTGTTTTCTTCATTTCTGTGCAATATTTATGTTGACTACTCTGTTTAGGCGGTAGTTCAAATATATATATATAACAAGTTCATTCAATTAAAATGTATCATTGTCATAAGAAAATGTGATTAAGAGTAAAGGTTTGTACATTGTCCACCACTTCTTCAACTCCTAGTTCTTAACATTATAGTTCTTTCCATACCGTAAAACGGGGTTACTTAGGCCACTTTTAAAATTCAAACACCTGGTGAATCTAGACCAATCAATTTACAGATTTGACACTTAGTGCAAAACTTGGGTCTGTATCTTGACTTATTGTTTCATGTAATAAAAAAATTATTTGAACAATTTTTCACCTGAAAAAATATAAAAAACATGGTGGTCTAAGTTTCCCCCTGGAATGGGGTAACAAAAACCAGGTATGTCAAATGAATGTTTGGCTCAAGTTGAATACTCCTGGGGTAACTAATTCCATACACTAGACTAAGAGAAACAATATTCATGTTTAAAAAACTGAATTTAATGGAGAAAAATAATACAATTTTTATTTTTAAGATTAAATGAGTGAATGAATGAGATTTTGGCTCAAGTTTAACACTTCTGGAGCAACTAAATCCATACACTAGACTAAAAAAAAAACAAAATTCATGTTTTTATGAGAAAATTAATAGTTTGAAGAATTATTTACATTTTCTAGATTACCATAAATGATCATTTCAACTTTAATCCCATATCAGTGAATGAAGTTTGTAAATAGTAATTATTACACGCAATAAGCAACTAATTACTTATACCCCAACACATATAATATATAGTGGGGTGTATATTTATTCATTGAAATTATCATTTATTCATTGTTGAAACACCGCTGATTTATGTAGTTATATTACAATACTATATTATCAATATTCTAATGTTGCATTCAATCTTCATTGTAATAATAAGTTTTCATAATATGTGAAATTTGCTGCATAATGGCTGTTGTACTGTAATTTATTGTAGATTCGTGTATGAACCAGAATGTATTGTAACTTACTTGAATAAATAAAATTTGAATTTGAATTTGAATTTGAACTCATACAAAAAAGTGTGGCTTTTCTTGTGGCTTTTGTTACCCCGTAGACAGACCAGCTGAGAAAAGAGAAGCATCAGGAAAAAAATAACCTCAAAATTGGAGAACTAACTGATGCATCATCTAGACAGACAATTGAGGTTATGTTTCGAAATAGTTACTAAACTTGAAAGAGAACAGACTGGGATGGACAAATAAAGTTATGATTGGTATAAAATTTGGTACAAATTTCCTCCAAATAATAAAATTTTTTAATGCTTTACTTCAAATCTCAGTAATTTTTTTTTTGCATCAGCTTGAAGTTTGTACAATTTCCAACTCATAGATCTATAAACATCCAGGATTTCTGAAATCAGTGTTACCAACATGGGCTCTTGAAATTTACCTTGCAAAATGGCTTTTGTTACCCTGTAGACTTTGTTACCCTGTAGTAACCCCGTTTTACGGTACTCAAAGAGTCTCCACTATTGAAAAATCTCTTTATCTTAACTCTTGAATCCTATCTCAATGTTCAATTGTTCTATTCAATCATCTTAATTACTATAAATATAAATGACTTGAACCTGACATAAATTGACCAGAACCTAATTGTTTTTTTAATGTTTAAATTAGTATTTTAGGATAGAATTTATATTACCGACACCTATTTTTTCTTCCTCTTCAATTTAAAAAAAATTGATTGATATCTTAAAAAATAGTTGAGATACAATTTATTGTGAGATACAATTATTGTTAGTCACATAAACCAAAAATTACCAATTTCTGTTCTGTTTCAGGGTCAGCTTTAGAAAGTTAATGTTAATTTAATGAAAAACTCCCCAGAATAATATCTAATTTCTATTTAATTCATCGATTAATCAATTATATTGTATTCCAATGTCCATGCTTGCCTGTAGTTCCCTCTTCAATCACTTTCGAAGAAGTTGAATTGATGCGAACATTCATTCGAGCAATCGCTTGTTTTGAAATCTTTAATTCGGCCATAAAATATGAGTCAGCTGTGCTATTGGCTTCATTAATCACAGTTCATTCTTCATTGTTTACATAACATCATTCTTCATTGTTGAGTCTCACTTCAGAAATTCAAACTGTTTTTTTTAATGTTTTAAAAAGTCTTTCAAAATAAAATTCATAGAAGCAACACCTATTTTTCCTTCTTCTTTCATCAAAAAAAAAATTGAGTTGATACCTTCAAAAATAGTTGAGATAATAATATATTTAGAATCGTCCATTCTTCAAAATAAGGTTAGTTTTGAAACAGCTATTTCTAATATTAAAATCTAACTAAATTGTATAAAAATAGGCTAGCGCGCTTTATTTTTTCCTCCTCTTTTATTTAAAAAAAATTTGAGTCGATATCTTCAATAATAACTGAGATAACAGGGGGAGCATGCCGGCTAGAATTTTGCCGAAGTCTATTTGAAATAGAGATTTCTTTAATGAGATAAATGAGAATACTCATTATTTTTATGTTCAACTTTTAATAAATAGGTCCATTGCCTATTATGAAACAAAGGCTTGTAAAACAAATTGTTCTCAAATCAGCTTTATAATTTGATTACAATTCAATCTTTGGATTTCATGTGAACCTTCATTTTTGTTGGCTATCATCAAAGTTTGCAAAAAAAATAAATAAATATTTGTGTATAATATTGTCCAGTCCAGTTACTGCTTTTACAGTAGGTTAGGGTTCGGATCGATAGTACGGTAGTATTTAAGTAGAAAATAAAGAATAAATTTAAGTGGAAAAAATCTTACTGTATCTAATAGTATTAAATTGAGATGTATGCTACCAGTAGTTTTTAAACGTTATTATTCTATAACATTGCAAATTGTAAAAGATTGAACTCTTTCCAAATCCACTGAACGTAAACATAGAAACATAACCTAAAACTGAAACACAAAAAAGTTTTTCGCGAACAAACACAACGAGTACCGACCATCAACAGTCACCGTTATTACAAAGTACTTGGAACTTATTATAGTGAAGTCCACGTTATAATGGAAGTAGAGAAAGATAAGAGAACAGCGTTGCCTAATATCTGCCTTGCTATTGTCTTCTATAGATGATAGCTGATACCGGTATATCTTGTGTATTATACACCTGTCCACCCTCTTCCTAAACACTACCAAACTAATCGACTGCTTCCCGAATCACCCCTGTTAAATTTCTGGTACAAGACATGGGCCAGGTATGAAGGATTTTGTCAATTTCAGCGCCGTGCGTCAGTGAGGTCGCTCAAAGCTGGAATTGCAGCTGTGGCACGAGTGAATAGCTCGCATTATTTAACGTACTTTCAGTTGTTAGAGACAAATCTGCTTCTGACTCACAAAAACATTCCTCTTGGACATTGAATAAAGATCTAGACAAAGGGAACTTTCCATCTCATCCTTCTTCCTTCCCTGCTTTACCTAACTTCATTGCAAATGAGGAAAATCTGAATGAAACTGAACTCAATACGTGTGATGGTTTTAAGGATGTAATAAATAAACGTAAGCGGAAAAATTATGCAAAAGCGGTTGGTTCGTCAGCTAAACCGACGAATTTGTTGCAGGATGACAAAGAAACGAGAACTAGGCGCCTAAATATCGACAAGGGACTTCGTAAGGTTGTGATTGGTGCTGGAAGTGACAGTACTATTTTGACTGGTACTAAGAGGGCCTGGTTTCATCTGGGTAAAATACAGAGTGGAACAACTGTTGATGCAGTCAAGGAATTTGTGCAAAACACTTTTGCTGATACAAACTGTGTTGTTGAAAAACTGGAGACAAAGGGTTCAAGTGACAGCTTCAAGATTGGTATTGACTTTGAAAAGAGGAAATCTTTCCTGGATGGTGAACTTTGGCCTCGAAATGTAACAATTAAACGTTTTTTATTCAAGAGAACCTTGGGGCAGCTAATCACATAGCGTCTGATCCAATTAGGAAGTCAAGTACCAGTATAGGCCCTGTGGCATCTGAGATTAATTTCAAAATTCTCTTCAGTAATGTGCAGTGTCTCAACTTGGCGAAGAAACTTGATATTGAATTGGCAATATGTGGGGTTGATTACAAGATATTGTGCCTTGTGGAGCACTGGCTATGTGATGATCAACTGAAAATGGTAAATTTTGATGACTATTTACTGGTTAGTTCATTCAGTCGAATCACCCATATACATGGAGGAGTAGCAATCTTTGTATCCAAGGATGTACTTGGCCAAAATAAAGCAAGAAATGTAGATTTGAATATCTATCACCATTGTAAGGAGCTTGATTTTGAGTTTGCTTGTATTACATTGTTGGAGCCCAAGATAATAATTGTAAATGTGTACCGTTCACCCAATGGTGACCCAAATTATTTCATAGAACATCTGGAACAGGTTATTCTCCAACTAGTGAAGAAAATGCCAAATCATCATATTGTTATAGGTGGTGACTTTAATTTCAATTTTCTTGATGTTGCATCCACAAATACTGCAACTTTTGTTAATCTGATGAGGTCCCTGAATTTGTACTGCACTGTGAGACAACCCACAAGAAAGGAAGCCTGTCTAGACAATGTGGTAACGAACTTGCCACAGTGTTTGTACAGAGTGGCAATGATGAGTTATGCTTTGAGTGACCATGAATCTATCTGTTTCTCTGTGGATGAAAGGAGCTCTGGCCTATTTCACAAAGGTACAAGAATGATCCTCCTGAGGAAATTATGGTGCGCCCAATAGCTAAGAGTTAGTTGAACCACTTCTCACACCTCCTGTCACTGGTGAACTGGAATGAAATAGTAACACCTGGCCCTGCAGAGGAAAATTTCAACAAATTCTTCAGTCGATTTAAGTATCTCTTCGACAACGTTTTCCCTGTCAAAATACAAAAACGAGATCAAAAACCCAACCATAGAAATAAGCCCTGTTGGATGAACCAAGAATTGGTTGTACTCAAGAACTGGGTCATTGTGGCCTATGATCGGTACAGAAATCTCAAGACAAATGATGCCAAGCAAATGTACTTAATGCTCAAGAAAGATTACAAAGAAGAACTTCTAAGAGCTAAACAAAATGCAAATGCACAGCATATAAACTCTTCACAAAATAAGTGCTCAGCTGCATGGAGAGTCATAAGAAGAGAAATAGGGACTCCAGGAAGAACCACGAGGATCAAGCCAGACGTTTTCAACTCCTACTTTGTGGACTCAGTTAAGGCAGTTCGTGATTCTATAGGCACTCCAGAAGTATCAGCCCTGCAGTTTCTGAATGCTGTGCCCAAGCCTGAGGCAGCTTTCTCACTTCGACCAGTTTCATGTGAGGAGGTGTTGGAAATTGTAGGTGAATTGAAGAGTTCAAATAGTAGAGACTTTTTTGGCATGTCAGTGAATCTGATCAAGAGTGTCATTATGCAAATCCTTATACCCCTGACCTCCTGCCTGAATGCATGCATCACAGAGGGTGTCTTCCCTACTGTTCTGAAGATCGCTAAGACCATTCCAGTGCATAAGAAGGGATCATTCGATATGCCTGGTAATTTTAGGCCTATCTCTATCCTGCCAGTCTTCTCAAAAATTCTAGAATCCATCATTAAGAAGCAGTTATGCTGGTACTTCGAGAGCACTGGTTTGTTTGTAGATGCTCAGTTTGGTTTTAGAGTTGGCAGAACTACAGCCCAGGCAGTTGGAAGGCTGATAAGCACCATTCTAGAGGGTTTTGAGAGCCATGTTTTCACCGGATTGACATTGTGTGATCTGAGCCGTGCTTTCGACACTGTCGACCACCAAACTCTTCTGTTCAAGCTGGATTATTATGGAGTCACAGAGGGGACATTGAAGCTCATCAAGTCTTATCTGTCGGATCGTAGCCAGGCAGTTCAGGTGAATGGAAGGTTATCTGGATTGGAAGCGATTCTTCATGGGGTTCCCCAAGGATCCATATTGGGCCCCCTACTTTTCATTATCATGATGAATGATCTTCCATCAGTGTTGGGTAACAGGTTGGTTGCATATGCAGATGACACCACATTGTATGATGTCAATAAATCAGTGGACAATCTGAACGTAGAGATGGGTCAGTCTCTGAGTGCCGTCTCAGCTTGGTTTGAGTCCAACTATCTCAAACTAAATGAGGAAAAGACTCAACGGATAATATTTGGCTTGAGAAAAGTCACAGATCAGGCAAGGAGTGTTGGACTTCTGGGTTTTCATCTGGATTCAAAGTTGACATGGAACCCTCATATTGACTACATGTGTACAAAGCTCTCCAGAGTAATCTACCTACTTAGGCAGCTGATGCTGTGTGTACCTAAAAGCTATGTGAGGACTGCATATATCTCATTCTTCCAAGGAATAGTGATGTATGGATTGGAACACTGGGGTGCAGCCAGCGGCATTGATAGAGTTCTCCTACTGCAGAAGAGGGCCATCAGGATCATCACAGGCTCTGGCATAATTGATCATTGTCGCCCACTTTTTTGTGCAGAATCGGTCATGACTGTCATCTGCCTTTACATCTTCATATCCCTTAAACAAATCAAGGGCACCCTGGAATGTTTGAGTCTGAGGAGTGACTTTCATGACCACAACACAAGAGGCAGAAGCCAACTCAACCTGCCTTTCACAAGGCTGAGTAGGATACAAAATAGCCCAGGTAGCCTCAGCATGAGGCTTTTCAACCGGCTGCCAGCATCAGCGAGGACTCTTACAACACGGCAGTTCAACAAATGCACCTATGCATTCCTCGTGAAAACCCCTCTGTATTCAATAAGAGAGTTTTTCAATATTCCGGATGTTACCATCAAAGAATTTTATACATGAACTTTATGGGATACTGTTTTTCTTCATGTGAAATTGTGTTTTTTGCACCTAAGACTTAATTTGCTCATTAATTTAATAAGCTTTATCAAATTCTCCTGTTGTTGATATATATGTTTTGTGTGCTTGTTTTTCTGACGAACCAATTGCTACTTATAGCTTACAAGGTAATAAAGATCATTTATTCATTTATTCATTTTATTCATTGAGATATTGAATTGCATGCGTCATGGCATGCAATTTATAGTCAACTCGACAGCTGATTTATGATGAATAATTCCATAGACTGATTTTCACTCTAATATTGACGTATGAAGGAGGCTCCTTTTTCCTTTTATATTATCCTTGAAATGCAAAATTTCCAAAAACCTTGTATATACGTCGACGCACAATTTAAAAAGGATACCTGTCAAATTTCATGAAAATCTATTACCGCGTTTCGCCGTAAATGCGCAATATATAAACATTTAATCATTAAGAGAAATGCCAAACCGTCGACTTGAATCTTAGACCTCACTTCGCTCGGTCAATAAAAACTTGTAGTAGTGGTCGACACTATAGTTGTTAAAATATTTTAAAGTTTTTAATAGAGGGTACTACAAGTTTTTAAATTGTTTTTATTAACTTGTGTATTACCTATATATTTGTATTCTTGTTTAAAATAATCATTTTTTTAAGAAAATATATTCTTCAATGATTAAATGCATTATAATGGCAGTATTTGATATTGCTATCCTTTTCTATCATTCAACAAAGCAAATAGCACTATCCTTTTCTAGCTTCACAACGTTGCCAGATTGGTTTTTAACAATGAAGAAATATGATTAATTATAAAACAGTTAATCTAAATTATAAAAATGTCATATTTTTAATAATAAAAATATTATTTGATCATTTTAAACAAGGATAAACAATTATTATTACATCGGATATACCGGTATCAGCTCTCTTCTATAGAAGGCCGGGGCAAGGCAGAGAATTGGCACCGCTGTTTTCCCATTACAAAGTGGACCTTACTTAAGTCTATGGTAAGCACAGACTGCATGGTTCTAGAATTGGCACTGGAAAAAGATGGAAGAACGGCATTGCTGATTCTCTATTTTGCCACTTCCTTCTATAGATCAAGGTATAGAGCATAGCAAATAACGGTAGGCTATATCTTATGTAATATACGATAACCCGTTCATTCTTTTTAAAATAATCAATCATATTTCATTTGTCAGAAATATTTTTCAATGACTGAATAATAAATTTTCATAATAAATTGAGATTTTGTTCTTTGTCGAATTATAGAAGAGGTTAGCAACACAAATTTATTCATTTATTAAACAATTTTCACATGAAATCATTTTATAGAGCAAAGCTCTAAAGTCTGTTCAGAATTACTTAACTTGGAGGAATATGCGGCGCAGAGAAATGGAGGGAGATCAGCTAAATACAGTGATTAATGGAGTCATAGATATATAGAAGCGCAGTTACCGATTTGTCAGTCGTCTGATTGCTTTCAGACACGTAACTTCGCATGTGTAGCATGAGCACATGAACAGTCACTAGAAGTTGGAGAACGCTGCCCGCTTCATAACGGCAACATCGCGCCTCTGTATCCTTCCCGCTGTATGCTTTCTCTGCTGCGCATACCCAACCCAAGTAAGAAGTAATTTTGTACAGAGTATAGTGATGTAGGCTATAAAACGTCACTTAATATAAATGGAAACAATGAAGAATGAATAGATGATAATATATTACATAATACATATTAGGATGTTAATCAAATGCTGCTATTATAACATGGAATTCACAAAAATTGGAGACAAACGTGTTTTTGAAATCTTGAGGAGCGGGTATCTCTAAAACTACAGAAGATAGGAAAAGTTGTGAGATGAATATTGTATGAAATTATAATAATAATTATTTATGCCTCAATTTTGTATAAAATATTCATATCTGTAAGACGCATAGTTTTCGAGATATATGCGAGAAACCAAAAAATGGTGCGTTGAACCACCCAACCCCCTTAGTACAGGAGGTAGGGGTGAGGACTTTTGATATGTTCATTTTTCTTTTTTTAATTTTATTTATCATCATTTACATTCTATGTTTACCGTATACACTGTTAGAACAGGTGCCTCGTCATATCTTAATAACGAAATTTACATAATAACTTGTTCACCTCCTTTATGGTATGTTCATACCAAGCTATTTTACTCTGCAGAGCAAAAGAGCTATTTTCGCTCTGTTCTCAGTTGCACTCTGATTCTTAATCTTTTAATTAATACATTTTTTGAGCAAACGCCAGCCAAATTATTTATTTCAAGGTGCTGAATCCGAATCTGAAATTCTTCTATCTCCATTTTTACGTGATTTAGGTTTTTGATGAGAGATATTTATCAGAAACATCCACTCGGATGTCTGGAGAAAATCGCTCCCAGAGCGATACGAAAACATCTGCTTGCGAGCAGAGTTTTCTTGGAACGTCGGCTGGCAGAAACACAGATGTCGGTGTGAACACCCGCATTGATTAAGCCGGCGACAATCTTTTTAACCCTACAGAGACACACTTACTTCACGCTAACACAGTAGACACACTGGGGTGTTTAACACCCCTATTTAATTTTGCTTGTTTCTTTGAAAAATATAGAGAAAAAAGTACTTAGCCCATACTTTATCATTTCTCAATCATTTTTGTTCCAAGTGCATACAGAAATCGAAAGTAAAGCACTGCTTATCAATATTTATACTAATTTTAGAGGTACGCCTGAGTGTTGGAGCTCCTAATCTGGTTTGAAGGAGTGGCTTGATCATTGCCAATGAAAACTTCATCAAAAACTCATGTCTCTTCATTTCATTGTTTTGAACTTCAAGTTGTAGAGAATCATAGCATTTATTCCAATCTGATCCATCATCCCATACCACATTCGTAGTGGTCAATACAAGTAAGTCTTTGTAAAAAAGTATTTGATAAAAGTCACACGTGAAAGACACTCTGGGGTGTTAGACACCCCAAACGAAGAACAAGATGAGCTGGTGACCTTGTAGAATGCTATTACTGACTGGAAGTGGTGGAGAGCAGTTGACAATGCTTCAAACCTAATTTAGACTGGGCACAAATTCCCATCTGTTTGATATTGTCAACTGCAGAACAGAAAAAAATCCCTGGGGTGTTACACACCCCAGTGTGTCTCTTTAGGGTTAAATTCATCCATCCACAGACTCTGCAGAGCTGCAGATTTTGGTCTGAACATTAATTTACTACCCTGAACAAGACTGCGGGATAAAAATTTTATTATCCAAACTTGTATAAATTCCAAACTCTTTCCTGTATACCCTTTTTGGGCATTCATTGCCTGGATTGGTAAAGGTAAAAGGCTATCCAGTATTCAATATCTATTCTATATCACTGAACCCGCTTCATATTACAGATCTGGGTATAATTTGTTCCATCAAAGACAATAGATAGTTTGTGGCCAATATTGCTACATCGTGCAATAAAATCAGTAAAAAAAACAAAGTGCTGAGTGAGTATATTTATTATAAACTCATTGCAAATAATAATGTTACCATAAATTTGATTTATGGTCAAAGAGGCGTATACTTCGTTTTTCAACGTATGCTTCTTTTCATTTAGTGAAAAGTGATTTAGTGAGATTCATGTCAGTGGAAAACATAGGACCACAGTGTTGCCATTCTCCTCTTCCAAGGCCTTCTGTATTGGATGGCTACGATTCATTTATTCCAGTGCATATGATATAATATTAATTGTTGGACCTTGTTAATAATGAACGAAGAAGAAGATAATATAGCCTTGTATATCTTTATGAGAGGTTGATTCGACATCATTGTCTTTCTTCGTTAGGGCTACTCTTTAATATAAATAAAAATCTTAGTACCTTTTTTACTTTCCTTGCCCTATTACCATAGATAAGGAAAGTATTGCTTTCCAAAAATATTAAGGTAGCCTAATTTCAAGTTTTCTATACGTTTCAAGATCCCCTGAGTCCAAAAACATGATTTTTTTGTGTTGGTCTGTGTGTGTGTATGTCTGTGAACACGATAACTCCATTCCTAATTAACCGATTGACTTGAAATTTTAAACTTAAGGTCCTTATACCATGAGGATCCGACAATAAGAAATTCAATTCAAGATGGCGGATTACTGAAAAACCATGTTTTTCGCGGTTTTCTCGAAAACGGCTCAAACAATTTTCTTCAAATTTATACCATGGATAGCTATTTATAAGCCCTATCAACTGACATGAGTCTCATTCCTGGGAAAATTGCAGGAGCTTTGTAATATTCTTGAGAAAAATGGCGGATAATTACTAAAAAACCATGTTTTTCACAATTTTCTCAAAAATGACTTGACCGATTTTTAAAATTAATACCTTGTATAGTTATTTATCAGCTCTATCAACTGGCATGAGTCTTTTCCCTGGGAAACTAATGAGGGTCCACCCCATCCTTGAGAAATGGACTTAGTAACCTCCTTCTCGTGCATGAGGTAGGTAGGTAGGTAGCGCAGTTCATAAAACACATGGGCTAGTCGAGATATTTCATCTGTAGAACAGCTGTTTTGACGACTTTTAAAAAAATCATTGAATTTCACAATTTACACAAAGGAAAAAGTACTCTGAAAACAATTATATACACATATACAGTAGTCTGATCGTAGTTTCAAATATGTTGCCGCTAATCGTTATTATGTTATTCCCCTAAATTATTCTCGTTTAAGAATGAGGCTTTCAGTTCAATGAGCAAGGAAAGTTGTGTGAGTGTACCACACCAGATTTTTAAAATTGTATGCTCACAACATGTTTCGGACTTGATAATGGCATCATAGCCGGAATATGTTGTGAGCATACAATTTTAAGAAAGAGTTTAAGATTTTTATTCTTATTTCTTTATAAGAGGATATAGCAGAGTGTATCTGCTTTGTATAATGACAGACAAGGATAGAAACACCAATTTCAATCAAGTGTGCAGATGGAAATAAATTGGAAGTTGCATTGTTCAAATGCTAAATAATGAATTATTATTAAACGAAAATCCCAATTAAATGCTGTAAATCACCCCGAAGACTTCTGCTACTGCAAATATTTACAACAGGGTAAACAGCTAGATGGAAATTCGATGAGCGCTAATTTACAAAAATTGTTCCCGGACTGACAAATTATTTTTGTATAGTAGCGCTTATCGAATTTCCATCTAGCTGTTTACCCTGTTGTAAATATTTGCAGTAGAAGAGGTCTTCGGGGTGATTTACAGCAACTTTATAAAGTGAATCACACTATGGGATAGCCTATTAATTCGTTGACCAAAGATGCACAATGAGACTCAGATTCAACAATAATTTTTTCAGCATATAACCAAGTTTAAAGATTTGGGTTTGGGTTGACTAATGGACCACATTCATTTCCAATTAAATCCATAGTAAAATTATGAAAAGCAAAGACTGATTGAATGTTAAATGTTGACTTGGAAGAATCAAAGTGTGAGCTGATTTAGGAACGGTAACCAGATGGCTAATCTGTTTTCAGAAACAACGTATTTGAAGCTTCATTCACAATTTACCAATTTACATAGAATACAGGTGCCCAGAATTTATTCGAGATACATTGCAATTTTCTATTTCTGCGATGATTATAATAATCTTAGCTATCTGAAATATTATAATTAGCCACTCTGAACTGACTTCTACTTTCAATAGGAAGTGAAAAAGCTTGCCTACATAGAATATATGAACAAATGTGTATAAAGTTAGTGCTTCTTTATGATCTTTGTTGAAACTTGGCACTTAATAAATCAAACACCAAATTATACATTGCAGTCAAAATTGCAAAAGTAATATTCTGAACTGACTTGTAACAATTAGGCGTAAATTAATGCATCAAAACTGTTTTTTTTTCAAAAGAAATTTAGATCAGATAAGAATTTATTCAATAAATTTATTATCATTCTACATGATTATACTCATCGAATTGTAAATTACACACGACAGTTAAACGGCTATTTACAGAGATAATTAAAACAAATAGTAGACTGTATGACAAATAAATATTAATTTTATTTTAAAATAGTTTTTACAAATTTTGAACGGATTTTCCACAATGCTAGAATACATTAGTACTGTAGACGTAATGAAGAAACGTTTCAGCAAATTGTTAACTTCATCGTGACTGATTTTGAAAATTGCTCTGAATTAATTTGATCATGACACGAAGAAACTACCTTGAATCTACCTTCTTCAAGGTTAATGTCTTCAAAACCTCAGATTACGAAAAAAGTCATGTACCTTCAAATTTAGCACTTACTTGGATAAAGAATGAAACTCCAGTCTTTCTCCAACAAAAATGGTTGAGTACAATATATTAACAGTTTTGGAAACTATCAAGTTTTACTTGACTTAATATTAGCAGCCGATTGCTGTCGATGACAGTTTGATCTTCGAACAATGATCATTGAAACCAGTGATCAAAGATCAAACTCTAATTGACGTTAGAGCAACCGGTCATAGAAACATTGTTTCAATTTAATAGGCTATACTTCTGAAATGTGACAGTTGGGGAATCAAGTCATTTTAAATTATTCATTTAGAATGAAAAACAAATACTTTTACCCCTTATCTTATAATGGAGTTCTAATCCAGCTTCGGTAATAAAATTATGCAGTTTCTCTTATATATTAAGAAAAAGCATAATGAAGATTTGTGAAAACTTTAAAAAATGTAATCATATAAAACGTTTAGCTTAGGATAATCTCAATTTTATGCCGTAAATTTACCTATTCCAGAATATTTTCCACTTATTTATATTACAAGAGTTAGATAACAATGCGTCAGAAGATGTAAGTATATTTCATTTCTTCTGAGCAGATTTCCAACTCTAGAAAGCCCTTGATGTTGACAGGGATCCAAACCCAACAACAAGACAACCACTCAACAGACATCTCACTGCTCAATTACAATATTAAATTCCATTACAATGAAAAACTCAAGAGAATCTTCTAGAGAGACATTGATCACAAACTAAATCATATACATCACTACACAGCTCCAGATAAAAATATGAATATTGTTCAGACTACCTTGCTTTTACTCGGCTTCAAGAAATAACATCCATCTTTGAAGAGAGGAATAATCGTGTTCAAAAGCTTCAAAGTGAAGTGTACAAAATTGTTGTTGAAGCCCGAAAGTGACATCAAACATGTCTGTCATGCACTTCTCTTGATCTCTCCTTTTTAATGAAATGTACGTAAGAATACGTTTGGCTGTTATTAGTGCTTTCATTTAATCCACATCCAAAAAGGGCAATTTTTTTATTGTACTAAAATAAAATGAACAAATCGTGTATGTATTGAGGGCGTGTCATGTGGCGGGCGGGTTGAGCAGCTGGGTTGGCTCATCACATGGCATACTTGCGAGTCCACTCGCGAGCCAAATCGTTGTACTTTTCTCTGTCTGTCTTGTATATCCTGGCAATTTCCGGCACCAACGGGTCGTCTGGGTTCGGATCACACAATAAAGAACAGATCGACAGCAGAACTGCAAAATAACATACTCCAATCAGTCACAATACATTCAGTCAAACAATGTGATACTTGAACTCAATACTGCTCGCCGCGTAAAGGTGAGGTTAGCATTTCAAGTTTGAAAAGGAAAGGATAGAATCGAAAAATCGGAAGAGAAAAGGAGAAGGAAAAATCTTAATGAAAGTGCATTAATTTGCACAATACTACTTCACGCAGTAACTGAGCAACAACAGAATCAAAATGATTAGACGTCGATTGGCAACCAAAAACAGAAATACTAAATCTTAGTATAAAATAATAAGATTGAACTATTCAATATGAACGACTCCATATGAGATTGGATTACATATCTGTAGAAAACAAAAATCTGGAAATTTTGGGTACAGATACTCAGGGTGTTTTCATATGAATCAATAAGATGAACTGGCTCACATCCTTAGCTGTGAAATGCAGAGTGCATTCCTATTAGTCCAAGCAACAAAGGGTTAGAAAAGGAAAAGTTTGGAGGACAATTTTTGACCCCGCAGATCAGTTTAGGGTAAAAAGAAGGTAAACATATCAAAAGTTCCCACCCCTGTTTTAAAGGAATTATGCGTCTTACGGACATTAGCACAAAGCCTCAAGGTGTGACTTTTTTGAAAAGAAAAACCAGTTTGCCAAAGTTTTTGTTTGCCAAATTTTCCAATGTTTTGCTAATTTTGGCCTTATTGAGGGAAGTCCATATTATTACAACCTAATAAAGCATTAAATTCCTTCAATTTAATGTATATTTTTACAATAGATACGGCCTTTGCAGCAGTTTTATCGTTGCAACAATAGATACATTGACAAAGGAAGTTGAAGGGAATGTGTGTAATCCTACTTTTGACTTTGCAGCTATGTTGGGACTAGGAGGTGAAAATATAAGAAATCTCCATCTCTACCCCTAGTGCTAGAAGAATGAGGGTTGTTGAAATTTGGATTTTTTCATTTTTTGCGTGTAAGCAAAAATGAAGCTTGATACATTTCCTACAACTTTTACCAAATAGTGATATTTTCAAAAGTTTTGGAGATATCTGCTCTTGGAAGTGCGAGATGTTTCAAAACACAGGTTTTCATCAACCAACTTTTGCACTTTCATGGCTTTCCAAATTTCCAACAATGCATCGAAAAAAATTAAATACTAATCGTATTCAATTGTATGTTATATAAAAAATAAATTATCTTTAATTTGATGTATTATTTCACTATTTTATGCTTCCTTTCAAATGTTATAGCCGCTTTAGTGTCGGGGATGAAATCTTTCCCAGTATCAAATACGTACATTCTCTTGTGTTTGAAACAATTAACCCAATAGTGTGCTTGTCCAAGACACATTTTCAGTATTTATCTGAACATTTCCAAGTGTGTTATGTGTATCGTGTGTAAAACCAACAGACATAATTTACTTTATGATCCAAAATCAATATATTTGGAAATCTTTTCAACAACAAAATTAAAATTGTGAAAACATTATAGAATATTAAGAAACATATCAATTTATGTTAATTCAATTTATAAATTCTATTCTTTCAATTCTCAAGCATTTTAAAATGCATATTATCTTATTATTATACCATTATTATAATTTATATTATATAACTAAAAGAGTTATCAATAAACCCCTAAAATATCGCTTCTATTTAATCTTCGATCATTATTTTATTTAAAAATGTCCTCCACTATCTAAAATAATATTGAGGATGATGTGGTACGATTTACTGACTTGGTCAAACTGACATCAATATTGATAATTGTTTGTGATTGTAGTCACTTCAATCTGATTCAATCATTTTTGGGCATTAAGTGAGATTGCTAACTCATTCAATAAGCTACTACTTGAATTGAGTAACAAAATATTTCTTAATTTATAAATAGCAAAAAGCGTTACCTTTTGAAATTGTTAGTGCAGGTGACCACTGCGATCTCAATATGTCAAGGCAAATGCTACCATTACTATTTATGTTCGGATGATATATTCTTGTTGTGAATGCCACCTGAAATCAATATCAAACTCAATTAAATATAAATGAATCACTTTAGATTAATCCAATCAAATAATTTACAAACATTCACAATAAACGTGAGCTCCTTAGATATATTTATTAAGCTCCTTAATATATTTATTTCTCAACAGAAACAGTTCATTCAAGAACAAAGACTACATTATTCAAGAAATAAAAAATCAATAAGTACCCTTTTGGTTTCACTTTATAGACATGTTTCAGTATATAAGTATTACTATCGAATTGATTTAAAAATAAAGATATCGATTGCTTGAAGTGCAGACCTAATCAAGTCTAGTTTGAATGTGGAAATAAAAGATAAGACAGATTTCCAATTAAGTTTGATATCGGAATAGGCCTACACTTTCATAAAAATCGACACTAGCTGTCGTGGGAAGGCGGAGTTGGAAATATCCAGAACTCCGGAATTAATGGGCCCGTTCTGTGTACATAGAATGTGGTAAATTGTCCGATTCACAATTTACCTTTTACCTGGTAAAAAGTATACCACGCTTCGACTGTGGGGCAGGAAATTGGAACTGGTTTCTGGTACAGAATCTGTCAAAATTCTTCCCATGGGACGCGGAAATTTTTACCTGGTAAATTGTGAATCGGAAAATTTACCACATTCTATGTACACAGAACGGCGGGCCCATTGGTCGATCTAACTTTGTAGTCTGCTAGCTTCTCTGCGCATGCGCTGATAGATTGTTTACCATAGCATAGCCATAGAATACATAACCAACAAAATTATGTTTGATAACCATTCGTTAAATGAATTTTTCTCTATAGAAAATTTGGGAGTATACCTTCAGTAATGGAATGAAAGAAATGCACACTTTTCTAGACGGTGAGTTTGTAAAACAGCCTTTCTTCATTCACGCAACTAGTAAACGACACATTTTGGTGTAAATCAACTTTATAAGTGCGCGCCAATAGCTTGAACCAACTATTTGGAAATGGCGTTCCATGGGAACATTTTGCACTAGTCACGTGATGGAACAATTTACGATTGGAACTGGAACAATTTACTGTACACAGAACGTACACATTGTCATGTTCGATTCCGTGTTCCCTCGACTAATGTAAAGCTAGTGGAAGCTACTATTGTCCCCGTGTGCAGCGTACTTCACAAAATATTCTGAGTAGTATCACCATCTTGAAAGCTCAATTCATTTTTCTCAAAGTATGTTTTCTTATCAAGACGCCACAAGCAATGAAAGCTCAAGAAAGTCAGGATATTAGCAGGCGTTTGTTTTAATAGGCTTCAAAGCAGCAAATAGTTTGATGCTAATGATAGAAATTGACTATCGAAATATCTACTTGAGATATTTTATAAATATCACAAAATTTATGCTCGAATACGTAAAATTTATAATTAGAATTCGTTGAACCATACTTCTGTGGTAGTATAATCGAGGCAATGGAGATACCTCATCTATCTAACAGACGAGCATCATCAGTATCACAAATTCACCCTATTACATCCACACAAAGGAAAACTACAAGAAAAAATTATAGTTAGCCCAATCCAGTAGTCTTCAAAGTATTTTTAAAATTTGATCTTCATATTCAGTCGTTTTATTTGGAGATATCCAGGATGAATAAAAGTGCAAGAACTAAAATTCACTTTATAATATTACTAAGATGGATATATTATTGTACCTAATTACTGTATTGTATAAGCAATACAACATGATAATCTTAAAAACCTATTGTAAAACAGAAATCATATTAGTTTTAGACACAAGGTAGAATTTTTACATCAATTATTGGACTCACCTTTGGAGGTTTGAATGGATAATCTGTCGGGAAATGAATTGTTAAAAAAAATACACCACCTTGATATGGACTATCAGGCTGAAAAGAAAAGCAAAAGTAGTTGTTGTTAGGATAGAAACAACATTTTTATACCGTAATGAAATACATATACATCAGCACGCCATAAATATATAGAATAACAAATCATGACGTGTTTTTCTTATGATCAAAATACAAAGTAAACACATTTTCTTTGAAAATTGCAAGACATAACTAACAAGTATTAAAAATAATATTAATATACAGTAACAGTAACATGATTATTGGAATGCACCAACTTTTAGGGCCGGTTTCCGAGCTCGGGATTTAGCTAGGTCCTAGCACAGAATAGGTACAGAATGGAAACTTGTAATCAAACGCCTATCTAATCAATGCTTTTTACATGACGCCAATACTAGATAAGTCACGTGACCTTGGGAAGTTCCAATCCTGGTCTTCTGATTGGCTCGTAGCAGTGAACGAGATCAATTGATCCGGATCATTTAAGTGATCCGAACTTACCATCAATACTATTATAATGCGGCGCTTCCTAACAAGATGGCGGATTTTTGCGTCAGGGTACTAGCCAAGTTTCCATACTGTATGTATACTGTGGTCCTAGACTTTAAACAGCTGGACTCAGAAAATTGGTTTTCCAAAACGGGGCGTAGTCGCAGTCATTGTCATAGTCATGTTTGAATTAAATTTCGAAAAACTAGAAAATAAAATAAAGAGAAAATAGTGTAAAGTTTCAGCTATTTTGAATTATTTAGGAATGTCTAATTTCGTCAAGGAAAAACGTTTCCAATTTATTATAGAAATGAGAAAATAAAAACTACGACTACTGTTATAAAAGCTGGGACTACGCCCCGTTTCGGAAAGCCAATTTTCTGACTCCAGCTGTTTAAAGTCTAGGACTTAGCTAAATCCCGAGCTCGGAAACCGGTCCTTAAAAATTAGAATTATTTAGGTAAGAGCACTTAACCAGCTTGTGGCTAACTAGACTAAAATAGAAGGTATTTTGTTTATGTTAATAATTCATTTGTTTTCGAAGTTGTTACTCAGCTTGAGTAAATGGGTAACATCTATCTCAATGGGGGCTGGGAACCGCCAAAAGAGAACAAAACAACTTCGAGACCCTTTGGCAGGGGTGTTATTCCCCCTACAAATTTCACTCAGGGATTTCCATTACCGTGGTCTGTAGAGGTCTATCTACGTTATAATACTCTACAGCTCTTGATGCAACATGAAGTTCCTACAAAGTTTATCAAGATGCGTCAAATATGTAAACCGTGAAAGCATAATATGCTTATATATTATATAAGTTTTAATTGATGTACAGTCTAATTGCGAAGCGAAGGATATGCCTGTCGTGTGGTAAAAAACCAAACCCTGCAATCAAAATGGTGTGTTGTCTATTAACATCAATCAACGTAGAGTTGTAATGATTAATGTGAGATCAGTTTCATTTTGCGGACCAGAGCGTTGGATTTTTGAGTGGGTATTGAGGATATTTCTTATGTCACTAGAACTAATTCAATGGGAGCAGAAGCTGACCTATTGTGACCATTAACATGGGTTGATAGTTATTGCTTTCCATTCCACCGTCGTTGAAGAAGGGGTATTGTTTATTCTCTTGACCGTTCCATGCCCACTTGAAATAGGTTTTAGCAGAGTAAATTTATATGGGACAGCAAATTTGGCTTGAAAATGTATAACAATTCAACTTGAGTAACATTATGTACTTCTAAAGGATGTCGAGGCAATTGGATATTTGTAGTTATGAAATAAATAGTAGATTTTTATGCTTTTACTCACCGGACCCATTATGGTAGCCTGCCAGTGAAATACTGAAACGAAAAAGAGTTTTCAAATATCATTTTGCAATCAAAGTTTGAATCAACATTTGAAAAATACAAACTCAAAAACCGATAGTCTAATAGTTCAAAAATAATTGGTATTCCCAAACTCAACTATTGTTCCTTTTTTTATTTCAATTAACTATTGAAATACCTGAAATGCGGTTGCTATTGTTTCCATGAAATCATAATATATTCCTCATAGTGAATATAAGCAATATTAATCATAGTTAGTATTTTATTACTCACCAAAAATTCGTCGTGAGTACCATCAAAATGTATTTTTAATAGTCTTGAATCGAATATTAAGATTGAAGGAATTTAGAGTTCTCATCACATAAATATTTATTTTCTAACTCAGGTTATAAATACATATAGTTCAACTCTAAACCTAGCGCCGCAGTGCAGGATGGTTTCTTAGTTCAACTCTAAACCTAGCGCCGCAGTGCAGGATGGTTTCTTACAGCTTGGCGTTGTTGTCATTCGAGATGGGTGTCTGGCTTGGAAGTGTTTCGGCCGCATTGCAGGATGACTGTTAACGGTTGCCGGAAGATCAACAGCTGGATTTTTTTCGTTATTTTTCGTGATAGAGAAATTCTGATTGCAGATTCGTTCTCAGCGACCCCAAGTTTAGCCTAAAGGCTCAGAATGTCAACAATGTTTTTAAATAATTAAAAATCATCATGAAAAGTCATTAATATGGTAGTACACCACACGTTTCTGGTAACTTTTTTTTAGTTCCGCTAGGCGGAACTACGCCGACCATTGCTGGGTGGAAGATGTTACTGCGGCCGCTCGCATTCCCACCAACGCTGCTATTATTTGCTGTCTCAGCGCCTAGTCCGATTCAGCCAAGCAACCAGCATGCACTGCGGAGCTAGGTTAAAGCTAGCTCCGCAGTGCAGGATGGATGCTTGTCTGACTCAGACTAGGCGCTGAGACAGCAAATAATAGCAGCATTGGTGGGAATGCGAGCGGCCGCAGTAACGTCTTCCACCCAGCAATGGTCGGCGTAGTTCCGCTTAGCAGACAGACGAAAGATCAATCCAGTCGGTTATTTGATCCCTCCAGCCAGGCTCAGCCAAGCAGCCGAGACAATAGAACAATGGAGTGACGGTCTTATTCGCGTTCATCAGCAGTTTTCTTTCTCACGATTATTTTGATTTTTGTGCTACCTATAATCAATAATAACTCCAGTCACCAGTAAAAAGTTTCCAGAAACGTGGTGTACTACCATATTAATGACTTTTCATGATGATTCTTAATTATTTAAAAAAATTGTTGACATTCTGAGCCTTCAGGCTAAACTTGGGGTCGCTGAGAACGAGTCAGAATTTCTCTATCACGAAAAATAACGAAAAAACCCAGCTGTTGATCTTCCGGCAACCGTTAACAGTCATCCTGCAATGCGGCCGAAACACTTCCAAGCCAGACACCCATCTCAAATGACATCAACGCCAAGCTGTGAGAAACCATCCTGCACTGCGGCGCTAGGTTAAAGGCCTACTATAGTTTACAATTGTTAATACAGATATTCATAATTGAATAATTTATATTCGTTTTGAAAATAATGTTATAGATTAGAGTGTCATTATATTGATCTTCATTTTGAAATGAAGGTTCTAAAATAGACAATGATTGGTCTCTTTGATAATATATCGTGCGACAAAAATTAAAGGAAAACAAAGAAAATAAATAAAAAATGTGTAAAATACTCACAATCGTCCCCAACTGGTCCAGCGGAGCATTGTGCAGGTGGGTCTCTGCCTAGGTCCTGAAGCTCCTACAACCAACAAACAAATTACCTACATGTATTATCAGTATATTTAAAGAAAACATGTTTCAAATAGGCTAATGGTAAAATTTCAAATTGGGGTGAGTTTGAAAGAACTATTTAAAAAGAACCGAGTCAACATATAAAAAATATGCATATAATGTTCAAAATAAAAACAAATAATTTTGTAGGTAAGCCAACAAATTGGACTCAAAAAGGAATGAAACATGACTTGACCTACTAGTGTACGGTATGAATCAAAATTCGGGGAGAGAACAGTTTTGGACTGTACCTGTTAGTCCTTCACCAATCGTTTTAATGAGACTGTGTTTTGTTTATCACTGAATAAATAAATAGTAATGAATAGCCTAATTAAATTCTACCAAACTTGACATTACGTTATGGTACAATGTACTATTATCGTTGATGAAATCAGAATGAATAATACAATTATATCATTTTTCTAATCCCAACCTTCAATACTATGTTTGATCCAACTGAATAAAACCTATATCTATACCTTAAATCTATAGTTAATTGTAACCTTCTTCAGTTGTTATTCAAATATCACTCAACTTGAGCCTGAAAAGTTTTATATTTTGACTAAAACCCAAAAGATTTCAAGTGACACATTAGGGCGATACCATATTAGGCGTTTTCAGGCGCCAGACGAATCAGCTAATAGGAGAGCTTCCTGCACTGCCAACTCTGAAAACGCCTAATATGGTCTCACCCTTTGTTGAATCTTTAAATTAGCCTAATAATCATTATTACAAGACAAATGTAAGATAACACACAACCATATTATTTTGCATTAATAATAATCGTTATTTTATGACTTGATTGACCGAGCGAAGTGAGGTCTAAGATTCTATTCGACGGTTTTGCATTTCTCTTTATGTTTAAATGTTTATATGTTGCGCATTTACGGCGAAACGAAGCAATAGATTTTCATGAAATTTGACAGGTATGCTCCTTTTTAAATTGCGAGTCGACGTATATACAAGTTTTTTTGGAAAGTTTGAATTTCAAGGATAGTATAAAAGGAAAAGGAGCCTCCTTCATACGCCAATATTAGAGTCAAAATGAGACTATAGAATTATTCAACATAAATCAGCTGTCGAGTGGATTATAAATTGCATGCCATGACGCATGCAATCCAATATCTCAATGTAACTTGATAAAAAATCAGCTGCTGGGTGGACTATTAATTGCATGCCTCATTGAATGCAATTTTTATGCACTATTGATTGCATGCAATTAATAACTAAAATAACATAGTATTGTCCCTCGACATTTCTCTGTTTTGAACTCGGGCTGACCTGTTGCCAGTATGTCTTGAAGGAGATTAGCTTTTGATGTTTGCATTTTTGATACACCAACCCCAACAGCCATTAGCCGTTTTCCCACCGATATCCCTCCGACCCGACATACAGACAGGATTTACTCTGATGGACAGTATAAGAGGAGGCTGTGGTTTATAACTGCGCGAGGTCTACTGTTCACAGAACTAATAGTATAATTGAGTTATCACTCACTCGGACACCAATGACTCAAACAAAATAATAACGATAATTAATCACTCTAACAGAATAAAAACGTTTGGATTTTGGAATATCAACTTGAAACGAGAAATTCAGGTGAAACGTCAAGCCTGTGACGCAAGTCTGCTGGTACTGGGACTGGCACTCCAGTAGACCGGGGACCGGTAGTTTCCAGTATTCAAGATTGGGCCAGCCGAGTCAGTGACCTTCACTCAACAAGTGCACTACTACATTACATCCGATTAGGTTTCCTACAAAAATAACTAGCTCTTCTAAAAAAATATTAATTTGCAAATACATCCTGGCAAACTGTGATCGTAGAAAAACTGTTAGGCCCAATTACACTATTGAGGCAAGATAGTAATATTCAAATGAATAGCGCATGTCCTATGTTTATCACATAGAAGACTATAGTCGTATCCTCGTCCTGTCATATGATTAACATAAACTGGCACACTGTGATCGTAGAAAAACTGTTAGGCCCAATTACACTCTTGAGACAAGATCTTAATATTCAAAGGAATAGCACTTGTCCAATGTATCATCACATTTCACATAGAACTTTTTGTGTAGTTGAGAAGATGATATTGTGGTAATTATTCATATTAAATGAAAAAGACTAAGGAATTGTCAAAAAACCACAGATTTATTGATACTTAAAAAGACCGGTTTCGGTTATTACACCATTGTCAATCTCTGATAAACTCAGAGATACAATGGTGTAATGGTTTATCAGAGATTGACAATGATGTAATAACCGAAACCGGTCTTTCTAAGTATCAATAAATCTGTGGTATTTTGACAATTTTTAGTCTTTTTCATTTAATATTTCACATAGAAGACTAGATTGGGTTCCAGCTGCATGACGCACCAGGCTAGTGATGCTGCGATCAAAGCATTATCTGTGCGCCAGTTATCATATCATTTTTAATTCAGTGTGGATGCTATCATAATTTTTATTCTGTGTGGCAGTTATCATTGTATTTAGTGGTCTCACAGCTATCGCACTTTCCACACCATTCCGACGATTCATTATTAATTACTAAATGGAAAAACATCCTGTTTCCCAGTGCCACCCTCTATTTATTTAGATTAGGACTAAAGTATATAATAGATTACAATGGGTATGGTAAAAGCCATATGGAATGGCCACAAGTTTGTGAGCAATTATCAAATAACGTCAATATACTAGGGGAATTTCCTATGATTCAGTGTCAATAACAATAACATTGAATTCATATCAGTTCTATAAAATCATCAAGGTCTCAAGGCAGAGTTGAAAATTGAATAATATTTGTTAAATTATTTTATAACGAATTTAAAATTAATTAAATAACAGTAAATGAGAAGTTTCAATGTTGAATTTACAATTAGAATGGAATAATGATGCAGCTACAAACAATATTATAATCAGGACTACTCTCAAAACGTCGATTTGAGCTGCATTCTTACACAGCAGTAAAAATATAATTCCCATACGTTCTAATGGAATTATTCAAACTCGTTCGGCCGGACTAAATGTGAATAGTTCAATTAGAACTTATAGGAATTATATTTTCACTGTTCACTGTTTGGGAATCCAGCTTGAATTGTGGAACTTGTTTTTCATATCATAAAAATCTTTTAAAAAAGCCCTTTTCATTAATGATTATTAGGGTTCAAACACAATAAAATAATAAGATATCACTAAGAGAATTTTTTAGAGAGGATATATATATATATTTATATAGCCTACCTTTATTCATTCAATACCTAAATTCATTTAAACAACAGAATAACCCTGTTTCAATAAAATATAGATCATAGACCAAAACTGTAGTCAGCTAATCATGCGTTCTAATGTATCCTGGCCACAACTAACAATGAGTTAAGATCAATTTATAATCAAGAGCCATTATTCTACAACAGATTGGGATCTGAATGATCACAGTCACAGACTGAATAGAGCTCTCACTTTCTGAACAAGCATTCAAAGTTGGATAATGGGATTGGGAGGAAGTAAATGCCCCTTTAATGTTCACTAATAGGTTGATTTGCCAGAAACAACATCAGCCAGAACGAAAGATCACGTATAAAACTAGGGGTGGGGGAATATATCAAAAGTATCCTACTGATGACCAAACAAAATCAATCTATCTACTCATTGAATGTCTATGTTTAATATACAAGTGAATAGAACACGTTAGCTTCCATTGAAGACGTCACAAAAACATAATTCTATTCAAATGTGAGAAAAATTAAAAACAATTTTAAAATATATTTTTTTATGTAGGAGACGACAATGAATCTATTTGAGTCCCAACACCATAATCTTTTATAAGAAAAGTGAATCCGATCTTATTTCAAATACTAATTATATCAACCTTTTGGAAGATCATACGCATTTTTAAGAGAAACATCGCTGATACTGTATATGGAAAATAACGTTTCTTATCTGTATCAATTTAGGAACAAAGTATTAAAAATAGAACAATTCATCTCAGATGATAAATTGTTTTATTTGTCACTTTGTTAATTAGTGTATTACAACGCGAAAAGAAGCAAACTTGATGGGATAAAAACTTGAGAAGATGAAATTATTATGAAATATTGTTGAGTTATGAGAATTACGAACAGTATTGAATTAACAATAATTCTACTGCTATAGCTAACCAATATTAATTCGACCGTTCTTGTATTTTGAATTATTACTGATCAATTTGTAAATGAATAGGAGCTGTGATGAATATTAACAGAATCATCACAATAACAAAGAGGAAGACGGAAAAAAGCATGAATTTGTAATCAAAGCAAACGCTTGATAAGGTCGCTTTCTTATCAACAATTTTGACATCAATAAACACTACTATCACTATAATCCTGATAATCTGATTCAAAATACGCAACCAATAAGCAAATACAGATATACACTAGAAATCACTGAGCCCCGATGATTGGATCTACTAGAAAATAAAAACATGCCGCTGTACGTCAAGTCGGAGGTCAACTAATAATTGGCCTCAAGATAATTAATTTGAGCGCGCACTTTTCAATTATAAAATTCAAAATAATCTAAAGGGATTTGGACGAATTGTAGGTAAACATGGGTTAAAAATCTTATCTGCTAGTAGTCTTTTAAATACGGCATATAGGAATACAAGTAACCTATTCTAAATTTACATCAAATTGGACAAACAATGAAAGTGTAAAACATTAATTTATGTAATTAATTATATGACAATACTCATAAGAAAAATACATACTTGTTAATAAAGTGGAAATTTCTGTGGATTGATTAAGTTGAAAAAGATTCAAGTTATGAAATGTACGATAAATATGTTATTTATGACTGATAAATATAATATATAAAGTTAAGATTCGACTATAAGATATTTGACAAAGAATGCTGAATTCATGTTTTCCATCATCGAAGGTGAGCATGATTATTTGAATCAACTACCAGTTAAAATAGGCTACTCTAATTGGTATACTACCTATAAGATGAGTGATTCTCATGAAAAATGTGAAATACAGTAGAGCAGTAAATAAACTGATAATATAGATTATAATCAACAGGGGGTTCACAGTGAATACTGATCTGTAATATTGGAGTGTATTATTTTGTTTATTCATTTGCCAAAAATCAAATGATAATTTACGAAAACTATTCACATAACTTGGTTCGATTACAAGACTAATCTGAGGGTGGGATGTGTATGATGATAATGTAGGATTAGTTTCAATATTTTACAAAGAGATATAGTTCAAAAACTGGCAGATTCTGAAAAGTATTCAGGATGTGAGAACACAGAGAGCGGTCATGCGTTCCTCGTTACAAGGATCTTAGAAGGATATCTATAATGTTGATACACCGCTGACCGGTCTGAGTGTACACACACTTGCAGAATTAAATGTATAGGTGAGTTTTGATCCAGCAGATTGTGAGTTTTCATGATAGTCAACCATATTGCTAGTTTCATGATAGTTTCAGTCTGGATTTACTGTGTTCTGTATCTACAGGGTGATTCATAATTATGGTAAAATAATTTAATAAGTGATAGTATAGGTAAAAATAAGAAAAAAAGTTCTTATAAACATATATATCCATAAACGCTTCATTAGCGAGCTATACAGGGTGAAAGATTTCGCCCGGAATTCAGTTCCTCTGGTGAAATACACCGATGCTGAATTGTTTGGGGACTAGTTTTTGAAAAACGTATGCTGGATTCATATGGAAAAATATCTGAAAAATTGAATAAAACTAGTCTGGAAGCTGTAGTGTGAGTAGTTTTTTTAGAAAAAAGTTGAAATATGCAAAAGATCTAAGTAGAAAAACACAGACTTCTACGTTTGATGCCCAATAACTTTCTTTCTTTAATGACTAGTAAACAAATAATTTTTCGCAATAAAAATTGTAGAGAATTTAATTCTGAAAAGAATTATGTAAGCTGTGTAAACTAAATTTAAATAAAACTTGAATAAAATGTATTCTTATGTAGTACATTACACCACAAAAATTTGCTGTTTTATGAGGAGATATATAACTCATAACTAATAACTAATAACTCATAAGTTGTAGCTGATTGCAAATAAAACATGGATTTTAATAACAGCTGTTCCAAAACAGCTGATTCATTTTGTTTCAAATAAGAAAATATATAAAAGAAATTAGCTGAAAATTATTTTCAGAAATATTTTAGCTCACTGTTGAACAAAAAAACAAACTATAAGTTAGGCCTACTGTAACAGCGCTGTGTTTTTTGTTTAATCTATTAACCAGTTATTTGTAACCATTCCACTTTGCTTTTGTGTTAAGTGTTGACTTTTTAAAAAATGGCAGGTAATTTTAGACATTATTCATATTCCGAATTAGCTGACATGCATTTAATGTATGGAATGGGTCACTACTGTGATAGTACTGAAGCAAGACGTTTGTATCATTAAAGATGAATCCAGCATAAGTTTATTAAAAATTAGTCTCCAAACAATTCAGCATCGGTGTATTTCGCCAGAGGAACTGAATTCCGGGCGAAATCTTTCACCCTCGGTATAGCTCGCTAATGAAGCGTTTATGAATATCTATGTTTATAAGAACTTTTTTCTTATTTTCACCTCTACTATCACGTATTAAATTATTTTACCATAATTATGAATCACCCTGTATAAGAAGGTTATTGTATATTTTGTATGACTGACAATAAAATTATTATTATAGTCTTAAATCATTGTGACTGGTCACGGGTGACAACAAACAATTTTGGGAGGGGGGGAGTGTTTAAGTTCAAAGATGACTTTTATGTAGACTATTTGAATAAACTTGTAGTGGTTGTAATATTTAATGATAGCCATTAATTCCATGACTAGAATTCTCACTTAATAAGATAAAATAAGGACTATGAGGATAAACTTAGTAAATTGATGGAATTTACGAGAGCTATGCAGTTTTTTTACCCGGATATTCATGTGCTTATTCGATAATAAAATAATAATTTAAGGTACATAATCACCTAGTTTAGTATTTGCAAAAATTAGAATTAGAGATGGTGACTATGATCCACACAGGACGAAATGGAACAGGTAGAAATTTACCAATTATTAATTACGTTTTATGAATTAAATTTAAAAGAAAAAATACGGATGAAGAACGATTTCAGAATTAAAAGAATTACATTACAATCTTCCTGCTAAAGGGTTTTAGAAAGAATCTTAGTTTTTAGAATCATTCAAGTGATGGTTCATTCTACTGATCTTGTCAAGGCAGAACTGTTTTTAATATAAACTTATGGTGGATACTACGTATTTTCTTTCTTCTTTATTCAAATAAGCTACAATATATACAATTCAGATAAATGCAGGTATTTGCCCAAAACTGTATTCAACTTTAATTAATTAGATATTTTTTAACGTATGCTAGTCAAGGTAATGGATTTAAACCAAGACCCCCTAGGAACTCCATTTTTTTTGTCAAAGATCAAATACTGTTTCCTTATTTATTAAGATTAATTAGAAAATAGGTATTATAGTAATAATGAGGCAAAACTAGGTTTAGTTGTATTTAACACTCAATACATTAAGTATGAACTAAAAACATGTTAATTACATATTTTTTAACGTGTGCTGGTCAAGGTAATGATTCAAACCAAGACACCCTAGGAACTCCAATTTTTTTGTCCAAAATCAAATCCTGTTTCCTTATTTAGGCTATTACGATTAATTACAAAATAGGTATTATAGTAATAATGAGGCAATACCAGGTTTAGTTGTATTTAACACTCAATACAGTGAGCATGAACTAAAAACATGTAAGATAAATTTTGCTTAAAATCTTGAGTAGGTAATAACTATCACCTATCAATATTAAAATTTTTATAGCATCGAGTTCCAGTAAATTTCAAGTTGGCTTTAGTTACAAGAAATTTATAGAGTTGAAATTCCTTAGAACGAATGATGACTATGCTGGTCTGTGACACCGCCATCTATGTGTAAAATACAGTTTTAATTTTTAACACGATATATCAGAGGAAGTCTGGTTATCGATCACGATATTGGATATTGTATATTGGAATCTAACCGCGTGAGTTGGATTATCGCAGCTGGAGTACAAGCAAGCAACAAGCTAACCTAACCTTTAAATTCATTGGATATCAAGCAATTTATTATTAGTTAACTCATCTGCCGCAATAACGTCCATACAACATGAACATCTAATGAATTTATAGTTTATTTTATCTAGCCGCAACGACTGTAGTTAGTTGCGCTGCTTTAGCGCGAGGCTAGAGATGTTGCAAAGGATTGCACCTTTAGTTAGTTATCATCAAGTTGTATCAGTTTTAACTCCAAAATATTAGTTTGTTTTATTATAGGTTAGGTTGACATTGGATAATATCAATAGGCCTACTGTATTTTAATATCACTATAGTAGGCTATTGGTTCACACAAAGTTGTGTACCAGAGAAAAATAAATAAAATTAGGAATAGAAAAAATGTTACACTGATTATTAACACTTTTTCAATCAAAGCTTCAATTTACACAATTGAGCTAGGATAATTGTAAAAAATGCACACATTAAGTTTGGAGTTCAAAGTTGCATAATAAAAAATTCATTATCACCTTCTCAAATTCTAAACATGTATTCAGCATTTAGGAATGATAACACTACAAATATACAATAGAAAGGAGTTCATGAATAAAAGCAGGAAAAAATCAAATCCAGTGTATGAATAACTTGACATAAATAACATCTAATGGGCAAAACTAAATGCAAACTATTTAAGAGGGCAATCATAATAGAATAACCTACTTTGAAGAATATGTTTTTGATATTTTAATGGTATCTTGTATAAGTTGTTCTATGATTATAAATGAACCCCATAAATCAAAACTAAATAGTAAAGTAGGTTAACCTGTTTGTAATTGCAAAATAAATTAAATCCAATCATAGTTTCAAACAGAATGCAAGAATGCAATACTTCAAGCCTTAAAATTTACGATGGAAATTGTAGGTCTAATCTTCAAGGGTGATAATATGCATTTGGATTTGCAATACAGTAATAGATTAGCCTAGGTGATTGAGCCCTTGACTTGCCACATGACCAAAGGCTTCTTTAATTGCAACTATAATCTTGTTTGAAAATCGTAATGTACTGACAAACTACGATTCAATCCTAGAAGAATCAAGTAAACTACATAATAAACAAGACTTTAGATAGAAAATAGATTTCAACCAGAAACAAGCAAAATAGGCTAGGGCAAGTCCAGACTCAAGTCTAAAATCTAGGGGTGTAAAGAGCTCTAAACAAAACCTCAGTACTTATCAAATCGACTAAATCAATTCATGATAACTTACCTTATTAATTCGCTTTAATGCCATAATATAAAGATGTGTTAAATTATCCTAAAAACAGACAATGAAAACCGCTATCAACGAGACCTTCTGTTGAGAAACTTAAGATGGCTACCTTTTCTAGAGATGAATACAATACTTGAGTCAAGTGTTAAATTGATTTTGATGATGTTTTATCTAAATGTCAACTGTATAATATAATAGTTTTGAAATGTATTGAAATAAAATCATTTTTTATTATCAAAGTAATTATGATTGTCATACTAAAATTTCAACTTCCTCATTCATGATTACTTGATCAACTGGAGGGCAATAAACCTGCAAAGTCATGTACCGGGAGATTCAAACCGCACTGAAAGAGTGAGTTTTCATTCAGTTGCCACTTGAAAACCAAAAAGTTTTCATAATATCAGTATAATAACAATAATAGGCCTAATAAGCATGAATATTACAGTAATAATTTATCATAATAAATACCTCACACTGTATTCCTAAATTAAAGAGAAATATTCAATCAATTTAATGCTATGCGTTTTATAATTAGAAATAAAGTTTTAAATAAATAATAGTTAAAATAAATAAATAAATAAAGGAAAATAAAAAAGAAATAAATAAATAATAGTTTTTTTTAGAAATAAAGACATCTCGCAAGAGTGCAGCGCTGAAGGGTGTGCAAAGTTTATACTTAGAAGCAAGTAGCAAATTTTTATTATAATAATGAAATAGTATATTTCGCACCTAGGGCCGAAAATGAGACTTTTCCGGCTCGAAATCGGTTTTCAAGTCCGAGGCCGTAGGCCGAGGACTAGAAAAGATTGAGAGCCGGAAAAACATTTTTGCCCGTGGTGCGAACGCTATTTTTCGCCACACAGAGAAATAAACAATATATATGAGAATAATTGTTTATTAAGCAGTTCCGAAAACAAAAGTGGAAGGTCATAGCTCTAGCTATTAGTATAGTTATTAGTATCTAGTTATTAAAGTATAGAAAACTGAAGAATACATAATACTTGGAAACCTCACAGAATCATATTGATTTTTCCAATACATCAATAAATTTTAGTTCTATTAGGATCCTCCTCAATTTGAATCAGGCAGCCTTTTGTTTTCCCAATTCCAAAAAAAATACCTAAAATACTCGTTTCACTGGGAATTCGTGTCTGATAGTAGCCTACATTATAACTGAAGAATATAATTTATTACTCATTTTATTGTGATCTATTCATGTTTTTCTTATGAAATTCAATAAATTATAGGCCTACAGCATGAAGACTATGTCCAATTCATTTGTACTGGTGGCAAAATTTAACATTGAAAATAATTATTTGATAAAATCCAAGTTCAATAGTAATGAAAACAAATTCCTTCAAAAAATAATTGATAATAATACGTTTCGAGGGAAAAAATTAAGAACAAAAAAATGGGAAGCATCGGGAATTTGAACCCAGGTACCATCACTCCGTAAGCAAGCTTCTTACCGCTGCGCTACATAGACATTGGTAAATGATAGTCTTATAACCTGCTGATAAAAATACACACTTTGGGCTATGGAACTTCAATTAGCCTACGGTAGCATAGATGAATTTGAACATTAATATTCTGAAAAATCTAGAAGGAAAATAGAAATTTGGGCTTCCAGGTGCACGAGATTGATATTTTTAGAATCTATGTTCAAAATTTGGAGATCTAAATCATTCCCGTTTTTCCGGTATGCAATCCACAAGTTGACATGTTTTGATGCGAACAAACACAACCCCACTCTCTCTTATTATATAGAAGAAGAAGATATCTTACCTCTATTTCATTCATCCAAATAAAATGATAGTATATTACTGCAGAATACTTTATTCAATTCTAGAAGCATAAACTGATTCTGTTTAATAAACTATTTGTTAAAACGTTCAGCACCATGGATATTGCCCAAGTAGTTCCAAAACTATCCACCAGGTTTTGTGATAAACGCAGTACTATGAGGTTTGAGGTTAGATTCTATTATACTCTGAAAATTGAATTTGAGTAGTTTATAATATCTTATTTGTATTTCATTCATCCAAATGAAATGATAGTATCTTATTGCAAAATACTTTATTCAATTCTAGAAGCATAAACTGATTCTGTTTCATAAACTATTTTGTAAACCCGTTCATATCAAATCAGAATCAGCTGTTATTCAAGGTCATTTTACAGCCCTAGGGCCGTAAAGTTTTACCGGCCTGGTCGGAAAACAATCACTTTCGGCCACCATATGACGCACATAAACCAGCTCATTACATCCAAGTGTGGCGAAAAAAATATTAATGATAGAGAAATGATGTAAAATTGAATTCTATTGCATTACGTTGATAACATGTTTAGAGCATCCAGAGCATTTTGTACTGTCATCATAAGTCATGGTACACCATAAGTTTAGTTGGAATTTCACTTGCAAAAAAAATTTTTTTCCTCCACCTACTGTCTAAAACACTTACTTTACTCCCTGGAACATAATACTAAAGTGTCACTTTTTCGCTCTCGGTACTAAAAAACAGAAAAACTCCCTAGGGAGGAAAAGTACGTAACTCCATTCAAATAACATGGGAAGCATCTCTATTTTAAAAACGTAGGTACATTTGAAATAGGTTAGAAGGTCTAAGCTCAGATGAGGAAGCATAAAATATAGAGTAGGTACCGGTAGTCATTAAACCAACTAAATTCAATACCTCAACCAGACATTTGATCAATATATGAGATTTATGTTTGTATGCTAAAATTATCACAAACTTTATATCACTATACTAAAAAAAATTATAAATTTTGTCTATTCCATGTTATTCAAAATACCAGCCAACGAATATTCCTCATTATAACTAATCAAATTTGAAACGGGAACTTCATCATAGCTGTAGTTGTGGCGGCCATTGTTGTTACAACTTTTGCCGACAGTAGCGCTTAGCACTACTTAGCACTCGGCGGAGAACTGTGATTACAATCCAGCTGTTTCTGTTCACTTTTTAGATTATGTTGTAACACATTGTTTGGTCAAGTACGTGTTTAAAAATTATTTTTCCTCCACCTACTGGCTAAAGTACTTACTTTACTCCCTGAAACATAATACTAAAGTGTCACTTTTTCGCCCTCGGTAGTAAAAAACAGAAAAACTCCCTAGGGAGTAAAAGTAACTCCATTTAAATAACATGGGAAGCATCTCTATTTTAAAAACTTACATTATAATAGGTTAGAAGGTCTAAGCTCAGATGAGAAAGCATAAAGAGGTGTCTGTCATTGAGTCAACTGAATTCAATACCACAACCAGAAATTTGATCAACGCATGAAATGTTTGTATGATATTATATTCTTAATATAAGTAGCCAATAAAAATTTATACAATTTTAAAAATATCTTATTCTATTCAAAATACCAGCCAACAAATATTTTTGATCTGCAATTCAAATCTGAACGCGTGATCTGGAGTCAGCCATTTTTGGTAAACACCCAGCTGATTGTTACAACTTTAGCCGATAGATAGCGCAATCGGCAGTGCCAATCAGACGGCCGGTTTTAAAGTTTTAGATTTTAGGTTATGTTGTTAGGAAACATTGTCACCAATACGTAAGTTATTAAAATGATTTTATTTGCAGTTTCTATAAAAAAATGTAGATGGAGGAAAAATGTTGTGTACATCACGAGTGAAAAATACTTTTTCTCCCTCAGGAAAATTGTTGCCCTCGGCTTCGCCTCGGGCTTCAAACTTTTCCCTCAGGGAGAAAAAGTCGTACTTTTCACTCTAGATATACAAATAACTATTATTTGCAGTTTTTATGAAGATGTAGGTGGAGGAAAATAATTTTTTTTAAACAATTATTGTTGTGTATATCACGAGTGAAAAATGCTTTTTCTCCCTCAGGAAAATTGTTGCCCTCGGCTTCAAACTTTTCCCTCAGGGAGAAAAAACAGTACTTTTCACTCTAGATATACAAATAACTATTATTCATGGCTAGCAGATAACATGTGCTCCACAAGGATACAATTTATTAGAAACTTGACATACTGAAAACTTCACGTGATGAAATATTGAAGAATTAAAATAGGCCTAAGGCTTAAGCTTATAACCATCACATAGGTAGGCCTATGTGACAATAATTATTTTTATATGTAAAAAGTAATTAAATACTCGCAGTTCTGTGAACAAAGATCTGGCTTAGTTGTTTTGAAACACAGCCTCTTCTTCTGATTTTTAGCACATAGGCTATATTGAACAGTTTATATTTTTCATATCTCAACTAGGAATAATTCATCCCCAGTAAAGCATTCAGATGGGTACGCGTATGCGACAGGGTGTCACCCCGTTTGCTTATCACCTCCACATTTTGAGCGCAGGCGTCAGCTTATTCCCTAGCGAAAATATATCGCTACCGTCAACTTTTCACCCAGTCAGCATGTCATTTACTGGAATGACTATGGCAGTGGTTCCATCCTGTCGGGACCGTACATGACAGAGTATCACCTTGCTCGCTTGTGTCAAGTGGTCACCCCGTCAGCATGTCACCTACTGGAATGGCAGGTTCCATCCTGTCGGGACCGTACACGACAGAGTATCACCTTGCTCGCTTGCGTCAAGTGGTCACCCCGTCAGCATGTCATCTACTGGAATGGCAGGTTCCATCCTGTCGGGACCGTACACGACAGAGTATCACCTTGCTCGCTTGCATCAAGTGGTCACCCCGTCTGCATATCACCTTCTTAAATAGCAAGTGTTATTCTATTAATGTTCTATCACATTTTATCATATATCCATCGATTAGGAAGTCATTCCCATAAAAGCCAGAGAATTTTCACCTCATAATTTTATTTTAATTCCCAATCAGTTCTGAATATTGCTTTTGTTTTTCCATTTTTTACAACTTGTAAGCGCGACATTTTTTTTAGTTTGTAATGTCATCATGTTTAGTGTAATATTGTTACTATTTTTATAATGTTCAACTGATACTGAAGTTCCCTTTCCTTTTTTTCTTGTATTTTTGTTTCATTATTATTATTTTCTCTTTCTCAATTTTATTTGTGCCAACTGTAACACTTCCTTTTTTCTGCACAACCGGTTTTTGTAACATTTGGGATTATTTTCCATAATAATGATTTTCTGTAATGTTCTTATAGGGTATGATTGTGATTTTTAGTAATCTTGTAATATTATTTCTGTAACTATGGTAATTTCATGCTCTGATGAAAAAATTAACAACTTCCAGGTTGGAATCTATGAAGAAGCAAACAATAATGAAATGCAGTAGCTTAAATAGACAATGACAAATATATACTGAAAAAATGGAAAATTGATTTATTACTTTCCTTGCCCTATTACCTTAGGTAGGAAAGTATTGCTTTCCAAAAAAAATTAAGGTAGCCCAATTTCTAAAGGTTTCAAGGTCCCCTGAATCCAAAAAAATGTTCCATATAAAAGTTGTAGCTCAATTTAAGGTATTCATAATGGTTTATTTCAAGTCATACTTATTTCAATGTTCTATAATCTTAATTGTTCAGCTAATCTCGTTTCCCAAGCTTTAGCTTGCTCTTTTGGGGAAGTAGTTCCTAATGTTTAATTGTGTAGAATAATTTCATTATTGCATTGTATATTGTATAGTTTATTGCTTTCTTTTGTAATGATTTGCCTCGTACTGCGTTAGTTACATGGGTTTTGAGAAGCTGAAGATTTCACAAAATCCATTCTCTTTACATAGTTTAAGCCACTTTTCAATCAAACGGAATAGTTGAATTTGAATTTCAGACAAAGAAGCTTGAAGAGAATAAATTCCCTACAATTCTAGTCTAATTGGATGTTTTTTCCTGTATTCATCTCCAGTTAGTGGGCGCCAAGTAGACCCAGTAGTCGCAAGTAGTGCCAAGTTGCGTACCCCTTTAAACTTTGAGATTGAATGAAAACATTAGGCCCTTTGCACACTGGGCCACCATGGAAGCGCCACCATCAAAATTTGATAGCATTGCACACTACAGCCACCATTTGACTCATCACTCCAGTTCACTAGTTAACTCATGATCAGTTGAAGAATGGACGTGGAAGAAGCAGAACTGTTGGCATATGTTGAATAATATAATGAATAATGCTCAATAAGTGGTTATATAACTTACCAAATTCATTTCGTTCATTTTCTGTGAGGTTATATTTTTCAATGAAAAGATTTACCAGCTCCCTCCAAGAATTTTTCTTCACATCCCGGTCAGCATATAATTTTGAAGACATGTCCCATATAGCTGGTCTGCTTTCAACTTCGAGAATGAACCTTTCTGTATCAAATTGTCCACTATACATTACGACGACTTCAACAGACAACTGTACTGATCTTGATTTGAATTGAAACTGAATTGGAGATGATTTTCTGGTGGCTGGTAGCTGGTGGCTCTAGTGTTCAATGACAGATAATACTCAATGGTATGACGCGGTGGTGCGAGTCTGGTGGCTAACAAAATCGGCGGCTCGAGCCACCACATTCCTGGAAGCTCGGCTGGTGGCTCTAGTGTGCAGTGACAGATGAGAGACAATGCTACCACGTGGTGGCGCTTCCGTGGAAGCACTTCCATGGTGGCCCAGTGTGCAAAGTGCCTTAGTCTTGGTAACTCTTTTGCATAGCTCCCACTGGAATCTTAGGTGACTTCCTGTCGTTGCTGTGCACGACAGAGTCCTTCAAAAATCTGTTGCAATACTGTACAGTCCTTTCAATATTGCTTCACAAACCTTGATCGTTAAAATTTAAAAATTTGTAGAACAGGATAAGGTACGTTGAGTTTTGTGAATCAGAATTGTGTGCTAAAAATAAGTCTTCAAGAAAATTGGCTGATCATAAGTGAAAAATAGACTGAAGTTTATAATAAAATATTCTTTTTATTCACACCAAATTAGTGAAAAAGTTACATCCATCTCCAAATTAATAATTATCATCTTAGTTATTACAAATCCATGGAATGCCTAGGCTACTCAAAATAATATTATACGGTACACATCGTTTAATTTTCGAATAATCTAGTTTGATTATATTGTGCAGTCATTTACAAGTGAAAACTATTATTATTATGCTAAATCAACTATAGCACGCATTGTAATACTTGATAATTGTTACAATCAAATATAACCTTGTGGGGCAGTTTGTTGAACATCTATTAATTATGTTTTAACTTGAAAATGTCTCAAAAGCTAAAAAGTCTGTTGAACGTGCAGAAATTAGTTTAAGAATAAGAAATGTAAGTAACAAATCTAGAAATTTATCAACCGAATCAGGGTAAAAAAGGTCAAAGACAGATTACAAAAAAAATGATGACAAAAACGTATAAATGCTCTCTCAAGTTAGTCTCCACTCTCGTGGAGAAGCGTTAAGAAACCATCAAAACGTTATTATTTTTTGTACGTGGATTATTTGTACTTTCCAACTTGCATATTCTAATGGAACTAATTTTTTGCCAATTAATTATTTCTCATCATTAAGCAATGACATGTCAATTATACATGTTCAATACATGCTGTCTCACATAGACGTTACAACAGAAACATTGGAAAATTTTGTTTACCTGGAAGCAAAAATTTGCTGACAACTTGACAAAAGTATTCACCCTAGGAAAGTACCTATAGTAAGTATGAAGTATTTAGCAATGCTTAGTAGCAAAGCCTAATGTATTATAATAGAAATGCATAACTGAATACATGATAGCATACAACAAGGAAGTGTACGAAACATAATTTTTATAGTTTCAACCATTAGATGAATGAAAAGAATTGAAAAATAATCTGTCAACTTGCAACTTATTAAAGAAATTCCGAACTTGAAATCTAAATACAGTACCTGATGACAGAAATATCACATAATCAGGTTATTGAATATACATTTTTCGTCAATGGTAATATGATAGCTTGGACAGTATTACTTTATATAAATGAATCTGAATGCACCAACTGAATAAATCTATAAGAAGGGAATAAACACGAAAAATGTCATAACGCAGTTCAATTTGCTGATGCTGCAGTTCTTTCGTTATCTGATAAAGCTCTACGGAACAGAATAACGTGTGGCTCTGGAACAAAACAAAAATTAAACAATAAGTACGGTATTGTATTTTAATCAAAGCAAGGTCTATAGAAAGAGGTCTGGACAAGCGGCCATATTGTTACTAGATGAAAAGTTTGTTTACTTGGTGTTAGCCTGATCTAATGAACAGCTAACATGTTATTAGTATAACGAATTATAGTCTAGTAAAAATAGTGTATATTTTTGATGTAATAATATATTATGGAATAGATATATTGAGTCTCGCTCCAAAATTAACATTGGTGTCATGACCTCTATCTATAGACCTTGATCCAAAGTAGTCAAGATTACAATACAACTTGTCTGTATGAATAAGTAACAATGTAAACATGTAATATTACTATTTGAAATAAAATACAAGCTTAAAGCCCAGATTGACCTAATATACAGGATGTTTCAGAAGTAGTGTCGAGAATTTTAGGGTATTGTACCTGGATGCTAGGAGACTACAAATGTCATATTTGAAGTGTCCAAAACTCAGCGGTTATCCTTATAGCTGCCATTTTGTTTTTTTCACTTAAAAATTTTTATCTCAAGAACGAAATGTTGTATTGATCTGAAATTTGGCATGAATATTTATGCTATAAAGACTCAACTATAGAAAATAAAAAAAAATTTTTTTTCGTTGAAATTTTTCAAAATGGCGGCCATTTTAAATTTTTGATGGCGAATATCTCGAAAACCGTCCATTTTACAGAAAATTTACACGAGACAAAAAAGTTAGCAAATGTTTTCACGATTTCAATGATACCCAATTTATTAAGATTGGTCGAAGAATAACAGAGAAATTAATTTTTTTCGTACTGCATGCATGACCACTTTTCACCATTTAAAGATCAATATTAATTTTTTTTATAATTTCATGAAAACCGTTCTTATTACAGAAATATACAAGAATAACTTTCCTCCAAATTTTATTTTACATTGAAAAATATTAATTTCACTTAAATCGGTTCACTGATACTAATGCAGCAATTGCTCAAAATGCCGTCCTTCAACTTGATTACACAGTCTGCACCTTTCAATCATGGACCGTCGAACTGCTATAAAAGCATTTTCATCATCTTGAATAGCACCTGCTGCAGCAACCACTCTTGCCACAAGGTCTTCTTCGTTTTCTACTGGCGTGCTGTAAACAAGGTCTTTCATATGGCCCCAGAAAGAAAAATCTAAAGGGTTGAGGTCAGGTGAACGTGCGGGCCACGGTACTGGTCCCCCCGCCCAATCCACCGCTGACGATAGGTCATGTTCAGAAAGTCCGTAACAACATTTCCGAAATGAGCAGGGGCACCATCATGTTGAAACCAAATATTATATCTGTTTGCAAGAGGCACATCTTCCAAAAGTTCTGGTAGTATGTCTCTTAAAAAAGTAATGTACGTGGGAGAATTCAGACGATTAGGAAGAATGTATGGTCCAATCACGCGATTACCTAAGATACCCGTCCAAACATTCAGCGAAAATCTATGCTGATAACCACGCACTTTGACCTCATGAGGATTGTCTAAGGCCCAGACGTGACTGTTGCGAGAGTTGAAGATTCCTTCTCTTGTAAAGCTGGACTCATCGGTAAATAACACATTTTCTAGAAAATTTGGTTGGATAATGTCTTGCTGAAGAAACCAACGGGCACAGTTTACTCTTGGCTCATAGTCGCGTTCAACAAATGAGTGAACTTTTTGAAAGCGGAAGGGGTGAAGTCTTTCCTTGTTTAGTACACGCCACACAGAAGAAGCACTTGAATTGATTTGCTTTGCAACTGCTCTCGTACTCGTTCTAGGATTGAAATCGAATTTCTGCAATACTTCCTCTTCAAAAGCAACATTTCGAACTGCTCGAGGCCTACCAGCAATTACCCTGTTCCGTTCAAATGAACCAACTTCTCTCAGCCGATTGTGAGTTCTTGTGAACACCTTGTCGGAAGGGAGACGGCGGTTTGGAAATGCAGCTGCATACATTCTTCTTGCTTCGGTCGCATTGCCAAGAGCTGCTCCATACATGAAGTGAATATCGGTGTACTCCAGCGAACTAAATTCCATTACAATAATTAAATATTTGTGTAGAAGCAACGTAAGAAAATATTGAAACTGGAAATTTAAGATAGAAATAAGACCTAGGAAACGTGAGACTAAGAAATAGGAAGCACTACATCTGGTTCTTTACTTTTAATGAAACAACAATACTTTTACAAGACAAACATTATCATCTGAAAACCATTGTAAAATCATCTGTTTGCCCATATGGAGCCATACCGAGTTTCAAAGCTTCATCTTAAATACATCTGGACATGCATGCAGTACGAAAAAAATTAATTTCTCTGTTATTCTTCGACCAATCTTAATAAATTAGGTATCATTTGAATCGTGAAAATATTTGCTAACTTTTTTGTCTCTTGTAAATTTTCTGTAAAATGGACGGTTTTCGAGATATTCGCCATCAAAAATTTAAAATGGCCGCCATTTTAAAAAATTTCAACGAAAAAAACCCATAACAGCCTCCCTAATAACTATCATCTCATTCAGAGATATTAAAAATTTCGGACCCGAAAATGAGTGAGTTTTGAAAGCAAATTATGTTTTTTATTAGATTCAAAAAACTGTCACCAAAAAATAAAAAAACAAATTTAACATGGTATTTGACCAGTGGCGGCTCTGACTAGAAAACTAAAGTGGGACACTACCTATTTCTAATTAGATTGAAATACATAGTGAACACAGAAGCGTCCCTTTTTCACACGTTATTAGTGGTCAATCAGGTTTCGGTATTCTGTAGATTGATATACGGTACTTGAATCATGTCACATACCAGAAAATTTTAGTGACATGTTCGGATAAAATAAAGCAGATCCACTCGCCATCTACGAATCAATTAAGGTTTTTAAAGCAATAAATTCATAGGAAATTACATTACCTTAAACATGCTATTACACAGAGTAGTGAATTATCATATCAGATGAATTTAAATATAATTTCTAAACGTTAAACAGTAAGAGAATATGTATCAGAAGTGTATCAGAATACTGAATACTATAATTTATTACCTGGGGAATGTATCATATAATTTATCCAGCCCGGACTTTGCTGGACTCCAAGGTTTCTCCATTCTCCTTCTGTCATCAGATGATTTCTGGGCACTTCTTTGGCTATATCCATTGGTAGAATAACATGCCTGAAATTTTAAAAAAGTACCATTTCAGAATCATCGGATACTTAGTATAACAAGAGCGGATAATGAATAAGAAATTGTTGGCCATTATTGAGAAAAGTTTATTCAAATTAATCAGCCTGCAATCGTTTTTAATATTTTAGATTAGGTTCTGGATTGGCGAGGAGCAGTTTCGCTTTATGCCTGGAAGAGGAACCACAGATGCGATATTTGCGCTTAGGCAGCTGGTGGAGAAGGCAAGAGAGACACGGTGCTGCATTTGGCCTTTGTGAACTTGGAGAAGGCCTATGAATGGGTGCCCAGGCAGGAGCTGTGGCGAAGTATGGGGGAAAGGTTTCTGTCTGAAAAGTAAATTCGTCTGGTGAGGGAAATGTACAGAGGAGCCATCACTCAAGTAAGAACCAGTGTGGGAAGAGCTAATCAGTTCCAAGTTGGTACCAAGGCTCAGCACTCAGTCCATACTTGTTTGACCTAATTAATGATGTCATAGGATCCGAGGCCAGCGCTATGGTGCATGCTGTTTGCGGATGACATTTTGCTCTGCGACTAGAAATCAGTTGAAAAAGCGATTGAAAAGCTGGAGAAAAGCTCTTGAGGAAAGAGGCATGAAAATAAGCGGACAAAGACAGAGTAATGTGCATTGTGGAACGATGAGGAACTGACTGTGCAACTAGATGGAAGCCAACTCAAATCATCTGTGAGCTTCAAGTATCTGGGTTCAAGTTTGCAAAGGGCTGGATGAGGAAATACAGAAATCAGAATTAATTGCGGATGGTTCAACTGGAGAATGATAGTGTGCTCCGTAATAAGAGAGTGAACTGTAAGATGAAGGGTAACTAAAGTGTAAAGATCGGTGGTGAGATCAGCAATGTTGTATGGCACGGAAACCTGCCCTGTTTCAAAGAGGCAAGAGAAGAAGTGGCTGAGATGACAATGCTAAGATGGATGTGTGGGGCCACGAGAAGGGATAGGTTCGTAATGAGGTGATTAGAGGTACAGTTGTGGTGGGGCCTTTGGGTAGGAAGATGCAGGAGGCCAGGATGAGGTGGTTTGGACATGTGCAGAGACGTGAGGAGGATTATGTGGGACGGAGGGTGCAGGATTTGGATCTGGGTGGGTCGACAGGGCGAGGAAGGCTAAGGATGATGTGGAGACAGAGTGAAGGCTGATTTGCGGGGGAAAGATTGGTGACGCGGAGAGGAGATGGGCAGGATTTTGTGGAGATGGCTGAAGGAGGGAAATGCCGACCCCATATAATTGTGATAAGGCTAAGCCAAAGAAGAAGAGTTGGTTCATAATTCCTCATTTAAATCTCACAAAATATCAATAAGTGAAGTGTACAAAATTATACATTAATATATTTATGAAATAGAAATCCAGATTCATTTAGAGTCAAAATCATCTATTGTTTTAAAATTTAAAAAAATCAAACAGAAAACATCAAACCCATTTTCGAGAATAGAATAATTTTGTAATAATTGTTTACCAACACTTGCCGCCATGGGCTGTAGTTCATTTGGAATATATGTAAATTCAGGCCAGACTTGAGGTTGGTCTTCAGTCAAGCTGGAGGACGACTTCCAGTCCAACCAGAACGAAAATATAACATTTTATATAATTAACTATTCCGGTGTTAGGCGGGCTGAAAGTCGATATCTTACTTGTGAAGGTGCTTTGAATAAATGTACAGCACATAATTCCTCAAATACTGTATTCAATTCTCAATTTTAATATATCATCCATATGGGTGATTTTCATGAGAATGTTGCAAACTCGTACAATTTGACAACATGGATGTTTTATTCACGCTATAGTAAAGAAACCAATCTGATTTCTCAAATGCTCATTCCCAAATCTGTACTCTTGCCTGCTCTGATCAGAAACTTTTTTAAATGTTCCACTTTCTGAATTCAAACAAAATTTATTTTTGTAGATGACCTGGCTGTTCAGATTGAAAGTTATTTTGTCCAAGTTTCAACTTGTCTTATTCAGAGTATAACTATATAGATCTAGTCCAGTCAATATAGACATGAAAAAGGGGGTGTGTTTGCAATTTATATTATAGTTCTGATTTTTTATATATTGTTTGAATACATAAGAGAAGTCCAGACCATTTTTTCATGCAAAATTTCCTTTATCTAGCACAAGGAAATTTTGCATGAAAAAATTGGTTCTTGACTTTTCTTATGAGGCCTACAAACAATATATTATTAAAAATCATAACTACAATATAAATTGCATGCACCAATGTATATAGTGACTGGACTAATACGGTGGGAATGAAACTGAATTAATATATATTTATTCAGTTGGGAAACATTAATGATTACATTTCCTGATTGTTAAGGAATTATTTACATTGTAGCCTCCTCATCAATTTTACATTAAGCATTTAAAAAACTAATTATTCTGCCGATATTAATAATTGTTTGAAACTAGAAAACAACTTGCAACTGTACATACCTGTAAGCGTAGTTCTCATCAAAGTATCTGTCGGAATATTGTATTCCTGGGGCAGTGATCGGCATGGTGTTACTGTTGTTTATGTAACGGGTACCTCCAGTTGATCAACTATCTGAAATTAGAATTACAACATGTATTAAACAATTGATGAAAAAATGAATATAATTTCAAATGTTTACTTGTGCTTACATTTTAAAAACATTATCTTGTATGATTAATTAATCATTCATCGGGATTGTCACCTACCTGCGGAAACCTACCATGACGATCAAAGATTATTAGGTAGAAATTTGCATGTTTTAAAAATGCAATAAATCAGTTTCAATTCAGAAAACTAACGGTAGTTCTTGATAAAACTTTGTATTACACAGATTTCCTGCAAAACGCTTCAAATATTTGTTCTGTATAAAACATCTTGAAGCTTGATAAGCTTGGGAAATGTGCGGACTCAACACGGCTACCTCATTCATAGTCTTCTAGCAACAAGGGTAACTATAAACTCAGCTTCAAGCATAGATGGATGCCTTTTTCTCTGACGGAACGGACGAGACCACCGGATTCTTCAATAATTCTACATCACTGTGGAAGCACCAACAACCCGTTTGATCGCCCTTCAATTCAACAAGTCAATGAAATAAAATATTTAGAAACAATAGTGGACAACAAATTTAAATGGGACAAGCACATTAATCTATCAATTACCCGGATCAGGAAGCTTCTTTACAAATTCTATCAACTCCGTAAAATCTTCAACTATGAGACATTAAAAACTGTTTATTTTTCTTTAGTGCAATCAATTTTACGAACTTTATACATGTTGAACCTCTCTATAAACTTCAAAAACGAATTCTAAAAATAATAGGCTTCAAGGAGAATCAATTCCCCACGAACATTCTTTTCAAGGACGGTAAGGTACTGAGTGTAAGACAACTCTACATCCAGGCTATCAACACGCGAATGAGGAGAAACAACGAACACATGAGACTGGCAGATCATATCCATCAAACAAGGCAAAGAAACACAAATTTAATAGTACCAAGGATGAACTCTACATTTGGGCAAAGAAACTACCTACATATATTTGGGACCAAAAATTTACAATTCAATACCAAGTTACATTAGGGAAGAATTCAATAGACACAGGTTCAAGAAAAGTTTATTTTCCTGTTTGGTTGATATTGGAGTAGAAGATTGTGAAAATTTAGTTAGACTATTTATACTAGTTAGACTATTAATTAGTTAGACTATTAATTAGTTAGACTATTGAAACTATTTATTCTTCATTCTATTCCTTCACTAGTTTTTCATTTTTCTAAAAATTAACTTTCTTATTATTATCCTTAATAGAACATTAATATTTATCTACTAATTTCATAATTTTGTTTGTATTATAAATTTTTACTAATTTCATTATAAAGAACTTTAATCCCATATCAGTGAATGAAGTTTGTAAATAGTAATTATAACACGCAACAAGCAATTAATAACTTATACACCAACACATATAATTTATAGTGGGGTGTATATTTATTCATTGAATTATATTTGCCTATTAAGAAATTATTCAATGCATAAAACTTCATTGTTTTAATTGTTCTAATAGTATTCTAATTTGTAATGTAATTGTTTTTGATGAATACATTTTATTTGATTTGAAAAAAACTGCTTCACACCAGGAGGCAGATTTTTAAAGAATTTCAAGGCAGAAATCCTATAACTGGCATTTGATTGGTGGAGGCATTTCCTGGCGACATCCAGTAGCTCACGGTGCTTGGTGGTGTGGTAGTGAATATCAATACGGGCAGCCAGAGTATGCTGTAGCCTCTTGACATACACCATGCACAGGAGGATGTAATGGCTGAAGATCGTCAGCACAGTGAGCACACCAAAGATGGGCTTGCAGTGGGCAAGATGGTCGCTGCCTGTTATGATTCTCACAGTCCTCTTTTGCAGCGGACTTCAGCGGCCCCTGCCGAGTAACCCCACTGGAGCAATCCATGGGTGATATGGCGATGGAAGAGAGCGTGATACATCATTACCACATGAAATCATTACTGGAAGAGTCTGGGAGTTTGCACCGCCAAGGGAGACAAGCTGAGTCCTTCCAGAAAGGTATGAACCCAAGATGAAAGGGCTGAGTCCCTTAGACCATAGAAACTCAGCTTTACAAGTAGAATGCTATGGTCCACATTGTCAAAGGCTCACACAGAGCAAAAGCAAGAGACTCACCATCCTTTAAGGCAGCATCAATCCGCTCAGCTACAGGGTCAACTGCACCTACTGTTGATCTCACAACTCGGAAACCTAACTGCATGTTGCAGAACAGACCATTATTCTCAAAGCCACCATCTGAGACTTTATCACTGTCTCAATCACCTTGCCAGAGAAAGGAGTTACGGAAATTGACCTGAAGCTACGAAGGCTCTCATGATCACCCTTATTAAATCCTGTGACAGTTCTCGAAGTCTTCAATAAATCAGGAAAAATTCCAAACCTCAAGCACTTATAGACAGATGCAGAGAGAGGAACTCCAATGACATCCACAACCTCTCGAAGCATGCTCACAGACATGACAAACACATCTGGGCTTTAAGGAGCGTTTTATTTTCCTCAAGGCAGCTGGTATGGTGGGGCGAAAGAAGATGCTCCTGTCCCGGCTGGGTTCTTCCCTCCAACAAAACAATTGGATCAATGGCAGTATCCAGCAGGGCACCCATTATATTCTGAATCAAACAAAGAAGCCATTGAAGTTATCCGGGCTTGTAAAGTCAATCCTTTTACGTGGCACGGATATGTTGGTATTCATTACATCCCAGGCAGCCTTATTTATTAGGTGCACCCTCAATCCGTCGCTTGTTTGGCAACCTCCAGATCAATCCTCCTCGAGTAGAATAGTACAAGAACAAGGACACATACATTAAAATAAATGAAATAAAATCTGCCTTTGATGAAGCCATCAGAATCAGCAATACACTAAAACTGGCTATCTGAGGAAAATATATTCGGTTCAGAGGAAGTTTTTACTATAAATAATTTTGAAGTTGGTGCTATTGTTCCGTAATTGGTAATTAATCTTCATCGGAATCCATAATGAAACTAATAACTCAAAGTAAATAACGTTTCTTTGGTATGCATTCTTACAAGAAATGATTAGGCCTACATGGTACTGGTATCAAGAACAATGTTTCATATCAAGCGTTTCTCGGCGGCTTGAAGTTTAGCAAGGGACCACTTGCTATCTTTTCACTTTAGCTGCAGGAGCTTTCTACTAGAAGATACTGCCTATTGCATACAAAAACTGAATCTATGAAAGACAAAAAACACATTTAAAGACAGATGAAGCAAGGCTCAGACTTAACTTAATTGCAAAGCCTTACTACACGGTGATAGAGTATGAACAGGAGCACTTTTTTTGAACACAAAAACTAAATTCCAAATATTAAAACATAACCTCTAGTCTAATTGTAGAAATATAATTTTAGTGATTCCCCGTACTTCCAGACTGTTCGGAGAACTGGAAAAGTAGGTACAAAAAAGTAAATGTTAAAACCCATATACTGCACTCCCATTAAGAATAGGGGTTTTATAGAAATGTATTAATTCAATTTTAAAACGGCTTGATATTTATTTGAAAAATAACAGCATGTAAACATAACCATAAATAGTTTGTATCATTCAGATTGACACCTATCAGACTTCTCAATTTCTAATATTTTTTACGAATTGAATTCAGAGTACCTACCAATTTTGAAATATCGAATAATAATGCAATAAAGATGAAAAAACTTACAAGAGTAATAATATTTTCACGAAAATGTTCAACTTTCAACAGCAGAAATATACGAAATATTTTATGAATTGGCGGGCTGAAGTTGCAGGTTGGAGAGTTTTGCTCAGCTGGCAACTTGTTCCCAGAGTTCTAGAGTTGTGTATCTATTCTGGACACAACACAATTTATTGAAATTGCTCGAATTGATGATACACGATGGGATAAAACATCTTTAGAAACCATTATGAATTCTATAACCGTAAAAGTTATAATGATATTATAATGTCAGTATTTGATTTACATTGGTGTTGCCATCCTTTTCTATCATTTACTATATTTTATTATACATTGTATCGATGTTCACAACAATAAAAGAAATTTGAATTTGAATATACTTTTCAAGTTCCACCATTTGCTAGATCATTTCTAACAATGTAGAAATATTATATAGACCTAATTGATGAAATATTTTATCTAAATTATGATTCATTATAAAATCATTGGCAAATAGGCCCATACTCTTTTGGGGAGTGGCCATATTCTATAGAAGGTAGTGACAAGGCAAAGAATCGGCAACGCTGCTCTCTTGTCTTCCGTCACTGTCATTATAACGTGGAGCACAGTCATCACAGATTTATAATATCTTCTCTGTGCAGTCATATTCTTCAATGACTTGTCATCATTGATTGACAAAATGCTCACTTGCATTTCTGTATGTGAATATAGTTTCAATAATATTTATAAACAGTCAAACTTTCGGACTTAAAAGTGATTTAATAACGTTTGTTGCTATCTGACAAGATGCTCCTATGTACTGTTTTTTTCTTTGAAATCACAAACTTGTAATTGATTGAATCACTGGAAGAGAACATCAAATATAATATTATGATATCTGATATTATTCAATAAATAAATGTGAAACTCATTCTTATTTTTCTTTACTTTGTGTGAAAAAAGTTTTCAAGCAGAATACGAAAACAACCACTTGATCATAATGGCAGAATTGTGACGCATCAATACTTGTTTGAGCATAGCAAAATGGTCCCTGGCTATCATTCGGAAAAATTGAATTCAGGGGCCATCTCGTTGTGCGCTACCTATACTCTCAACGTCAACTGAACTTAGGTTATCTAAACTTTAGTACGTGTCTTATGTTAACCGGTTAAAAAGTATTTAATTTAATTATAACTATGGCAAATTTGAGTACTGTGCTTGGTAAATTCTATGACGAATATGCAAACAACACTCCTAAAAAATTGAAAATCATAGACGCTTATTTGTTGTATGTTTTCCTGACAGGAGTAATTCAGTTCTTGTACTGTTGTTTAGTGGGAACTTTCCCTTTCAATTCATTTTTGAGTGGGTTTATTTCATGTGTTAGTAGTTTTGTGCTTGCAGGTGAGTAATTGAAAATGTTGTATTAATTTAAATATCATTTCAGAAGAAAGAACATTTTTAGGTCTATTGTACTTTTACATTACGGTACCTAGTAGGCTATGATAGTGTATTGAGTAAATTTGAAAAATTTCTGTATCGTTAAAACTATTGGATGAATGAATATGAATTTTCCTAAAAGTAGTTTCTGCTAAGTGTTATATCCTTGATACAATTTAATTTCTATGATCTTTACATCCTATACCCCTGTTTAAGATAGGATTCTTAGTAGGTTCTGGTGTTTCTGTTCGGTGACAAGCCTAAACTTGAAAACCCTAGCTGTTTAGGCATAATCGCGGGGCTTTAAACAAATTTTTGCAATAGGCTAATTAGTACTGTAGGTTATTATTAAAAGACCCTGATGCCCATATCCGAGTTTCAAATGCCAACCAGTGGCCAGCATATAATCACAGTATGTACATAACAATCTAGTGTTACATACCTATTTATAAAAATGAAAAGCTAACTCTATCTGTTGATGCTGTACCTTTCAGTTTTTAACAGCCACATCCAGTATGCCATCCTGCTCTGGTGATATTCAGCTTATGTAAAAGACATCTTGTTTCTACAAAAGATGGTTTTGCAAATATTAACATACAATGTTTTTTTACGCCCACTGTAAGCCCATCTTCCTTCGTCTAGGCCTACACACAGTCTAGGACAGTATATCTTGGCATCACTCCTGTATGTCAGGGCTCATCAGACATCCTTCACCGTGAGAGTTCAGATCACATGCTCACAGAACAAGGAGTACGGCGAATATCGACGCACCTAGATGTAGACTATCCAAAGTGAGAGACTGTTCCCCTGCACTGGTAATGAAGATATATAATAAAATAGACTATATGTTTCTCTTCAGATTGCACGTTACAACAATTTTAAAAATATAATCACACAGTGGCTAATTAAAAAGAGTTTTTACAATTTGAGTGACTTTCTTAACGACAACCTGAGTGAGCTATCCTCAACGCCGCCTGCTATTGCCAATCAAATTACATAAAATTTTGTTGTATTTTGACAATCTTAGTCAAGTAATGACTATCTAGTGTTTCTGGGTATTGATCGAGAAATTGGAAATTAGAAATACTAGTGTGATATGACTACTCAAACTAGCGCGATTAAAATCCGACTCCAGTCGCAGATACTCCAGCCTCTCGGTTCTTGCGACTTGAGCTGCTTGTCATGCTCATTGTCACTAATCTATTTGCCAATATTAATTTGACTTATTCAAAATTGTTTGTTTTTAAAAGCTTCCAGGGACTTGAGATGACAACAACCGGCTCATTTCTATCAAGTTTTCTAGTGATATTCAAGTTAATAAATTCTATAATATAGGAAATATATTCTCCAACAAACGTAATCTTTGATTGTGTGCTCGTTCATGTTCACGCTTCTCCACTTCAATACCGTACATTATTAGTCGTCTGTCGACCAGCTTGTCGAGTCGCCAAGCAACTCACTCTTGGAGTATCCGATAATAGACACTAATTTGAGCGTCATTATTTGAAAACACATGAGACTTGAGTCGCGACAGTTCGAGTGTAGTCTCGAACTAAGTTGACTTTCAGCATCGATCTCAGCATGGATGGAAAAGCATTATTGTTTGCGAATGACACCACTCTTGTTGCCCAGGATGAAGATCCCCAATTGGCCATCCTCAGGTCTGCCCAGCTGCTTGAAGAGGCCAGTTCGTGGTTTGGAGCAAATAGACTGTGCATGAACCAGACTAAGACGCAGAACATGTTATGCACTCTGAGACGCAGACCTCCTTCCTTTGGCGAGCCAGAGGTTAAGCTGCTTCGTTTTATGATAGACGCCTCACTGTCATGGGACCAGCACATCAACATGGTCTGTAACCGGCTCTCCAAGGTGACTTACCTGATGCGCAAGTTGAGGAGCATTGTGCCAAGAAGCTACCTGGTGACTGCGTAACATGCTTTGTTCCACAGTCATATTAAGTATGGGATTGTGCTGTGGGGACATGTGGGTTGTTGTGAGAGGATTCTACTTCTTCAAAAAAAGGTGATCCGCATCATTACATTCTCGTCATACCTGGAGCATTGCAGCCACTGTCCAAAGAACTACGGATCCTCACAGTCTTCAGTCAGTACCTGCTTACCTCGTTATTGCTTCTAAAAGAACAGCTACATAAATTTCAAGTGAGAGGCCAGGCTCATGATTATTTTACTAGAAGACGTGATGATATAGACCTGCCACAATTGCGATTGGCCAGATCACACAACAGTTTTCCAATTCGCACCCTGAAAATATTCAACAGGCTCCCATTGTGTATACGTGAATTGGAAGATAAAAAATTAAAAATGTGCTTTGAGATAAACTCCTCAAACTTCCACTCTATTCCTTGAGTAAAGAGGAGATCAGTCGTTTTATTTGTCTCTTTGACATGCCATCTCGATAGTTTGTGTAAATTTTATGAACGTTTGTGTTTTTAATTTCTTTTGACGAAATCTATCCAGTGTAAAGACTGGTCATGGATGGAAAGAAAATTGAATTGAATTTAAAAAAACTTGTTAACTTATAAGTTGGCTTAAAACCACTCGATAAACCTCAAAGACACAAACCAGATTCCCACCTACACTGACGTGTTCAGGAAACTGTTAGTGTTGAGATCAGATAAAAGAAAAATTTATAGTAGTCTGCTAACTTACTTAGTCGAAATTAATATTATATTTTTATTGTTTCAGTATGTTTGAGACTGCAAGTGAATCTTCAGAATAAAAACCAGTTCTGTGGAATAAGTCCAGAAAGAGGATTTGCCGATTTCATTTTTGCACATTTGATACTTCACCTAGTTGTCATCAACTTTATCGGCTAAGCTGGTGAGTATAGGTAGACAAATTTTGTATGATATCACTTACATTGAAACTTATCTAAGAATAGAAATAATTAAACATTTTAATAGATTAACATAGGCGCTCAATTGGAATATAGTTTATCTAATTATTTTTTAACGTTTTTCTATCTGGAATTAAGAAATTCATAAATTCTAGGATTGTTTAATTGGGGATCCGGTACCACAAGATGTCAAATTATCAATCCATAACATGATTATAAAGAACTAAATAAAAACTATAAACTCTGAAAGATAATTACGATTCATTTGTCTTTTATTTTATTTTTAGTAAGAATAATCTTCTATTATGATGATTTTATTATGTAGTGATTACTAAGTTATAAGACGTAAAAACAAAACAAATAAAATAGGGCTCATATGCATCGGTTTAAACGGAGGTAGATCAGCTTTTGTTTAAAACCGGAAAGAAACACGACATATTTCATGTGACCATGCCTACTTGTAATCGTAGATTAGCATTTAACGTAGATTGTGCATAGGACCGTTAGTAGGCTACAACTATTTCATAAGTTGATCGACTTGACAATTATAGTAGTCCACTTCATGGAATATTTGCTTTAAAATGGGAGAGTAATCCAATGTGATTAATATTACTATGATTATAACACAGTTGAAAGTTAATTACTATGATTATAACACAATAATGAGTTGAAAGTCCTTTTATTTCCTATGCATATACAGAGTTCTCTCATTTAGTGAAAGGTATATCAGTATTATATTTACAAGCATTGGCATCATCGTATATCAATCTAAATTATTTTTCATGTTTAATAAATACCATACCTCTGACATGGGTTGCATGACAGAGAGAATAATTATTGACATCATCAAGAAATGATGTCACTATGCCTCCATGAAAAGTGGGGCAAATATATTGATATTAGCGTGATTTACTTATATAGTTTTAGTGATTTAGCGTTTCAAAATTGCAATCACCACTCTGCAACACTAATAAAAATTGAATATGGAGTGTAGGCAAGCGTAATAAGGCCTGTCTAGTTACATAAATCAAAAGTTTATTTTTGGCTTTAAAATTTTCTGAAATAACTTGATTTATTCAAAGTGCGGTGATATTAAGTGCAAAATTTGATTATAATTTGGTATTTTAATCATTCTAAATTCAAAATTTCTAGCTAATATATATTCTTGGACAGAACTTTGAACTTCAAATTTCCTCAGTAAGAACATAACCTATTTTTTCGGACATTTTATTATTTATCAAAATTTGGGAACAGAATAGTTTTGGGCTATGCCTGTTGTTCTATCCCGATCATATTCATATGATTTGTAATTATATCAACGAATAAATAAATAATTAATTTCATTCATGTAAGTTATATGAGTGAAAACTGCATACAACCACCTGTATTGTACTGTTGACTGCTTAGTCAGCATAGTTGTTGTGGAAGGTGGCTTTGTATTCTGTAGTTAGTTTCTAACTAGCGCACATAGCAAAAGGACCTCTATAAAATATTTGTAATATGTTTTGTAGTAAATAAATTGTTTTTTAAAAAATAAAGTGTTCATTAACAAAGCATAATTTGTATCCAGATAATAGTTGCTGAATACTTTGAATGTGTACCGTATCTGAAGAGGATATTCACAAACACCAGTGGCAGTAGAAATCTTGCAGTGGCAGTACTAAAAAAAGGAACTATAACTTACGTTTTCTTCTATTTATCCACTTAAATCACTTTCAAGCAACTCACGTTTATCCAAAATATAATGTTTCCCCAGAATAAAAAAACAATTATAATTGTAATATTGTTTTCTTATTGTTTCAGATTAATTACAAACTAAGCAAAAGCAATGTGATCGTGATCAGTACACGTGGAATGGAGTCCATGGTGAATGGAATTATAATGAACTGGTTTTTGTGTTCAATTATCATCTTTAAATTAGGTCTTCAACAGATATAGATGAATATTTCTTTTCGTTTATTCTAGATCTACGACTGCAATCAACACCAATAAATGTGCACTAAACTGTCAAGTTAATCGTCTTGTTTCTGAATATTTTGATTGTATTATCGAATATAGAAGAAATCTTTCTTAACTTTGCGTTTCATTTCAAACCAAATTATTTAATAAGTTCTAGTTATAATTAAAAATCTGGTGTGGCGCACTCACACAACTTTCCTTGCCGTTATGAAAATTGATCACCTGACGTTAGTGTACACGCGCATCTCAAGTCTACTATTCAAAGATCTGCCAGCGGGTGACAGGACAATAACGCTGGAGACACACGAAGTCTGCTATCTCTTCATAGTGAATGATTTAATAGAATCAACAGTTGCCAACAGTTTGCATTATTGAATAAACACATTTTCTCGAATTTCGAGCTTATTTCCAATTTTAGGTGAAAATGTTACTAAATATAGTTATATAAATATAATAATTATTATAACAATTATTGTAGAGATTTTCATGCTCAATCTTTTCCACTTAATTTTTTTTGTTTAAATTGTATCTGAAGCCTGATAATTGGGAAACTAATATCACACTTTGCATTGATGGGGCGAAGCTCCTGAAATTTTTACAGATATGGGACTTGTGGCAGTTGATAGAACTTATCAATGACTATTCTAGGTATAAATTTTATCAAAATCGTTGGAACCGTTTTCGAGAAAATCGCGAAAAACCCTGTTTTTAGCCGCCATCTTGAATTGGATTTGTTCGAAATTGTTCGTGTCGGATCCTTATAGGGGAAGGACCTTACGTTCCAAATTTCAAGTCGTTCCGTTAATTGGGAGATGAGATATCGTGTACACAGACGCACATACACTCATACACACACACATACAGACCAATACCCAAAAACCACTTTTTTGGACTTAGGGGACCTTGAAACGTATAGAAATTGGGGTACCTTAATTTTCTCGGAAAGCAATACTTTCCTTACCTATGGTAATAGGGCAAGGAAAGTAAAAATATGTGGTTTCATTATGTGAAACAACTAAAATGTTTTTGAACTTCCTAGATAGACATTCTTTCTGATTATATCACCTTGTTAGATGGTGTCCTGAGAGTCACCAAATCCAATAATAGATTGGGGGAGAGTGGGGTACAGTGTGACATGGGGCACAGTGGGACGATGTAGATGTTTTCTTCATTTTCAACAATATTAGAGAAATCTCTAGTTTATAAGTTGGCAAAACTGATTCTGATCATGTGATGAGAAGCCCATCATTATTTGCCGCAAGTACTTTTAGAGAGAGAGAGAGAGCATCATAACCTAATTTTCTGATGTCTATAGTAAAAAGAAGGTAAGCTAAGATTCTTGCTATAAAACATTTTAAAAGATTATTAATGTCTGAAATTTTGGTGCTAAAATCAAGTTTATAATGTTTTATTAATGCATTTTCAAATTAATTTTTTATTTTTAAATTTTCAAATTCCTAATTTTATTAATTTATTAATTAGTTTTAAATATTTAACTTGTCAAAATTATATGAATAATTTTCATTGCATTGTCATGCTACAAATCTGGAGTACCGTATGCAAAGTATTACTTGTGGAAAAATGATTCTTTGGGGTCTGCAATCAGTGCAGAAATGGTCACTTTTCAAGGTATCTGTAGGAAAAAATACCTATGATCTTGGAACTGCTCACGTGCTCAGAATGTGATTTCGTATAAGTTGATCAGCCTTCTTACCAGGTTTCAAAAGAAGAGGAGGATTCTGAGAGCAGAGATAATGAGGGTAATGACTGATTGGACTGAAATCTTGACTTTAATATCATTTCAATAAAATATTTATCTCGACTCTAAGTTGGTCAACTTGAAAAAATCAAGCGGTTGATCGGGAAAATTTTCCAAAATGTGTTTGGAGAATAAAATTCATTGAAATCTATCTCTTTATAATCACGAGAACCTCAAGCTGGATTCGCACACAACAGTGACAGTATAATTCCCATGAGTTCTAATGATACTCTTCATACTCGACCGTGCTGATTCAATAATTTTAGAACACTTAGAATTATATTTTCACTGTCACTTTTGTGCGCGAATTCAGCTTGGAGTTGGAACAGTGATGTGTATTTTTCTCTCTAACCAAGAAGATTTATTGGGCACTAAAACTTCCTCATGGTCTTAAATTAATAATAGTTATTGAATTTTCCAATACTATGTTAATCGACGTTCAGCGTGACCAGCCTCAAAGCTCTCCTGTGTTTTCGTTTTCACGAATGTTTCCACTTTTTACTTTCCTTGCCCTATTACCATAGGTAAGGAAAGTATTGCTTTCCGAAAAAATTAAGGTACCCTAATTTCTATACGTTTCAAGGACCCCTGAGTCCAAAAAAGTGGTTTTTGGGTATTGGTCTGTATGTGTGTGTGTGTATGAGTGTATGTGCGTCTGTGTACACGATATCTCATCTTCCAATTAACGGAACGACTTGAAATTTGAAACTTAAGGTCCTTACACTATAAGGATCCGACACGAATAATTTCGATCAAATGCAATTCAAGATGGCGGCTAAAATGTCGTCAAAAACAGGGTCCAACGATTTTGATAAAATTTATACCTGAAATAGTAATTGATAAGCTCTATCAAATCAAATCTTTATTTGTCCCAAAAACATAATTACAATGACAAAAATTGTTGTAAATGAAAAAATTAAAATACAATATAAAATGAAAAAGAAAAATACCATTAATAGGATTATACATAACTATATTAAAAACGGGAAGTCCCTGCAAGGTTCGAGGAACCTGAGCGCAGAGGCCGAGTGTATCAACTTCCACAAGTCCCATATCTGTAAAAATTTCAGGAGCTCCGCTTCATCTATGCAAAGTTTGATTTTAGATTCCCAATTATCAGGCTTCAGATACAATTTAAACAGAAAAATTCAAGTGGAAAAGATTGTGCATGAAAATCTATACAATTAATGTTCAGTAACATTTTCACCTAAAATTGAAAATAAGCTCGAAATTCGATAAAATGGGATTATTTCAATTGAAAAGTGTTGCCAACAGTTGATTCTATGAAATTATTCACTATGAACAGATAGCAGACATCGTTTGTCTCCAACGTTATTGTCCTGACACCAGCTGGCTCAGATCTTTGAATTGACTTTAGATGCGCGGGAACACTAGCGTCAGGTAGCCTAATCAGTTTTCGTAACGGCAAGGAAAGTTGTGTGAGTGCGCCACACCAGATTTTTCTCGTCTGTTGTCAGGATAGTTATTTTCAATTTTAAAAGAGATAATATAATTGGACAAAAATAATAAAATTCAATGTGAAAATACATCATTCCCTTTCTTTCCAAAATGTAAGGAAAACTAGTAGAATTGATGATGTTGTAAAATCTCTCCATAATAAGAAAACAAGGATATTGTCAAATTTCAGTAATTTTTTAGTGAAATTTGGCAATATCCTTGTTTTCTTATTAGTAAGGAAAACTATTGCGAATAAGAATCCAGCATCTCACTAATTAATTAGTGCAATCAGTACAAATGTGTTCTAACAAGATAATCCCTAGTTTTTCGGTACAAGGCGGGTGGAGGTTAAAGGAATCCAATTATTGCGCTTGACTGTTTCTAATTATATTAGAGTATGTTTCTAATTACTATATACTTCTTAATTATATATTAGAGTAGGCCTATTTCTAATTATAAAATCACGGCTTGCTAGGCTGGTTGACTATAATATAAGGTTAACTACTCAACTTAGTAGTATCTTGATGCTGTAGAGGGGGTAAATCGGTCCAGGAATCGACTCATGAGACCACGACTGTAGATGTACAGTGTGCATCTTGCAGTACTATACTCTGAGTTAATGGTAGATGTGCTCGTCATCCACAATATTATAAACACCGGCACTAGATTGTAAGCTGCTCGGTCTAGCAATAAAATACATTATTAGGTATTGTGATATTATTGTGAATTTTTCAGCTTTTGAGACTGTCAGCAAATTAATGAAGCATGAGCCTGCATAGATTGGTATGTGCTTAAATTTGTTGAGTGTGCTACGGATGGTCAATGTTGAATTTAGACTTTGTATTGTGTTCACTGTTCATGCTCACTAGTTCTCAAATTTGGGCTTGAAACTATTGCGAGGACTATAGTTCCAAATATATAAATTGAGGCGCAGGGAAAATTGTAAAACTAAAACAAAACGTTGATGACTGCAAACATTTTATTCAACAAAACAAAAAAGGGATCAATTTATTATTAAAAACGTTACACTCTCACATTAAGCGTTAAAATGAAAAACACATGTTTGATTCATACATCATACTTTTCTCAGCTAGTGAAACACTACTAACTTTTAAAACTCGAACGATATTTTCTATAAACTAAAAATGATAAAATTCATATTAGCCTTAAGTCACTGTACAATAAAAAAATATACAATACATGGTTATCTTTCAAGACAAAACATTTTGTCAGGAACAAAATTACACTAATATGAGGTGGATAAGTAACATTCGAAAGCAGACTTTTAGAAGTTAAGGTATTAATTATTACACATTAGATAATTTAATCACTAGCATCATAATAAACAGCCAATAACAATTTCCACACAATAATCAACTATCACTGGACATTTACAAAACACAAAAAATAAACACACATAAGGTATGGGCAATGGACACAATTCAAACAATCTGTGAATAATAGTGGCACTATCATTTCACTGTCATGTATTAAACTTATGTCATGTCATTAAAGCAAAATTAAAAATTACACAGAAAGTAACTAATTTATACATTTATAATAGATATAGCCTAATCGACTTGGAAATAACTTACTATGTACAAGGAAAACTAGTCATCAGAAATCTGATATCAATGAATTGAATAATACAGGTATTCCGTTCAAATTCGAACGTGATTAATTAGAACATAACAATAAATAAGCTAGTAACAGGTGGGAGGTGGCGGAGAAGTGACGAGTGCAGTTCAGCTAGAGTGCGCATGCGCAGTAGCATGCCTCTCCAGGTACTTTCTCCTAGCCGCGTGCAACAGCTTCTCTTTGCGCAGGTGCAGGATGCGCTCTCGCTCGCTTGAACACTTGGAGAATCGGCCTCCAAGGTTCAACGGCTCGTCTTCAGCCTCCACCGCCTCCGAACTGCAACATCATTTTAATTAAAATCAGCTATATTCTGCCCTGAAAAAAATCACGCATGATATGACGTACAACTACACCTCACTACATCGCATTGGTATATTAGTGATTGGTTTTTTAGTGATGACACTTGAATTCTGTATTGCTGTTGTTTGTGTTCTTACCAGTTATATGCTCGAATTTTTAATCATACATTGTCATTCTGTCATTTATTTTTTATGTTTTGACTTGGTCTGTATGTTTATTTTTTGGCTCAATAAAATGAATTTGAATAATAAGAAAGAGCACAAGAGCATAGTGTTAATTTAAACCAAATAGGAACCGCGTTTGATTTTAACTCAACACTCAATTTCTTATAAAATTCTAATGCCGCATCCACATGTTGGCCAAATGGCTAATGACGACCAACGCCAGTGAGGATGAGTGGTTTGCCAACGTTGGCTACGCTGGCCTTCATTGGGCACTGATTACATTGCAGGCTGGGCCAGCTTACTAGACCAACATGTGGACAAGGCACAACTTGTTTCAAGCCACCAGCAAGGTTTAGGACTAAGCCAGCGGCCCTGAATCTCCATTTATTTCCTACTACTGACTGACATCAGTTTGTATTTCATAAGCATTACAAGTTATATAAAATCATAATTCCAATAAGATTGATTGATTATTTGTCTTTATTAGGGCGGAGTTGGGACTCCAGGTCCTCTCTGCCACACAACCCTTAGATATGTATTTATTCATATGGCTTTAAAATTAACATTATTAAAAAAACATTAAAATTAAGAAAACTTATTTCTACACAAATTTAATTTAAAAAGCAAACAAATATAAAATTTTTATGATGATAATATTGAAGCTTAAATAGTTTACAGACAGAAGATAAGAAAATCAACGATCAACAAACTAAAAGAACTCTCAGCATACTCTGCTTGGGATTGAAACACGAGCTTCCATGTCTGAATGGCAAGTTATCTATTGAATTGGGCATTGATGTTCTCTAGAATAAATTATGACAGATTGTACAGAATCTCATAATAATAGCAATTAACATCATTATAAGCCCCAGTTGTATTAATTACCTTGCTTGCCATGTCACAGCTGGCGTTTGGGGCGCCACGATGTGGGGTACAGGGGGTGCAGGGGGCTCCTCGGGGGGCTGCAGCGGCACGATGAGGCGGCCATCCAACACATTCTCCACCGTCAACTCGATGCTCCGTGTCACGTGCAGGTCCTCGATTATTGCACTCATCGGAATGTGCGGGAACAGTTGGTGCACCTCAACAAACAAATTCAAATTCATTTATGTAATAATAAAATATATTTTTTAGGGAATATGTTATGGACAGGTGAAAAAAAGAAAAGAAAAATTGTTACACTACAATATTGTGTTGTGTGTGATGCTGTGGTACTTTTCCATAGTGAAAACACAAATTGAAATTGGCAATCTTTTTTATCTAAAAAGTGGTTGATAATTTTAATTATTAGTGTTTTCACGATATATTGTTAAACGAGAAATCATTCTATTATAAAATTTAGTATTAACAGGAGAGTAGCTGGTATTAATAAATTAATACTAATAATAAATATTAATAAGTTGTTAATAAAAAGAGGCTGTAGTATAGTAGGTAGGATAGGAGGTGCGAGGATGGCAGTCCAAGACTGCTGACAGGGATGAGTGGAGGAGAGTGGTGGAGAATGTCAAAGCCCATCCCGGGCTGTAGAGCTGACAAGAGAGTGAGAGAAAGAGAGAGTAAAGAACTTTATACGCTTTAATAAAGGTACTAAGACTGAGATGGTTAGGACATGTTTACAGGATGAATGAGAACAGAATGACAAAGACAGTAGTTACAGAGAAGCTTCATTCGAGAAGGAAAGTGGGCAGACCGAGAATACGATGGGAGGATGGGTTATAGAGAGGATGGAGAAGATTGATTGAAGACAGAGAGGCTTGGAGGAATGTTATGGAGAAAGCCACAGCCCACCCTGGGCTGTGGAGCTAAAAGGAAGAAGATTAATAAGGGAAAGATTAATAAGGGAGTACATCAGGAGGTCAAGTTTTCAGTACGTCAAGTGTACTAGGTACGTCAAGTACAGGTGAGCCTCTAGTATGTGTTCAGTTTTTACTTTCCTTGCCCTATATTACCATATGTAAGGAAAGTATTGCTTTCCGAAAAAATTAAAGTACCCCAATTTATAAATTTCTATACAACTATGCTGACTAAACAGTCAACAGTACAATACAGGTGGTTGTATGCAGTTTCACTCATATAAATTACATGAATGAAATTAATTATAAATGAACTTTTGATTTATGTAACTTAGACAGGCCTTATTACGCCTGTCTACACTCCATATTCAATTTTTACTTTCCTTGCCCTATTACCATAGGTAAGGAAAGTATTGCTTTCCAAAAAAAATTAAGGTACCCTAATTTCAAGTTTTCTATACGTTTCAAGGTCCCCTGAGTCCAAAAAGTGGTTTTTGGGTATTGGTCTGTATGTGTGTGTGTGTGTGTGTGTGTGTGTGTGTGTGTGTGTGTGTGTGTGTGTGTGTGTGTGTGTGTGTGTGTACACACGATATCTCATCTCCCAATCAACGGAATGACTTGAAATTTGGAACTTAAGGTCCTCACACTTTAAGGATCCGACACGAACAATTTCGATCAAATGCAATTCAAGATGGCGGCTAAAATAGCAAAAATGTTCTCAAAAACACAGTTTTCGCAATTTTCTCGAAAACGGCTCCAACGAATTTCATCAAGTTTATACCTAGAATAGTTTATTGATATGCTCTATCAACTGCCACTAGTCCCATATCTGTAAAATCTCTATAATTGATGTTTAGTAACATTTTCACCTAAAATTGAAAATAAGCTTGAAATTCGATAAAATGTGATTATCCAATTGCAAACTGTTGGCAACTGTTGATTCTATTAAATCATTCACTATGAAGAGATAGCAGACCTCGTGTTTCACCAGCGTTATTGTCCTGTCACCAGCTGGCTTAGATCTTTGAATAGTAGACTACTTGAGAAGCGCGTAAACACTGGCGTCAGGTGATCAATTCTCATAACGGCAAGGAAAGTTGTGTGAGTGCGCCACACCCGATTTTTAGTATTTGTATTGCAGAGCGTCAGACAATCAAGATAATTTTAGAATAAAAAACGGAATTTTCTATGTTTGAGGAAATTGAGTTTCCATTAAACAGAAATTATTGATTACCAGTAAACCATTTGAAAACTCACTTGTCTAGCCATTGAATCCAATTGCGAAGTGTGGGTTGGAGAAGGATGGTCGTTCCTCAACAGTTGTGCATGGGTAACTTCAACTGAGAAACTTGGAAGCCACGAAACATACCTTGAACCTGCAAGCAAATATTTTTATAATAAACAAATGACCACACCATGTATCTAATGTGTAACAGAAAAACCTGATCATACTTCCAATTCTTGCAATATTGAGCACTCAAATGGTACAATTTTAATAAATTCAACAATGTAATCAAAAACGTAATCCATTATAAAATTGAAAAACAATAAGATTAATTCTAAGCTTAAACTTCAACTGAAGATGAAATCATTCTGATGATGTACTTATTGTATGGATCAATAAATCAATCAATAAAGATGATGCATGGAGCATCAAAACCTTGGAGAGTAAAACTTCTTCAATAGAAAAGACAACTTATTATGTTTCTACTTCATCAATTGAATTCTATCCAATCTTAGTATGCAATAAAATCAAATAAATTTCATCAAAAATCACAAGACTGGATAAATGATTATAGAAATATATATATATATATATAATGAATGAAATAAATTTCATTCCCAAATGAAAAGACTGAATAAATTTATTATAGAAAGAAAAATATTAGTATTAATGTTAGATTCTGATATCTTGTTTGAATTATTTGATACATTTGAAACAGTCTATATTTTTCTCAAACTAGTGATTCCAAAGTAAATCATTATATGATTTTCCTTCGGGAGTACCATCTTCATGATAGTCATTTTCCATTTTGTGTGTTGCACTGTTGCATGTACATTTTATTATCCTAGCAATCAAGTTATTTCAGAGTGAATAGGGGCTCTATCCTCCAACTTCAGACCGAAAACTGATATTTATTTCTTCAAACACAATTCATCAAAATAACTAGTGTTTTATCATAAACCAATCCTAGGAATTCCTTTGGATCTTAGTTGGGAAATGTAACAAATGGTACAAAAGATACATTGAACCATGTTTACAAAAGTGAAAATAGTAGCAGCTTACCATCGAAATGGAAGAAATGGTTTGGCCTGGGCCTGTTGGGCGCCAGATTGGCCGGCTCGTTGAGTTCAATGTTGCGCTGTGAGCTGAAGCTGTGGATGCTCAGAGCCAGGCGACACGTGGGACATGATGTGTCTTGCTCCAGCCATGACTGCAGACACGAGCTGCAAAACAAATTCAAAATATTCGTAAATACAAGTTGATTACAAAAAGCATATGAAAAATTAATCAAAAAAACCTATTAATAAACTGACGAGAGTATTAGAATAGTAGAAATAAGATTGCAGATAAGTAAGAAAATAGTAACTCAACCTCGAATGTATTCAATTTATTCACAGCCTACACATTTTAAAACAAGGCAGAGCCAGAATATTTTGTAGTCATACGAATTGTACGAGCAGTCATATGAATAGTATACAATAATTATACATGAATGTTGTGTCCAAGCCGATTTCATGAAATAAACCCCACTAGATGATAAAAAATATAAAAAGACTTAAATGCGTTGCATGATATGAAAATATATAAACCGGAGTCTACGTAATCTGAAGGTTACGTAGGCTCTGTATCAACTAATCAAAACTCAATATCAATTACTCATACAGTAGAAGCTCTCTTAACCGACCCCTACGGGACCGGACCGTGGTCGGATAACGAAAAAGGTCGGTTAAACCGAATAATATTGTAAATAGTCGTAATAGGTGTTAAAATCATTCAAACACGTGAAAAAAGCTTTTAAAAACTGTTCCTAAACTTTTAAAACTACTGTAGCCATTACTCACTCAATAGTCCTTATGATCCCTTGATCAATGAGACACCGTAATGTATAGTAATAAGAAGAAGTAACATAAATTCAACTCATTTTAATAAACACTCGCAAAATTATAAATTATAAATTAGAGGTTAAGATTTTCTCGGATTCAATTTGGGTGCAGTAGTCCTGAATGGATTTTTTATTACGCTTCCAGTCCTTGACCGTTGTAACACAGACACCGAGTTCATCGCTAATGCTTTTAACAGATTCCCCTTTATCAAGCCGTTCTATTGCTTTTAGTTTTTGTTCCATCGTCACAACCAGTCTCTTACGTTCAACACCACTCATTTTACACTACTGTACTTTACACTAACAAAGTCAATTACATAAACAATTAAAAAAACAATTACGGTATCAAAAACTGTTAAATATCAAAGTTTGCAAACACAGTTAGCACACTAGAAACTGCCCGCACATGATATTGAGAGCAACTGACTGAATTTTGACTTGCCACGGAATCATATATGTTCGACCTGTTGAAACATGAAAGTTATTTTTGGATCGTTATCGCAGCAGCAGCGGAAGTTTGTATATTCCTGGAAACGGTCGGTTAATCCGACAGGCGGTTGATCCGAGGTTGGTTAAGAGAGCTTCTACTGTAACATAATCGTCCAGATGTGATCTAATAAGTTCTTCCTTGATTTTCGGTGCGGAGACAAGCGGAAGTAGAAATAAGCCAACTGCGCATGCCAAACTCCTGTATTCCTAAAAATAAAATTACAGCATGCTCAAGGTGCATTTTCGTTTGTGCGTAAATTTCCGCAGTCGACGACGACAAGCATTGTTGACATTCATATTGTCCAAATTTCTAATAATATAAACATATTGCAATTTAAAAGTACAAAACATAAATTAACCTCCCCCATCAAAACATAATTGAAAATAATCTTTTAGGTTATTTAGACCTTTAATTGAAATCTACCCAATGTGAGATCCTCACCCTGTCGTGGTCGACGACGGCATATAAGCACAAACGAAAACCCAGCTTGAGCAGGTTGACTCAAATAGCTGGATAAGACTCAGCTAATTGATTAAATGTTATTTTGTTATCAATGATAATATGAAAGACGCTATTTGTATTAGCGTCATGATGCAGTGAAAGGGGTAAATCGGTCCAGGGATCAACTTGTGAGAGTGACTGTAGTTATATACAGTTAACTGATGATATATATCGATAGAACTATCGATATTCTACCAACAGTAAAGTTATTCATCCTGAAATAATTTCAAATCACTTCTGTAAACAATGCTGGGTTAAGTAGATTAAGAGCATTACAGTTTATTTTCTATCACTTACAAATCGTTTTTGGAGGAGTAACTGGAAGTCCCCGAATAACTGGAATATTTCAATAACATATCAGTGGAATATCTAATATCATTTTCAATTATATAAACACTCAGTTGATTGAATTATTAGAGTGGAATGACTGTGAAGTAAAACTCACTTATGGAAGAGATGAGTGCAAGGCAGTTTCCGCGCGGATTCCATCTTTTCCCAGCAGATAGCACAGTTGTCTGAGTTCTCAGCCAGTTCCTTACTCGAAGCCATTGGATAGCTGAAATGCACATAAATTTCTATTAGCGAATCACCTTTCTGACTGACAGCAACTATCAATTATGCCATTATCCCAAACGCACTGTCTACTGTAGTGGGTATCTGTGATTCAAGTCTTCCTGGTATATCTGATGTAAAATAAATTATTGATTTTTGTTAAGTTACTATATTTGTAATATTATTGTCTTGCAAAACCATATGCTTTTAATTTTTAACTATCCGCCTATGATATTTGAACATATATACAAACTATTAGTCCAGTCAGCGAAAGATTATAGAGGGGAAAATCTGGAACACAATTTTCAACTCCACAGCTCTTCAAGCTTATAAAATTACCAACAAGTTTTGTCCTTTACATTTTTTACACAAGAATGTGCTAATTACGAACTTGTAGAGCATTAAATTATCTTTCATTTCATGTATAATTCAACTATCTGACGCATCCCCATACGACTGTTGCAGCAGTTTTAGTTTTGAGTGTCTTTTTCCGGTAGGAAGTTTAGGAACACCCCCTGTATTTAGTTCCGCATACGTTCCAATAGGTACTTAATATGAATGTTCATATTGAAGCACACTGCCAATTTATGACGACAGAATAGTGTGATATTCAAGAAAAGTCACTTGTTGCAAATCTTGAGATTTGACACTCAAAACTAAAACTGCTGCAACAGTCGTATGGGAATGCGAGAGATAGTCGAATTATACATGAAATGAAAGATAATTCAATGCTCTACAAGTTCGTAATTAGCACATTCTTGTCTCATCAATTGTTAGGAAGTTATAAGACTTGAAAGAGCGGAAAAATGGAAGAAAAACTGCTTTTTCGAAAATGCATAACTTTAGAACTTAAATATCTCGAAGAGTATCGGATTTATCGAAAACCTCTACCAAACAAAACTTGTAGGAAATTTTTCGAGCTTCATTTTTATGTAGTTGATTATGTCAATATAACGCATTGTTTCCAAGATATAAGCATGTAAGTAATAAGTGGAAAATGCAACTTTCTAACCACCCTCATCCCTTTAGCACATGATGTAGGGGTTGGGATTTTTGATATGCTCACCTCCAAACTAGTTTCAACAAAGCTGCAAAGTCGAAAATTGTGTTCCAAACATTCCCTTCTAATTCCATTGACAACTAATCTATTGTTGCTGAACAAAAATTTTCACTCTCAACACTAAAACTGCTGCAACACTGGTAGGGAAATGCGTAAAATAGTGTAAATATACATCAAATTGAAGATAATTCGATGCTCTATCAGCTTATAATCAGCACAGATTTTTTTCATCAATGGTTCAAAAATTATAAGGCCGAAAAGATGAAACAATTGGAGGCAGAAGTGTTTTTTCAAAACATGTCTCACCTTCAAGAGCGGATATCTCAGAAACTGTATGAGATATGGGAAAATGTAAAGGACAAAACTTGTTGGTAATTCTGTAAGCTTCAATTTTGCAAAGAATACAATTGTTCATGAGATGCATAGTTTCCGAGATATATGCGAAAAATGAGAAAACGGTACTTTCAAACCACCCCCACCCCTTTAGCACAGGGGGTAGGGGTGAGGACTTTTGATATGTTAATCCTCTAACTATCCTTAAAAGAGCTGTGGAGTTGAAAATTGTGTTCCAAACTTTTCCCTCTATACCTTTATTTGAGCATTCGTTGCCTGAACTATTATTGATTATCTATTGGTACCAAATCGTAATCAATTAATATATTACTTGGTTTCAATTTGGTATTGATTGATTTCAGATAATCAATAGTTGGTATAAATGTTCGAATATCATAGGCGGATAGTTTAAAATTAAAAGCATATGGGTTTGCAAGACATAATATTACATATTTCATTTATGATCTGCAAACTGAAAAGTCGACGTACCGAAATCTTGAAGAATTAAAAATGGGCCTGCAACCATCCACGGTACATTAAGAATCTACATGCGATATTCATCTATAAACTACCTATATCTTGTTTTATATACCTTGTTTAATAACCAGTCATTATTATAAGCTAGTAATGGATATTGACCATGTTTGTTTGTTTGTTTTCAATAGCTTCCTAGAGACTCTTATCAGAGTATAGGAATTGTCAGAAGTTATAACACTCATACGGTAACATAAAAAAAGAAGAAAATCACACAAAGGAACCCTCTATACACACAAACTCTGCCCTGGTATAGAACACTCCAACCATCAATAAGCTCTTCAACTCCTTCTCAAAAACATGGACATCATCACAATTTCTCAAATTATTTGGGAGCTTTCTAATAAATTTAAAGCCCAAATATGTTGGCTTTTTTCAAAAAGAGCTGTTCTATGATACAGTGAAGAGTGAGAGTCTTCTCTATTTCTTGTATTGTATCTATGTGTGTCAGCATTTCTAGACATAGTCTTTCTTTTAACATGCATAATAACCCCATATTATATATAAATAGAGGGAACAGTTAGTATGCCTACTTCTTAAAAGTGATCTCTACAGGACTTTGTAGTTATAATAACTTTAATTGTCCTCACCGTCTTTTATGGAGCTTGAACACTCTCTCCAAATTCTGGCAGGATCACAGATGAATGGATATTACCTATCCTAAAAGTCAAATAAGAGTTCTATTTAACACACCTCTGTTCCATGTGATAGAGGACCCACAAGTAGTTGCGGTGCTTCTTGATGCGCCGCTGTATCTCGTGCATGAGATAGCGCAGGTGCATGCAGATGACAAGCGAGGCCATCGATATGAATATGTTGCTCCAGAGCAGCATGTGCACGTGGTGCGCCAGCTCGACGAACAGCGCGCTCAGCTCGAACGCCAGCTGCGTGTAGTAGGCCACCGGGCCGCGCTTCTCCCAAACACGCGCGCCGCCTCCGCGCACGTCGTACAGGTGCAGCGCGTAGCGCAGCAGGGTGTGCAGCACGCGAACTTTGAGAAGGATGCACTGCAAACACAACACAACTACGTTTGAAGAACATTTCAATTACAAACATGAATGAATTCTTCGGTGTTAGTCACATTCCAACAACGAGAGAAACAATATTCTAATGAATTGAAATCATGCTAGATCAGTGATGGGACTATTCTTATTCGCTCGCTCGGCCATAGAGAAAGATAGCATAAGAAGATTTCACATGGTATGGATCGTTTATATTACAAATTTCAAGCAGATTTTTGTTTACTCAAGCCGATTACTGACGATTAATGTCGAGTATTACTGTTTTGGCCGAAGAGAGTGTAAGAACAGCACAGTATGAGAGACTACCAGCATCACATAGCTTCACGAAAATGAACCATCAGCTTGAGTTAACAGTGCAATTTCAAACACAAACCATGGGTTATCTTATGCCATATTTTCTCTATGGCCCGACTGAGTGAGAATGGTTCCATTAGAACGTATCCTTGTTCATCAATACAATTTATCCTTATTCTTTAGAACATCATCCTTATTTAAAGAGTTTGACAAATTTACGACAGAACTTGAGTTTGTGGCCTAAGACCGACTTGACATTAAACACTGGTGTGCTACCATCGGGCTCCAGGACATTAGAACTTAATTTATATTATATAATATTTTATTAATAATAATATTCAATATAATATTTTCACTGTACTATTCTTACTAGCTCCGCCGAGCTAAGTGTGAATAATCCCTTTAGAACTTATGAGAATAACATTCTCACTGTACCGGACATGATCACTGATACTGACTGATATGTGGGTATCTGTCTTTAATAACTTCTGAATGGGATATTTATTTATTAATTGACAAACAATATAAAATTCTCATAACAAAATATACTTATATAGTAGGCCTACGGTACGTAATTTTAAATAGTAGGCTAAGATCTAATAATAATAGATAAATAATTCAACAAAAAGTCATTATAGTCATACAGGGTGGACAATGAAATATTGTCCCCGAAAAATGTATGTTTCAAGTTTTTGAAGTTGAATAAATAATGGAAAGAGTGGTCGAAATGAGATGATTCTCTTGAACATCATTGTTTGGTTGATTCTAAATACTTTGGTGGTGAAACCAATCCGATATCTCTCACAGTAACTGAATAACAAGCGATAAAAAAAATTCTGTCAATAATGACCGCCATCTTGTATTTTTCAATGATGTCGAACATTTTCGTTGTTTCCATCATCAATATTCTTATTCGTCCTGTTGTAACGAAGAGATTGGGACCATTTGCAAGTCTGTATCTTAAAGTAGTCATGAAAAAATCGATTTTATACTTCGCACCAGAAATCATGCAGGGTTTTCTTTGGAGGGCGCTGGAGAACTCATTTTTTGACGTACAGCGCACGAAAATATATCGTTCAAAAGTTTAAAAAACGTTCTAAATTTAATAGATTTAAAATTTCTTCATATCTCTTGCACAAAAAAGTTATAATGGAATTAAATTTGAAGAAACCGTTTTTTGGGCTTTTGTAGGTTATAACTAAAAAAAATATGCGTTTTAGAGGAAAATTGTATAGAACAAAAATTGTAGAGGAAGATTTTTAAAACATTTTCGTCTAAAAAAACGGTTGAATATCTCGAACGGTTATTGAAATACAAGCGATATAGCAAAACCCTGAAAATTTTGGCGGCCATCTTGTTTCCGAGGTCTTTGCCTGTGATTTCGACTTATCATCATCACGATCCTTATTATGCTAGACCTAACGAAGAAATTGAGACATCTTCCACGTCTGTTACTCAAAAATGATCACGGAGTGCCTTATTCATGACATTTGCGCCCGGACTAAATACATTAATATCTATTTATGTATTAAGAGCTTAATGCGCGACTTTATCGCTCGCCCGATATATTTGTAATCCAAAAATATAATTTCTTACAGTAATATTTTGAGGATATATTTTCTAGGGTAAATACAGTTTTTAAAAGAGTAATAAGTGTTGGTTACCTCAGCCGCCATGAAAGCGAACGTATTGAGACCGCCGAAGAAGCCGACAGCCACACAGACAAGGAACATGAGACCGGACAGAACCAAGATGGTGGCCAGAAGTGCCACAAGTCGCGCGTGACTCCAACCCGGAGTCGTTGGCGAGAAAGATAACTGCAATCACAATTGTAAACTATCAGTTCAAACATAGTGACAATATAGTATAAAGTGACAATATTCAATCATAGATTATCAAATAATTTTTATTCATCGAATGTACTAGTATATTGAATTATAGAGAAGATTATAATAATTGATGTATATTACCTTAAATATGAAGTATTATTTTCTCTAAGATTCAATATACTTGTACATTCTATGAATAAAGATGATTGATATAATTATGAAGCTCAAAGCACAAACATATAAGTTGTCACAAACATACAACTTGAAATTGGGATGAGTGGCATATCTTCAATCTTGTCAGACATTTTTGAATCAAGAAACAGTTTTGGGATGGAATTACTTCAATCAATGCATTCACTAGTTGTATGTTGAATTCATAGATCTCCATCAACATCCTGTTTTAATACCACTCAAATATGTATGACCAGCAGAATGTACTACTTCATTAAAATAAAAACAATTATCAAGAGATAAGTTTCAAGAAGTAGAGAACTTAATAGCCAATCTTTCTTACTTTATTTTTTGTTCGTCATTAGAACTGCAACAAGGGAGAAATTGGGGGGAACACGGTAGGGGGACAAGGGAGTAGGGGGAATAGTATGTAGACGATAAAATCACTTCACTTATTTGGGCCACTTTATTCAAATTAATAAAAATAATATAAAACTTGTAGTAGGCTACCCTTTTTATTTAAAACTTTTTAAAACAATTCAACATCTAGTTTTGACCTACTATGGCTATTTTCAAGTTAAAATGCAAAAATAAACAAGTTAATACATATATTAAGATAAATATTATCTAGTATCAACTTGTTCATTTTTGCATTTTAACTTGAAAATGGCCAAATTAGGACGAAACTAGTTGTTGAATTGTTTTAAAAAGTTTTTAATGAAAAGGGTGGGCTACTACAAGTTTTATATTGTTTTTATTAATTTGAATAAAGTAGCCCATGATAAGTGAAGTGATTTTATAGTTGTTAAATGTTTTTAATAAAAAGGGTACTACAAGTTTTATATTGTTTTTATTAATCTGTAGACGATCTATCAATAGACAAGCCGATAGTTTATCTCTTTTCTGTATAGGGCTACTTTTATAGAAATAGAAAAATAAAAATCTTAGTAACCTTTTTGAAACATTTAATCACAGCATGTTTCAGTCATGATGCCATGATGCCATGATTTCATGCCATGATTTGATGCCATGAAAATGGCATCAATGTCTGAGCATGTTGTGATTAAATATTTCAAAAAGGGTACTAAGATTTTTATTTTTCTAAGCCAATAGTTTTATTGCAACGTGAAGATGGATCCAAGAGGATCTGTCTTGAATTCATAACATGATTTGAAGTGAATTCAAAGGAATTTATAATCTAAGAATATTTCAATTCAATTAAAAGCAATAATAAAAATGTTATGCTCTTCACGGCGAACAAGTATGTATGCAGCTCTTTTAATGTGTTTCTGTTTAGTGTGTGTCGGTTTCTTTCGCTTTTATAAAAGAAGCATGTTAGCTACAGTAGCTAGTTACCTTAGTAGCTACATAGTAGCTACAGTAGTAGCTTCATAGTAGCTAGTTAGCTATATCAGCTACAGTAAACAGTTAACTTGTTAGCAAAGTATTCTCATTTATTCGATAAAAACATAGAAAGACTCACAGATGAATTCCAGTACGAGCCTTAATAACAGTACGTCATATCTGATAACATAAGAGTGCAATACAAAACGAAAACAAAATGAATATATATCGCACTTCATTAAATATCAACCACGATACAGTATTACTTATTAATAGCAAGTATTCCTGTAAATAAAAATTGAAATCTAAGTACCCTTTTTAAATTAATTAATCACGACATGTTTCGGCTTTATAATGCCATATAATTAGCAATGGCATATCAATTGTGATTAAATAATTTAAAAAAAGGTATTTAGATTTCAATTTTTAAATTTATATTCAAAAGTAACCCTGAAGAAAAAAAATACAAGTATTGCTGCTATAGAGCCAGAGAGTATAGAATACTATAGAACTCAGAGTATATAGAGTATACTCTCTATATGGAGCCTGGTTCTCCATGAACATCGCAAAATTGTTTCTTGCAGCTGTGGATAGAGTGAAGCCAGCCACCCACCATGGTAGCCAACATCTGGAAGCCGACAAGCACATGAAAAGAAGATTTCAGCTATAAGTAGCGCTACAATCAAAAATAGCGTTCGAAGCGTTTCTGCTTGGTGCCTGTTTGTTTCGTTCTCCAAGGAGTTCAATTAGTTCAAAAATCAACAAAGTGTTGACTCACATATTCGAGCGTTTCTGCTTATTGTATATTTATTTCCTCATTAAGTTGATATTCAGTTTAATCAATCAGTTCAAAAATCAACAAACTGTTGGCTCACATATTTGAATCTGTCTTTGCAGATCTATATGAAAGGAACAATACAGAGGAAAGCAAATAAATATATTACACTTCATTGAATATATCCACCTTGATTCAGTATTACTTATTAAAATCAAGTATTTCTGCTATAAGTAGCGCTACAATCAAAAATAGGGTTTGTAGTGTTTCTGCTCAAGCTTCGTTTACACTAAAATTATTAACAAAATGTTAATAGCTTAATCCTTTTAAATTCTATTAGATTGAGCATAACTTATCATACAAATGATGAACATATGCGTTTGTCAAGTTCCGTTCAATCTAATAGAATCTATAAGGATTAAGTCATTAACATTTTGTTAATTTTATTTTATTTATTTAATCATTCAGAATTACACAACTGACAGAAAAGTACCACAGGCTTATAAGCCCAAAACTGTTCCAATTCTAATTTATACAACAGTCCAAATGTAGCTAGGTTATGTCACTTAACATTCTTCAATTACACACTCAATTTACAATCAAAAACACACAAAAATCATTTTTATATTAAAAAATACTTCTAGATTGAATTAAAACAATCACAATTAATTGGAAAATTTCAAACTTTGAAAAAACTATAAAATTTTGAGACCGAAAAGACAAACACTTTAATAACTTTGATGTAAACGCAGCTCAAGTGTCTGTTTGTTTCTTTCTCTAAGGAGTTAATGTTCTGTTCAATCAGTCTATTCAAAACTCAACAAACTGTTCGAGCGTCTCTGCTATTGATTTTATCTGTTTATAATCTGTTTTTGGTTTCGTCTGTTTATTTCATAACAATTAAGATGACGATCAATGAAAAAATCCACAAACTGTTGACTCACATATTCGAATCGGTCCTTGCAGATCTGTGCGAGCAGATGCAGCGAGCCGAGCACAGAGAACCATGCACACCACATGATCACCTCGTCCATGTACTGCACGTTGATGATGCCGAACACAAAGATGAACTTGTAGAAGACAAAGTTCCAGAAGCGGTCCTTGAGGTGCTGCTGCTCCGACACCCGCAGCTCGCCGAACACCAGTCGCTGGATGAACTTGCCCAGAAGCAGCAGAGTGCAGTAGGCTGTGTTGATCAGCGTCTGAAACGAACAGGGTATACATTATAGATAAATATATTTATAAAATATAAAATTTTAACAATTTTTAATATATTTATGTATAATCCTATTTAATGGTATTTTTCTTTTTTCATTTTATATTGTATTTTACTTATTTATTTTCTTTTATAACCATTTTTGTCATTGTAATCATGTTTTTTAGGACAAATAAAGATTTGATTTGATTTTTGAAAATATAGAAATCTAAGTACCCTTTTAAAATTGTTTACTCACAACATGTTTCGGCTATATGATGCCATTATCAAGTGATTGGAAAATAAATAAAATCATAAATAATAATTATTATTAAATAAGGGTATACATTAAAATAATAATTATTATTAAATAAGGGTATACATTATATGTTAATGTGTTGATGAGCGTCTGTAACAAACAGGGTATACATTATACGTTAAAATCAAGATTCATTTTATTCACCATATCAGGCTACAAAAGCAATAAGCACCTCATACATGATTATAATAGAAACACATATCAACAATACACAACACCAACAATAATAATAATTGTAGATATAATTTACAAATATATTAATATTCTTCAAGAGAATAGAATTAATTATTCTTGAGGTAGAGATATTACTTTTTTTCAAGTTATTTAAAGGCAATTCTCTAGTGCAGGGATGGGCATCTTCTTTAACTTGGGGGGCCACTTCAATAATTTAATTAAAAGCGGGGGCCGCACAGAAGGAAAAACTTATTAAATATATAAACAAATGTAATGAAGAATACTTTTTTTAATGTATGGTTTTTCAACATTTTATGTTTGACTAATCTCGTGGATTGAGGCAATTTATTATCTACCATTTTTTCACTCTCCCACCATATTCTCAATTTTTTCTGCTTCCTAAACATTATTTTCCCATGATCCTTCTATCGCTTTTCTTGTTTATACATAATGCTGGTAGGTGAGGCTTCTCATAGTTATACCATGGAGAAAAGCTAGCATGATTTTACAATGAATAGTTGACCGAGCGAAGTGAGGTCTAAGATTCAAATCGACGGTTTGGCATTTCTCTTAATGTTTAAATGTTTATATGTTGCGCATTTACGGCGAAACGCGGTAATAGATTTTTTATGAAATTTGACAGGTATGTTCCGTTTTTAATTGTCCGTCGACGTATATACAAGGTTTTAGGAAATTTTGTATTTCAATGATGATATAAAAGGAAAAGGAACCTCCTTCATACGCCAATATTAGAGTGAAAATCAGACTATAGTATTATTCATCATAAATCAGCTGACAAGTGATTACACACATGTGTGGAGAAGCGTCTATTGCTGTATTTCCATAAGGTCTATAGTTTCAATCAGGTACTTGTGGATGAAAATACTGCGTGAGGTCTACTGTTCACAGAACTACTAGTCATAATTGAGATTAAATATTTTGTATGCTATCTTCTCTCTATGGTTCTACATAGTCTGACATAAGGAGTAAAAATATATTGATTTTTCCTTATTGATTTTTCTTTTTTTTCATTGTATGCATGGCATTCTCAATGACTTAGAAATCTCTCGAAGTTTTCTTTTACTTACACTAAATTGGAAGATGAAGAGTCAGTACCCCAAGCATAGAAAAGTGACGTCTACAAGAATCTCTTTGTGACAAACCCAGGATAGCTCTAATAAAAAAGGAACCTCCTTCATACGCCAATATTAGAGTGAAAATCAGACTATAGTATTATTCATCATAAATCAGCTGACAAGTGATTACACAGATGTGTGGAGAAGCCAGTCTATTGCTATATTTCCATAAGGTCTATAGTTTCAATCAGGTACTTGTGGATGAGAATACTGCGTGAGGTCTACTGTTCACAGAGCTACTAGTCATAATTGAGATTAAATATTTTTTATGCTATCTTCTCTCTATGGTTCTACATAGTCTGACATAAGGTGTAAAAATATATTGATTTTTCCTTGTATTGTATGCATGGCATTCTCAATGATTTAGAAATCTCTCGAAGTTTTCTTTTACTTACACTAAATTGGAGTAGATTTAGAGAGATGAAGAGTCAGTACCCCAAGCATAGAAAAGTGACGTCTACAAGAATCTCTTTGTGACAAACCCAGGATAGCTCTAATAGCTTTCTTCTGCCGCAAAAATACTTTTAATGGGTGTCAGTTCAATTCAAATCAGAGCGTCTGAGCATAGAAGGTAAAAATTAATAGAGTGTCAATTCAATTATGATTTTATAATCGCGTAGCAAAAAATGAATCAATGAATAGACTAAAAAGTTTATTAAGAGAAACTGTGCCTGTGTCTGGATCTGATGCTAAGTATATACTTTCTGTCTGAATTCCCATTTTCCATTGTATTTATTTATACAATATTGTATTCTCTATGTCTATGAATATTTTACTCTATATGTAATGTACAATGTAATTATTGTGATCCACGTTATTACAATATCAATTTATTTTAATATTTAGCAATGCACATAGAAAATTAATTCAATTTAAACTATTATAATTATATTGTAATAGTCAGTACAGTAATAACGTGGAAAAATTGAAACATTACAAAGAATACATAGTAGGCTACATTACATACGGTATACAGTAAAATTTTCATAGAAAATAAATTATTCTCATGAATATTGTATTTATGAAATAGTGAGAATACATGAATGAAATGAAATTCATTAACTTATTCATTCTAATGAATTCATTCATAAATAAATTAAATAAACGTTTTAACCTTTTACTTGAACTTCTCAAACCCATACCTCTAAGATAGGAGTTGGTAGAATCATCCGATTGTTTATAGTATTACTGATATAGTATGATACAGCATATTATTGATAATAGATGTTAAAATTGAACAAGTTAATCTCCAATAAATCATGAACTTTGATGATTGCTCATCAACTACGTTTAGCTTAAAACTTGGATGAATTTTCAAGCGTTACGTCTGAAACAACCTTGAATAAAATCATTTATAACTTTGAGAGGCAGAAAGAGAAAAATATTGTTGAAAAAACCGAATATAAATAAATCAGATAGTAACATTTTCCTAATTTTACTTTCACACTTTTCTGTTTCCCATACAGCTCTTAATAGAATTATAATGATTTCATATTAGAGTATTACATTGATATTATCTATATGAATATAGATTGTATCAGTTGTGAGTGTAATGTGCATTCCCATTTAATAATGTTCTCAATTTACTACCTTATTCTATTTTGAAAATAGACTACGATATTTTATAAAAGACCTTTCATGTAGTGATGTACTAGAATTACTATTTTATTCAGTGTTTGAGATACAGTAATTCGATATTCTAAGCTAATAATTGAAACTAAAAAACTGAATTGTGTAATTTTGAACCAAGATCTCAAGTAACCAACTTTAGTTTTTCTTTTCCAGTTAGCTCAGGGATAGTTAGCGGCAAATATTACAGTATTTTTTGAAATAATAATCCAAAAATAGCCAATAAGTCTTTGAGGAAAAAACAACGAAATATTACGATGAGACGTTACCTCACAAAGGATACTATCATACTATTGTCTAATGGACTGGCGAAAAATAACAGCTTGGAAAAAATTGAAAGGTTTGGACCAAGGCTAACTGGTCGATCAAGCCATGCTATGCTATACGTACCAGGCTACTTTTTGCTTTCAATAAAGGGACTAGACTTGCATCATAATAAGAAAATAAACCATATAATATATGACTGGTGCTTCAGTAGTGACCTTTGTTTGTAGTAGTGTTATTATCTTCAATTCGCTAGTACCGGCTTCTAATTTCTGGTGGAATAATTTTTTCAAATTGCATTTGTTCTGTGATTATCGAGGATGGATTTAGTGTATTCTCAAAAATTACTGTAGTACCGCTAAAAGCATCTTTGAACAAAGCAAAATCGGGGCTAGTCTAGCCATCAATCAAACAAAAAAATGCTAAACTATGAGATGCCTCAATCCCTATTTCTTCTGTAGATCAAATAAAAATCGTCCTAGTGCTTATCAATTGTAGTGCATTTTTTACATTTATTAGAGATGCATAATTTATTCTTAATAAATTCATTGAATTGAATAGTTCACTATAAATAATTACTTTTTGTTATAGAACGACTAGCAGTCAAATTTCTATTCGCCATCCAATAACCTTATACTTGTCTATTAGTACAGCCATGAAGATGGCGGACCTGCCGTAAAATCTCGGTGTCACAGTAAGTGAATAAATTCATTTATTGAATAAATATGACTGCTAGTCGTTCTATTTGATAACAAAAAGTGATTTAATAGTAAGCAGTTCGTGATGGATAACAAGATTGAAGAATTCTATAAATTCATTGATAAATAATTATTTTACCAAGAGGGAAAATCTTTTATACTAAAAACATATTCTGTGTAATTTTATATTCCTACCAAAATGTTTTACAGAGCAGATTACAATATTCAGTAGAATGGATAATATATTAACAAATTTTTGACGCACAACATATTTTGGGGCCGGAAATACATTGACGCACATTTCATAACTACGGATTTTTTTTTGTAGTTACAGTATTTTCATTGTAATCTGCACTGCAATAGTGTCAATAGTTGGAGGAAAATTATTTGCAATATCTATAACAGAAAACATTTATATGAAGTTTTAATTTTTCCAATAAAGAAGATATAGATTTAAAAACTTGAAGAGCATTCTATATTAGAAAATATTTAGATTGAAGTATGATTCCCTTTGAGCGATGTAAGAAACAATAGACCTAATACAGTTGGAAATTATTAATTTTACACTTACAGTTGTGTTGTGAGTGATGTTGTGATACTTTTCCATAATGAAAACACAAATTTGAATTGTCAACCACTTTTTATTATTATAAAATATTATAACAGCTGAAGATGTGGCTGGTAAAGCCACGAAACCAGGTTCTGTGTATAATATTTTATAATAATAAAAAGTGGTTGACAATTTAAATTTGTGTTTTAATTAATAATAAATTAGTTAATTACTATCAATTATTATAAATAATAATGATTTTTATGTATAATCTTCTATTTTCATGAAAATATAGTTATAATTTTTCTTATCGATTGTCAGAAGACTCCTCCATGCATATGGACTTGACGTCCAAGCATGGAGTTATTCATTTACTTTTTACTTGTTTTTCATATTAATGATACAAACGAATGTATCGTCTTTACTTTGTTTTTACATACTATGTAATGTATAAAGTTTTTGAATAAAATGAATTGAATTGAATCGAATTGTGCAACCGGGCCTATAACTTTAAAGTTACCATATTTATTGTGAATGACATCTAGCGCTGTTCTTGAAGAACATGTATTAGATCGACTATTTGAATCAACCTCATCACATTATCAAAATAACAAATCCGAGAAAAGTAAACAAATTGAATAGTTCAATTATTGGTTCCTAACTGAAGTAACAAATTCAAATCCCACAATGATTGTATCTATTGTCTAAGAATAAATAAATTAATAAGCAGTTTACGGAATTAACTAGCTTCCGACTCATCAACGGTCTTTTTCCGAAAGGACCAGAGGAGGTCATCCGGAGGCAGAAGAGGCTTGGACGAGAAACAAGAAACGGTTGCCTTGACACCAGACCGCCGACACTGTCCTTGATAGTATCAGTAGACTGTAGACGCGGCCGACTGTTACAATATGAGTCAGACAGCATTCAGCTCACGTCAGACTGTGATCGACAGATCATACCAGCACAAAATTACACCAATGAGATGATTGAGTCAGTGATGTATAAATGGAATTGATGAATCAAACTGAGAACTAAAAAGGATCGTGCCAATAATAACGGAATGATTGATCTAGTCTTGTATAGAGAGACCATAACATGGTATTTTATCAAGTTATCGTTATTCCCGCTAAATCCCGCTGAACATTTATTTATTTATTTGTTGATATAATTACAAATCATGTGAATATGATCGGGATAGATAAACATATTTATAAGCAGAACATAGAGCGCCTCCTATTAGACAATCCAGTGTACTCGCTCTCAAATTTCTTCAATCTACCAGTTATTAACTATCTTAATTAAAGCAGGGAAAATATAGCATTCAGTTCAAGTGTTTTCAATATTTTTTATTGTTATGTTTTTAATGTATTCTTTATTCTATTATTTGATGACTATATTCTATTATGTTATATGACTTTATGTATATTCTTTATTCTATTTAATGATACCTTGTGTACAAAGATTATTATATTATGTAGATTTGATTGTGAGATTGAAACCTTGTTATTTACGGTATTATTATCAAAATGACGTTTCCGATTGCATTTTTATGCATTGAAGGAATAAAATTATTCTTATTCATATTCATAAACCATTAAAAGTTGAAAATTTTATTCAACTCTAAGATTGGCATTGCTGTAGCGAAAAATAGCCTGGGTAATACTCACATGAACTCCAGGCTGTACGTGAATAATGGGATGAAAGATGAAAATATTTAATATAAAAAACATTTAAATTTTTTTTTCTTAGAATTGAGTGAACCGTTTTTATAACAAAGTTCGTAACTTTGACTTTGAACTGATGATGAGTACCAACTAGAAAACTAAAAAAAATGATAATGTTCGATTTTACTGCACAATAAGAATAATTTTCTAAACCCAATGAAAACAACAATAAATGATGGTACCTATATTTGATTGAACAAACGTCTTACGCAAGTGGAAGATTTCACATCAGACATCACTTTCTATAACAAGAAAATCATAATTAAGCCATAGAAGGAGCTTAAAACTGAGAATACTTTCCAACCATTATAAGACATTTGAAATATCACTACTGTAAAAGCAGGATGATTCTCGAATAATTGTAAGCCATTTCTCTAGTAGTATTGTTTCATTGTTATGTTCACCAATGTGTTCCTCATCTTCCAGTACACCTTATTACTACATGATATTCATAGCAATGATATCGATAGCCACCTGGTTAATTCATCCATTACAAACTCAAGAATGAAAATTCATGTTCATAATAATTGGTATTAGCTGAGACATCAAGCCTTCTTCCTGTATTGTTTGGGCAAACTTTGAGAAAATGACAACCAAATGAGAATTGTAATCAAATTAGGGATCGGAAACTCTTGATAAATGGCTAACGAGCTGCCATCATTTCTCCCGTTCTAATAGCATCAGCTACAACTTTTAATCAAAACTAATTGCAGTAACTTATTGATATCTTGTTTGGGCTGATGGAGAGATCATGTTCGATTACCTTTTCTAGTAAGCAAGTAGAAATTTGGCCGGGTGAAAGTTCTGACCTACCTTCTTCGAACAAACAATATTACTGAACCGTGACTCTTTTTTCGAATGAAAATGATCCAAATCAAAGTATGCAGTCGTTTAGACTTTGGATAAATTGGTAGAAAACAGAGGAAATGTTTGCTTACAGTTTCGCTCCACAGTTCTACAGATACTAATGGGCCAGTTTCCTTTCTTAGATGGATGACCAACGATAATTTAGTATTCAGAGATTGCATCATCTAGAACTATCAAAAACTATGGTTAGAAATTTATTGTGTTTTTTTTTAGCATTTTCATATAATATTATTTATTGTGTATTTTTAGCATTTTCATGGTTCAGCATACATTTCTCCCTACAGCTTCAATGCTCCCATAACTTACACATAAAGTTAGATTGATTTATGTCAGTTATTTTTATTGGAAGTTTAATTCCACAAAATTTATAAAATCGATGATAGAAGTTAGATTACAATTTGAAACCAAGTCATGCTTCGATATTCAAGTAGACAGGAAATATTCTTATTCATATTCATTTATTCATTGAAGTGGAGTTTGGAATGGAAATAGCATGATAGTCTTATGTGGGCGCATAGTGTTGCATACTCATATTATGAATTTATGAAACAGTGATGAATAATTGTTTTCAAGCACTGCAAAAATCTAATTCACAAATTGTTCTGATACAGTGTTGAATTTTTGAACTGTGAATAGCTTATACATGCTGCAACTTCATTTTATTGCTTGAAAAGGTGAATATTTAGTATCATTTATGAAATAGCACAATGATAGTATAGCATTTGTATTATTTTGGGGTTAATATAAAGACTATATAAATGTATAAAGAATACTGTTGATCTACAACAGATAAGACTGTCAAATATATTTATGTTGGATGCAAAAAAGACAATCTTTGGACTGCATGCAATGTGCCAAGGATTATGTTCAAATAATGACCAATATTATTCAAAATCATTTCATTTCAATAATTAATAATTTCTGCATAAATTATACCTGACATTTTTATACAGAGTTTATAAACCCAGTTTATAAAGTTTTATAAATCTCAAAAAAAAAACAATCTCTACTCTACAAGCACAGGCACAGATTCAGGGTGGCAGCCCACTATGAAAAAATTGTATCAAGGTACAAAGATGATGAACCACTCATGATTTTTAAAACACTAATTGCAAGGTTTTACTTTGCAGTTCAGTGTAAATATGACATCCCTTGAAACCTTGGGAGGCCTATTACAGTCAGCTTTTTACTTGTCTTTTTATTTATCATTTTACTTGTCTCTCTATGAAGACAACCAATAATTAGTTGCTAGGCAGATAATGATACAGAAAGTGACACTAAAAAACGAGCTGTACTTGAAAATGTGTAACAAATGCATAATTCAATGCCTCTTATTTCATAAGAATATTTCAGGCTTTGTTTTAGCATTTTCCTCGCCGATGAAACGTGATGAAGACATCACCGCTCCCATCAAACAACAGTACACTACAAATAAGCAAATACGATGGCATCAAGTTTTTTGCACTCCTACAGAATACTGAATGATATGATGTCATCTTCGAAACACTCCTACAGTTCTCAACAATTTTATAGCGTGAACAATATGGTGGGAAATAATTACAGAGCAATTAGTTGAATTGGAGAATATTGATCAACTGTGCTGTTTTTTGAGGTAACAATAACAGTATTTCACTAATGCTCTATGGGACCAGGAAGTTTTGAAATGATACGAACTGAACCTGTAAAATTCACAGATAAGGAACTGCATGAAATAATTCTCACGAATTTGCATCATTGAAACAGTAATCAGAAATGGCTGTCAATGCATACTGATTCAAGTTAACGGTGGGAATAATCTTGTACTGCATATTTAATTGTTACTTTATGAAAAACAGTATAATGGAAGATTAACTGGATACCTATTGAGTATCAGAACAGTTCAAGAATTTGCACAACAGATGGAAAACAAATACAATCGACGGCAATTCAATTATTACTTACTCATGAAATATTTTCAAACTAAAAAGCGCAAACAACAATTTTGCACAGAAGTGCATAAAAGTATTGATTGTCGACAATTTTTAAAAACCTTAAATACACATCTACTTTAATACGAAAAACATTTTGAAAGTAGACAGAAGTCAGGCACAAGATATGCTACATTCAACAGACATTTAAGATGTACTCATTGATTAAAATGAACAATTGTAATTATCTTGGTAAATTATATTCTGAACACAATGTTTTTAAAAGCTTTTTATAACAATTATCAACAATAGAAAAATGTGATATTTGCTTCCATTGTTTACGGTTTCCTAATAATAATGAACTTATCACGTTGCATTGAACTTTCAGCCACCTCACGCGATCCCTATTCGAATAGCTGTGCCAAAAATATTAAAATACAATATTAATTATTATTGCTGTATACAATTTGATTAGACGAATAAATGTGCATTCTTGTAATAGAATATGATAACAGAGACAAAATAATGGCATTTTCTATTATTAGCTCCTTGTTTGTTATCATACAGCTCTTTGTCATGCTGTATTCTACATAACTCTGAAAAACACGTAATTTTGACAAAAAATTATTAAAATTGGAAAGCATTTAATAAGAAATGTTTCATTGTACTATTATGGAAATATTTCACTTTTACAAGACTTATACGCGATACGAAATTTATCTTTTCAGAAACCTTAATTTAAAAAGTATTCTGTATAGGGGAGTAGAAATGTTGAGGATGTAATTTTCCTTATCAATATAAGTTTTTAGAGTCCCATAATCTTTCGCTAGCTAAAGGCTCATTGTCAACTGACTCCAAATCAAATATTAATTTTATATTACACATTACTCATCAATTTGATCAATCATAACAATAATGCAAATATAAACCAGGAATAACCCCAAAACTTCTTCTGTTCTTAAATTTATTAGATCGAACTATCCAAAATAGATTTTTGATGATAATCTTATTTTAGAAAACTAATTTCAAATTTTCCTACTTATTGATCAGATCACCTATTATTCATCGAGATACTGCTACAGATTATTTGAATATAAATTTTGTCTGCTGAAAGCCAATATTGAAAATGCATGCATCCATTGTTACAGCTGCTCGCTTGTTCAAAAGCACTTCAAACATATTCCATTGGAAGCCAACTGCACTGCACTCAATGTTTTACTGACTACAGGATCCTCTCATCCTCTAGTTCTCATTCCATCGAGAGCCCTTCAACTATTCCCGTGTTCAGTGGAGCACTAAGTGCCCATCCTGTTGAATGAAGCACTGAACTAACTATAAAAATCATATTCACCGAGGATTGAAATGAATCAAAAGCACTCAACGGAATGAGTCAATAACTAGAATAATCGAAAGGTATTCAATATTTCATTTCCCCAATTTCAATAGAGAAATCCTCGTCCACAGTCAATACAGCTAATACATAAATTTCAAGTACCAATCTCGATGAATATTTACCCACATATTCAATTAGAACATTATTTTGTAGCCTTTTTCGTAAAAGAAAAATGAAAGAAACAGCCATGAAATTCATGAAGTAAAGCTATCTAGTTGAGGAAAGCAAGCGGTCGCAAGCAAACATATAAGTTCCATTAATAAAATTATGACAATTACAGGTGATTACACCTCAGATTTCAGTGATAATCAAGTACGAACAATGAACTACTGGCAAGATCATACAACAGTCCGCGAATAAGCATTGAACGCGGTTTACGTTTGCGGTTTAACTGCAAGTTTATTACGAATTTGTCGGCGCTTCAAGAGATGCAACGAGAATAATAATTAATGTGGCTCGCCAAACTCCCACTGCTTGAGCTATTGTTGGCAAATGAATGAGTTTTACACAAACAACAATTGGCTGTGGATAATAATATGAGAGTGGGCGCCTCGCTCTGATAACCACAACTCGGTTATGAAATGTAAATTACACACTACAAGGATGGTAATTAGAGCTATCAATTACTGTGGTATTACTATTTTCAGCAAGTAAGTACAAGGACAGATTAGAATGCCCAGTTGATATTCATCTTCAACTTGATTTTGTAGACCTGGGTGAACAATCAGGACCCGGCCTCACAGTCCTGCGATCCTATGGGTTATATATGTCTATTCTATATCCTCCAAATGGATTCTGATCGCAGATCGCTCTATGAGTGACCCATCCCTAAATTGTAACTTTTACTTTTTACTGAATACACTATGCAGCCGTACTGTGATTCTTATTCAATTGACTGAAACATGATTCTCTCTATGAGAATCCCATTCTTACACTTGGCAGTTTAGTGGGTACTCATCCACAGTTGAAAATGACCATGCCGGGGACCCACGAACAATGTCGAGCGCCATGGTAATAGATGCTACTGTATAATATTCAAAGTATGACAGACATAATAATGTACTAATGAACTATTACACTCATGAAATATCTATATCTATGATAGATGCTCAGCTCAAATCAAACCAAGCATAGCTTGATAGCGTTTCCTGAATATATTGAACTACAATGGGGTAGTAATTGATGATCTATTAAATAAAAATATCAAGAGATACATTCAAGGGATGGTTTTGGGTTTGAAACCTGATGTCCACCTTTCAACTATTGTAATGTCTCCCTCCATCATCAAAATACTGTAATATCAATACCGTACTTTCCAACAAGACAGCTACCACTAAACCTAACAATTTCAGAATAAAAATCCGCTAATTTATAAATTAATTTCATCATTTGAAAATGTACTAAAAATTTAATATTAGGAGAAGCAACAGGGGTTCTTTAAAAATTCCTTGTATCCTTCCTTTCACCCGAATAGTCAGCTCTAGATCTAGAGGTAACATTCATGATCTATTTTGCTGACAATTTTAACTCTCAACGTCTATTTCCACCAACTATTTTTCTCCAGATCTACTTTTACCATCTACTTTTTTCTACTCTAACCACACTCAAAATATAATTCAATACTCTTTGGTTTCAATATACAAATTAAAGTATTTCTAAGGATGAGACAGAAGTCAAACACCAAACCACAAAACACGTAGCATCTTCTTAATGTTTTGCTCATGCTCATTCTTGGAAAACAAAACTAAATACTTCCAACGAACCAGTTTTAATAAAGACTGGAAAAACCATGTTTTTCAAAAAAAGTATTGACTTTTTCCCTATTTTTTGTTGATAGGCTCCTCAAAGATTCCAGCAAAGAAGATATTAGATATTATTGAATCACTGCCAACAAATAAATAAAAAACTACCAGGAAAAAATGGAAGGCTTAGCAGGTAAAAACGCCACCAGCGTCAGTGACCCCCAATAATGAGACCAGTCAGTAGGCCTCCTTACATATAAACATGACGCCGCCAACTAGTGTCAAGTTGAACCACTTGCATTGACTCTACATCCGACCAGTTCCATACAGGAACTAAAAGCAAAATGCACACTGGTTACACAGTATTTACCCCGCTAATTTGAACGTCATTTTTTAGTAACCACTCAGAAAACGAGCAAGGTGAAGCATGCAAGTTGGCTGAAATTACTAGTTCATTCTGTTTGTAATGAGTTGATTCAGTTAATTCTTTACCACTTATGCCCCACAAAGATTTGATGATGAGAATGGACCTTCAGTTGGTTTTTAATTCACCGGGAAGTGATTTTGAAACTCATAACTGTCAGCTGCCAAAAGCAGAAACCCTTCCAAAGAATGAACCAATAGCACGGCGCGTCATCCGGCCAAGTATGCCTCTGCTTGCGAGGATAATCACATCCGAGTTGGTTGAATAACTTGTTGAAATGTGAAATCTTACAAGGATTTGAAAGAAACAATATTCAAAATATTGCATTTTTGTGAGGTTCATATATTCTCAATAATTACAGGAATTCAATTCTTCTATTATCAAACAGGGACACACAATAAGCTTCGGTTAACGTGCGAGGTTCTTTGAACCTTTGGATCCTTGAATCCGTCCCTTCAAAACATAGCATCATCAAACATATTCATCATCATCATCGTCATCATCATAAATCATATTCTGTCTCATTTGTTAAATTATTATTTATTTTCACTCATATTCTTAATATTTCCTATTGGTTTATTTATAATTTTCAATTTCTTATCAACTTTTTTCTTTTGATAATTATGAAGAACTTAGTGATATTGAATCGGGAGCAGTTTTGGGCTATAATGCCTGTTGTTCCCATACTTGTATGTATTTTTTGTTAATAAATAAATATTGTTTACGAGGATTTCAGTGTATACTTCCCCTTAGTTTCTCTCGACATAACTACTCGTATAATGTAACTCGTATTACCTGGATCTAGAATACTTTTCTCAAGTCGCATCAACTGCACTTCTCATAATGAAAATAAATATACACAACGACCCAATTGAAGTGTGTTTAGTCTTGACTAGGAATAAAATATAAATTCATTAAAATTGGTCGAAGTCATCTGGCTCGTTTCAATGAACAATAATTAATACTACTTATAATAGTTATTAATGAAATACAACACTTCAAAATTAGAAGACTTCTACTAAATATACTTAATCAAATATAACTGCATCAAATTATGAAGTGACAATTAAGCGTTATATTTAAATATAGTTTGGTGTTTTAATTTCTCTAAATTCAAAATTTTTAGCTTATATATATTTTTAGACGAAAATTGAACTTGAACGTTTTACAGTAGAAACATAACCTATTTTTTTGACATTTTATTAATTTATCAAAATTTGGGAATGGAATAGATTTGGGCCAAGCCTATTATTCCTTCCTAATCATATTTATATGATTTGTGATTCTGTCCACAAATAAATAAGTAAATAAATAAATAAATTTACTCGATATTTTGGAAAACCGAAAGTAGGTTGACAAAGTATATTTAGTTCTGAAATGAAACAGAGAACTTAGAGTGAGAAGCTTTACAATTTTCAAATTATGATATTTCTGTACAGTTTCATCAAAAGGTTGAGTTCAGAGATTTGATTAATCAACTAGACTGAAAACAGCATACCCAAAAATCAATACAATCTAAATGGGTGTGTTTCTGTAAATAATGGAAGGTTAATTCCTTCTCAACGCCCAAGTACTACAATACAACGCCTACAACAAGATAGCACAGCTGGTATCACCGAAGACAGACCTTGACACTATTGTAGACGTAAAGGGACTGGCAGCTTGGCATCTAAGCGTGGTATTGTGGCCTGCTCAAGTATATTGTCTTTACAAGAGCAATGAGTTCTCATTCTCATTGCAAAACTGTGATTCCCACAGACATGTTTTGGGAATGTTTTGCAAGCAGTAATGCCTCAACATGAGCCTACAAAAAAACTTATTCAATTTACTTCTGGTAGTTATCATGGATTGAAATAAACATTTAAAAATGTGTCAAATTGTTGAAAGAACGCGTTGTGGGACATATAAAATCAATCATCTATACTACTGTATAATGAAGGAAAGAACTGGCTTATACACTTATACACTGGCTTATTCTTCTCAGAAGACTGAATAAAAACCAATGAATCATTGGCTATGTATTGAATTTTCAATTTATTTTATAATACTAGCAGGTAACCCGTGCTCCGCAAGGGTCTACTTTAAAACTTGACAAACTTAAAATTTGACGTAATGAAATCTTGAAGAATTGAAAATAGGCCTATAACAATCCTCGGTTAATTTTGAATCTATATGCAAAATTTCAAGTTAATCAGTGCAGTAGTTCAGATGTGATGATGCGTCAAACATAATTTTCCTATCCCGTACTTGTATAAGCCAGTTCTTTCCGTTATTATACAGGAGCATAGATGATTGATATTATATGTCCCACAACGCGTTCTTTCAACAATTTGACACATTTTTAAATGTTTATTTTAATGATTTTTTTCAAGTTGATTGTCATTAAAACAACCATTAAATTTCATTTCACTATAAATCTTACACCAAGAAAAACTATAAAACTTCAGTTCATCCATTGATGACCCCTAATAGTTCTGAGATTATGAGAGCAGTAAAAATTATATAGTCGGCATACACCTATCACAAATTGATTTTAAACTAGTCCAAAAGGCTTCATATAAGCATCCTGGTATATAATGAATGAACCAGAATGAATATGCTTTAAAATTGTAAAGGAACTAGGATCATTTTATTGTATTTTTTTTAGGGCTACTTTTAATATAAATGAAAATAGAAATCTCAGTACCCTCTTAAATTATTTTGTAACACATTAATGTCCGAAACATGTTGTGACAAAATAGTTTGAAAGGGTACTGAGATTTATATTTAAACTAGGATCAATACGTTTACTCAACCGTTGTTTCACCAAAGATTGAATAACAAGAGAATGGAATAAAAATTATCTTGAAAAATATGAGCGGAATTTGACATTTTCTCTATGTCTGTGTTCCATTTGCAAGCCTACCACTTCAATCATGATACCCTCAGGACGGTAGTATCAAACCCAATAACATTACCCCATCAGGCATGATGGAATAATTATTATTCATGTCTGTCTGGCATGATGTTGAGGTTACTCAGAGCAACGTTTTAGCATAAATAAATCATGAGATGAGGTCACATTAGTGTTGCACAGTTCAAGAGCATAGAGAAGCAGCAGCTGTTATGAGCGGGAAGTGGCTGCGCTGGAAACGATAGCTGCACTTCCTTTCCATAACACTCGTATTCAAGTTTGCAGAATTTATCGAAAACTATTTGACCGCTCGTATTGACCTTCCGCTCCAACATTACTGGACGACCTCAAAAGTTCCAGTCACCTTCAGCTAATCAAATGCAAAAAGTACTTACATCACTGTTTGCACAGTGAATGGAGCAGCCTCATAGTTGGAGAGTATTTCCAAATATAACATGAAATATCGGGGCACCGAGCTTCGCTCGTTATTTTTATTTATTGATAGACAGAACACAATTCTTTAAAATGATCGTGTTTATATTCTACAACTGGCTCTATACTTATGAATATTTCGGGGATGATATATTTTGATTTTCCACAGACGCACTCGCTCATTCAATTTTTTACTATCCACAGACGACGAAAGTTTCAGCTGTTTTTCCAAGGACGAGTTATCCTTTTAATGTCGTTCAGCGAGTTTTCCCAGGAATGAGACCTAGTGCAATCGAATTTTTATATCATAAACCTACTATGTTCCAAATTTCGTGAAAATCGTTAGAGCCGTTTTCGAGATCCGGTAAAATACAAACATATAAACATCTAAACATATAAACAGAAATTGCTCTTTTAATAGTATAGGATATAGTATAGGATATCTCACTAACTATAGGTCGACAATTACGACGAAGTTAAAATAATGCATTATTAATATTAAAATTTTTTAAACAAACTTTCTCATTCATTTCCATCTTAAAATTATGAGTTTAATGTCCATTATCACACAAGTAACTTTAATAAATTGTAGCAAAGATGTTTAGGAAAACATTGATGGAATTAATATGAAAACTGGAGTTGAAAATGAAGGTATTGAGGAGAATATTCATAAAATGAATATGAAAACTGGATGTTATCTGAATCACATTTTTATTAAAATAAGACAGCCTAGTTTCTGTTACGTTATCATGTTCATAGCTAGTATGTTAATGTTATTAGTGTGGCAACCAAAACTACTCTGCTTCTATTAATGTGTTTTTCACAGAATCATCTCATTATCAATCATGAAATTATTTGAATTAATGCAACAGAATGGATTTGGAACATTGACTATTCAGAATTAATTGTTTGCATTCGATAAGTAAGAGCAAAGAGCATTCAAACTGATTCAAACGAATATTAAGCTTGAAATTAAAGTAGCAATAAAAGTCTTGTGGGTCTACTCGAGTTTATAGCTTGTGATAGTCAACAGACATAGATTGTTTAAGAATTTCGAGTAGTAATAAGATTTATCAGTTGAAAATGGGATTAATCAAATTTGGAAAACTCAAATGAAAAGTCGATATACTAGATCTAGACGTCTTGTAAAAAATCAATTTATAATATTAATAATTAAACATTAATACATATATTTGTATTATGTTACAATATATTCTCAAAAATTTACCAAGACACGACAGAAGAAACATAAATGGAGAAAGTTTTAAGTAATCCATTATCGTTACATTCATATTTCTTTTAGCCTCCTGGTATTTTATTCAGAAATCTGATTTTATTCATGAAAAAGAAACTAATAGAAGAGGAAAACTGATGAATCAAAATTCAAGATTAAACAAGATTATGAAATATAAAAATTGAACCAATTTGTAAAACTAAGTGAATCATTGAATAATTGAATGTTTTAAACTTTCTCCATCCTTCAGTATTTGTCTATTTTTTATTTACAATGAAATTATATTATTGTATTTCTATTTCAAAACTGTATTCAAGTTCAAGTTGTATATTACAATTGACGCTAAGCATGTACATTTAATGCATTCAAGCTAGAATTATTGATCTATACAACTGAAATACAAATTGATTTAATCTCAAAATGTTCATCTAATACTTTGAGTGCAAATTTCTCTAGTACAAGACTATTCAAGCAGTTTTAATACAGGCATTCGACTCACGTAAACAAGTTCGTGCGATTGCATTAATTGGGGGAATAAAGTCCAGCCGAAAGCTTGAGGAACGTGAATTTTCCAGTTAAATCCAGAATTAGGAAAGGGTCTGCTTTTCCCATCAGGCTCCAGACAAATGGGGAACGAACGAGCAATGTGAGCAGAGTATCAAACAGTATTAAAACAAGCTTTGTGACAGAATTATACATTCAATTGGTTCACGTTTGGGATCTGTTTCACGAGGGAACATGAAGGAACGCTTTGAGAGAGCGAGTTTTCAAAACAACAAAAAGCTTTTGAGATCAGGTTTCAAAATTAATTTTCCAGCTTACGAACTACGAAATAACTTTCTGGAGCGAGTACAAATCCCATTCCATAACCTTCTATATAATTATCTCTTAGTAATGTATTTTCAACTATTTTCATTAGAGAAACTTGATACTTGTGTTCAGAGGGAGTAAATGTAATGTGTAATGAATGACCTGAATCATTTCGTACATAGAATTGAAATGGATAAATTTGGATTAAATCAATACTATAATTAGATATCATAGTAATGTACTGTAATACTAATCTAAAGAGCAAAAACACAATTCACATGATAACTTATTATTGATAATTTGCTAGAAATAATATTATAAATTGTTTTTGGATACGGTAAATGATAAAGTTCATTAAAAAATAAGTTCTGATGATCACTTTTACATTCAACATTCTTAAGCAGGCCTTTCTCTATCCGACTAGTAACCATTAGTTCAACTTGTTGAACCACTAGTAGGACTAATAGTCAGATCGGTTCACCAATCACGCTCCGACTTGTTCTCCAACTTCGGTCTAGTTGATGGAAAACAAAGGCTAGTCAGATGTAGGACCTTCATGTTGGACCTTTAGTTGATCTAACCCGTCCTACTAGACTTCCAATATCCGATCCAACTTTCAACAACCACATTCATGTTCCGAAACAATTAAAGTTTGGATTCAGGATCTAAAATTTGATGTTTGTCACAAGTTGGACTCCAGATAGGATAGTGAATGGAATGATTAGAAGGAAGACAATAAACTTGTATTATACACAAAAGCAATTAGATACAGCAATAATATGAAACTCATATATTGAATCTGCAGTATGAATTATTAGAAAATGTAATATACTAATATTAGTAATCTGTAAATAGAAATTAAAAGTCTACTTTTCTTATTGGCAGTTTCGAGAAGTGAAGAGTACTGTAATTGATTCCCTGATTCTCAACAGTCGATGGAAAAAGTGTTCAAAGATTATTTGAGAGCACAGCTTGTTATAATTAGTTGGAAACTCTCTGTATATTTCACATAAATTCAACACTTCAACAGACTCAAACATTATCAGTTGATAAGTAGTTATTGCAAACTTATCACAACAATTCCATGAAAAGTTTGAAAGTAGCAAATGGAACTGAAATGAGAATTTATCAGGAGAATCTTGGTTTGTAGAGGGAATAGGATTGTAGACTTCACGGAATAGAATAGAGAAGGAATGGAACTGGATATAACTCATCGGAGCCACTGGACTGGAACTTTTCCTCCTCATTTTCTGCACAGAGGGAGAATATTTCTGAACAAGAAATAAGTAGAAATACGAAGAGCTTTCCTCTGTTGAGAAGAAGCGAATGAGGAAAATGTTTGATAAACTCTACAGTTCATGCTCCAATAAGGATAAATTTCTGAACCTGTACTGCAATGACGTTCCAATCTGGATACTGAGAAGTAATACTGCTCTGATAAGATAACTGTAATAGGAACACGAGATACTGTACAAAATTAGATTATATTTTTCGAAGACACCATGTAATATCAAATCTTCATTTCATCCGACGCCGACACTACACAGTTATAAAGAATAATTTTTGTTTCGGTAGTTATCTGATCTGATTAGGATTACGTAGCGATGTGGCGATTGATCACGGTCGATCTACATTTCAATAACAGTTAATTTGTAACGGTCACGTGAAAAAGAGATCCAATACAATCAATAGACCTGATAGGCGTGAGAGAAAGCTTGTGCAACGCGAAGCCTTCACGTAATTCGAATTATGAACTTCTGTTGTATGACCTTCCTGCTGCTATTACGTGAAAAGAGTTCAATAGCACAATGCAAAAAATTAAAATTTCATAGTCTTCCTAGCGAAAAAACGATTCTTTGGTTTTTACTAATCATTAGCAAAATGTTTAGTTGATGAATAAAACTCAATAAGAGAGTAATAAGGAAGAATAACAATACAATACAATAAAATGGAACATTACATGAGATAACTAATAAAAAATTACAATAATCTAGAGGGAACGAGCACAATAAGAATACATGGAATAAAACATGAGTTATTTCTTCAATAGGAAGAATATCACCAATAGAAGATCTAATCAAGATTTCTATATCTATCTCATTATAGTATTGCACTTTGTTTTAAAAAAAGGCTAAACTAGTGATGCAACTAGAAAAGTTTACAAGCAAACTTCAGATTTAAAAAACACTAGTGATACAAGTGATTATAGCTTTAATACTAATATTGAAAGGTTTACTTACAAACAGTCACTTATAACTCACTATAAGACATCTTTTTTCATTACTAGATTCATTTGCATAAATGCAACACTCACCTGAAACAGAAAAATGTTTTATTAGTTAAATATGGAAACTTATAAAATATAGGAATAAAGAGTTATAAATAAATCACAGGATATGAAATACAATAAAAATGTAATATACGGTAATCAATATATATTTGATTAAGCTGCGATAAATTATACAAATGATTTGAAGAATCCAGATTTGAACTTCTAATTGATATTTATAGGAGTATAATTATTGGAATATTCATACCTCCAATTAGATATTAGACAACTCATAGAACCCCTTGAATGTTAATTTAAATTCTTGAATACAGTTTATGCCTTTGATAGCTTCATTTTTATCAAGAATAACGTCTTAAGCCAATCAAAAGCATTATAATATACCCTATACATACTAGTATGTATTCTGTTCTAGTAATTGGATTGCTTGCTTTCACTAGAAATCAATACTTTACTTTGATAGGAAAATATAAAGAAGACTTACATGTGTACTTTGTAATTTTAAAAATATCAAACCAATTCTGTTATTATATTATCAAGCAATATAATTTGGCTTGCCGGTTTCTATTAAACGAATGTATCATTACAATACAATATCTAGTATTATATTTACTGATGGAATTGATACTAATCAAACTGTAATAATATTAAGGTTTGAGTTTTAAACATTGTATACGTTTTACAGAGGGATAGAACAGCATTGAAGAGTTGGAGACGAAAAATAACTAGATAAAAACAGTTATACAAATAATATAATTTCTTTAGTAGGCTATGCAGGTGATTTTCGTCAAAACAAATTGAATAACTGCAACTGTAGACAGCATGACGACCTCAACCTTGCAATTATCCTACTTTCTTTGCTATCTGCTAAAAATAATTTGCTAGCAGTCAGAGGGCAAAATCGCGCTGCCAGATTCTATTGCAAACAAGCCGGTGCGGAAAAAACTGAATGATAGACAGCGTGATAGTTTCTGCTCAAATTACACTGAATGATAAAACAGGATGAATAATACATTTTCAGACTTTTTTCTTGTGCTTATGTAAGCCAAGGGCGCAAGCTAAATAATTGGGTGAAGGTTTCTTTGATTTGTTTAGCCATTTGGAAAATAATAAGGGAAATCTAATCAAATTGGAAAAGTGAACTAATTTTCCAAATTCTTGAACTGAATTTCATTAATCATTGCATTGAAACAATTGCCACATTTACTTATTAACAATCTTGAAAGTATAAAAAAGTAGTAAACACGAGTTGGTAATTCAACACGCGATATTATCATGATTTGATATTTATAAGGTATTCAGATAGGTGATAGGTCTACAGAAATAAACCTTATAATTAGAAAACAGAAAAGTTCGACATATGAAATATCTACCATAAAAAATAATCAGAGTTTTTGGCAAATCTAGGCGTCCATGGCATATCACAAAAAATACTTCAAATCATAATAGCCATACCTTAAAAATCTCAAAAGGTTACAAGCAAAATTCATATTTTCAATCGACAAGTAAATTACTTGAAGATTTAAAATATCAATTCCCATTCTATACCTTGCAAAACCCATGTTCAAATTTTGTCCAAAACTCATTTTTCTGTGATTTTCTTTTGACCATATCAGTCACATTGTGATTGTTTACAATAATTTTAATAAATTGTTTGAAATTGATGATGTCAATAATAAAAAAAACAATAGTGAAACGAAATTCCAGGAGAATATTTAAAAAGAATGCAAAGAAGATCCATGCTGAAGACCTGAAGTCCTAATTGGGACAGCTTATCTGTACATGTAGATTGCCTCATTAATTCAGTAAGAGACTTAAGATCGTTCCATGATTTCCTTCAACATCCCTTCATAATTACAAAGAATATGGGATACTACTAATCATAGTAACATTCGAACACATAACATAACTTCAAAATACACTGAAATAAACTAACTAATTGAACTGATTTTTTTCAATGTATTAAATGGATATAAAAACAAATTTGTAGCCGGACTGTCAAGCTCGACTACAAACCACGAAAACGAATTCCTATCAACAACCCCTACCAACAGTCAAGTTACTAGATTCAAAATCACAAAAAACTACTTCCATTTGCTGAATAAATACTGTAAAAAACAAGCAAACCATCTATAGGCTACATTTCCAATGCAGCACTCGCTTGCACTAAGAAAAACATTTGTCGTTGCGGAATACCGCAATGCACACAACTTTCATTCTATAGCTATGACATTCCGAACAGATTAATTTTACATTTTCCGTTCCGGAAATCTGCTAGTACATTGCGTGATGAATCAACTTCAAATATTCAGATTGAACAGGACTAAGTTATTGAGATTACTAAGTACAGTAAGTAGAATGGGAAAACACTTTCACGGGGAACAAAGTGCATGTATTTATTAAACTATACTTGTTAGCAGAAAAAGCAGAGTGGATAACCACTATTACGAATGGGGAAAAGTTCATGTAGGTTATTTGTTGAAGACTATTTGTTAGGTGGTTCGCAACCCACTTAATACTATTCATCCCCAATCATCAGTATACGTCTTTCTCCAAAAAATTAAAAGTAATATTTCAAATCACTTATTGCTGAAGACTATGCAAGCCTTGTTTTACCAAACAAAATTGCTAATTATTTTTAACGTTCAAGAACAATATTGTGTGTGTTTGTAATAATTGAAACGTGATGAAAAGATAATCTACAAGAAAAACTTTATGTTCTGCTTCCTATTTTGTTGAAAAAATGCTTCTACAAAATTACTTTAGTAGAAAACTAGACATAATTATTTAAAGAAGCCTATAATTACATGGATTAGTTTCCGAGACGATGATTCAAAAAATGGTAGATTGGATCACTTGAAAAAACAAAATTACTCGTAAAAAATTCACATAGATTTGTATTTTTGGATTGCACAAAATAGAACAATAGTTCGGCCACATCTTTATGTTGCCGTCTATGGTGAAATATATTTCAAAAATTACATTTCAAAATACTGACAATGAGCCGATACTACAGCCTATACTTAATGGTATGGTAATTAGTTGAGAAATAAACACAACAAGATGATGGCATTCCCTGGTATTTTTATCATTAACTTCGAGCCCATCAAAATTATTTCAAATTGCAGGAGACAATAATACTTAACGTGATCATTAGTAAAGCAAATAATATAATTAAAAGCTTAATAGCTGGAGTCATTAATACCAAGTAAAGGAACGTCTGAATATTTTCTGCATTAAAAATACAAATGATTAGACTTCATCACAAACAAGGCTATTTTTAAATAGAATGTAGTGTTAGGCTAGTTAAACACACATCGATTTTGGACGTACAATTTTTTGTCGTCCTTAGAAATTCTATTAGGATGATGTTTGTCAAGATCCGTTTGATCTGATAGAAATCATGACGGCAAAAAATCGTACGTCCAAAAATCGATGTGTGTGTAACTGGCTTTAAGCTCCTAAATGATTATCGTGTGTAGAATGATTTTAGTTATGTCTGGACTATTTTTACGTTATGTTATAGAATCAAAAACAATCATTCATTGTTTTGTTGATAATTATCGGGGAAAATAATGAGTTGCTAAGGAAATTGATTCGAGCAGTGAAAATAGCATTCACTAGATGAACATTATGATGCTATAGCCTACTCGGCTATTCTACATAAAAAATGTGATTATAAATTGGCTTGATTTATTATTGAATTTGAATTTATGAACTCAGTTTGGTGTGATCTGACTGAATCTGATGTGCTAAACGATCGCTTGCTCGTTTGAAATGATAAATGATCGTTTATAATGAAATGATTATACGAGTACTTTCAAGATACATTATGTGTAGGATAGGATTTCACAATGGTGAAAAACAGATATTTTCACTACTGTAACATTTGTTTAAAGTTTGTATAGATCTAGTTTATGTTAAGTTGCAAGTTACAAGTAAAGTTGCATCTAAGTAATATTATACTCTGAATAAAATAGGTTGAAACCAGCCTTCCGCCTATTCAAATTTTAATCAACCACAGAGCACAAGCCCATGTGAATCAATATTATTTAATGAATGAGACAATGCTGCATAGGAATCGTTGCAAACGGCCTTTTCTATGACAATGAGTTGCATTCAGCCTGCAGCTCAGAGTCAAATAACTTGTTCATTTCCAGCCTTTGGCATAAGTGCATAACATCATAGAGAAGCAATAGCATAAGTTACGCTATTGTTTCTCTATGATATAACATGCAGCCGCTCTGCTTCGTCAATAAATAGAGGAACTCCAATCAATAGAGGATTCAACAATTCCTATTTGTATTAATTAATAAATAGAACAAAGAGCATACAAGAACATACAGCTTACAAGAACCTACATTACTATAGTGAGGTCCACGTTATAATGGCAGGGTTTGATTAGCAATGGTATTGCTATTCTTGTCTTTCATTCAACAAAGCGGATAGCGCTATCTCTTTCTCGCTTTGCTTTGTTGCCAGATCGTCTTCTAACAATGTAGAATTAATAATTAATTAACAAAATATCTCATCTTAATTATGTAAATTTATTATGAAATTATAAAAAAATATAATTTATTGCTTAATAAAATATAATTGATAATTTCAAACGAGAATGAACAGTTAATATTACATCAATAAACCTCTATCTGCTACCGTCTATAGAAGGCATTGACAAGACAGAGGTTCGGCAACGTTTTTCTATCTTTCTCCACTCCCATTATAACGTAGACCTAACTATAGGTAGGCTTACTGTATAAGTTTCTCTTTGCTCACACAGACCAAACAACGTTCTTCCGAGTACATTTGACATTTAAAACAATAATTAAATCAATTTTTCAACAAATTTCTCGCTTCACTGCCCACTTCTCTCAAAACAAAAATGTTCCTATAATGGCGAAAATTAAGTTTTCTGATCGAATAGATTCGACCTTTTTTGAGATTCAACTATTATGAGAAGGTAATTCGTATTGAATTAAATTGCATCAGCCAGTTCTCAGGGAACAGTAATAGACCTAATTTAGAAATAATAGTGACATTGCTTCTATCACGCCATTTGGAATTAGGGCGAGCGGCAGATAAGTAGGAAAGCTATAGACCTAATCCATTATTTTTTAACGTTACTGTTTCTAGAGCAGTAGCAAGCTTTAAAGTTGCAGGAGTCATTCTCAACGAATACTATAGTATCAACTATTAATATCGTACACGTGAAATTCTAACCTTATCTTGGACTTTGTCACCTATAAATTTGGAAGAAAAATAGCACAAGGTAGTCTTTATTATTTATCTACCAATGTTATTACATGAGTGTCATTTGCCCCATTTGCATTGTAAATAAATAAATAAAATAAATATTGAATTCAATGAAGCCCACAATGGATGTGTGGGTTCCCATCCGGCATACCAAACACAAACACCTTGCAAATAGGTGGGTTCTACACCTACCTTATTAACATTAATGCTTAATCGACTGATAAAGATAATAATAAATCACGGAGTAACCAGAGAGTATAGAATGTATCCATTGTATGAATGTATGTATAGAATGAGTATAGAGTAAAGGCATAGAGAAAGGGTAAGCGTAAGTTTTTCTCTGGTAATGGTATGAGTATAGAATTTATAGAATGTATGTATACATTAAGTAGAATGTATGTATATATTCCTCTCATAGAGGTTTACTTCGATGAGAGAAATTGTGTATTATAAATAGAACTGAATTAAGGACCTCGGGGCCGATAGTTCAATCTAACTAGATATTTCATACAAGGAAGCAGGATACCTTTACAAAGAAACATTTCGATTTTTCAAATTATATGATTCAAATTTCGAGATAAAGCATGAAGAATAAAATAATATTGAAATACTGTACACAATACAGAGAAGAAACATAATTTACACAAGGAATACAATCGGTTCAAGTCACGATTTCTCATTGAGAGCCCCGATTCAACAACTGAACAAGCTCTGTTGTGGGTTGGCCAAAATGTTTCTATATTATAAATTTTCCAAAATTAGTTGAAAAGAAACTTTTCAACAATACCCTGGAAGCTGGAACATTAGTAAATTTCATCCAAAACACATTATATTACTGAGAAAGTGAAGCATACAGGATATGAAAGCGAAACAAGCTTTGTGGACGAAATTTAGATAGAATTGAAACTAATATTAATTTATTTGAATGTACAATTTGGCTAGGAGCCATTGCAGCCCCTCTGACGCCAATGACTGACTCTAAAACAGAGCCTCAATGATTTTACGTTTATTTCCAATAGAAATATTATCGATTATGGAATGTACAAATGAGTATTATTCTATGCGGTTCAAATCTGTAGATGAATAATCAATAATGTAGATCTACTTCATGAATTTTTTTGAGAAGAACACATTATAGACCACGCACATTAGATTGAAGCTGATTGTGAGTGGAATATATATTTTCGATACTTTCTAATTCAATTTAATGAGATACAGTAAGTTAATGACATGTGAGTTATTTTTGTAAAGACGAGATGGTAATCAAAGTAAGATTACTTTTCACTCACTTGTACCTAAAATCTATTACTCACTAGATTGAAACAACATGATAAACAAAACAATAAAATTTAGTGTTCCATAGTGGAAAAAGACCACCAAACTAAATACTACAAGATTTTGACTAGGTACTAAAGTTGTATTTTTTCGCAAACACACAAAAAGTAACAAAGTTGTTTCAATTCGATGTTTTGTTCTCAATAACAGCACTTGTTTCTCAGTGTCTAAACAGATAGTACAGAATGTATACATTCTATATAAAAGTTTACATTCTACACTCTGTGTTTGAACAATCTGAATTTTTCACAATCTACCATAGAACATCTTTGTGAGTCAATATTGTTTGTATCAAACTGAATTTATGATTGTTGAGTGGAATTTTCCCAAAATGCTATATTAGAAATCACGTTTTTTCTCACAACTTTGAGATTGTAGCGAAGGAATAAAATGACAAAATAATATCCATTGTAGAAATTGACCGACTATTAGAACTGTATCACCAGCCTTGTTTGTACGATAGAAGTATGATGCGCAAATCTTGCTATCCTCAACATTGACCCGGTTCACAGTTCTAAGTTACAATACCGGTTGTACAAGATTTCGGTCAGTTTCCATTGATTTTTCTCACTCTCAAGTTCCTGTTACACTTTCCTTGAAACAAGCAGAGATGCAATCTAGTTTTTCCGACTTGTGCCAACAAAGTTGAGGGATGGTTTCTAAGGGAAGAGGTTCCACTCAGCGTTTCAGCAAAACTAATTTGCTACGGTAGGCCTAATGCTTTATAAGAAAGTTCTAGCTAAAACTAACACAGACATGTCGGGAGTCGTTCAGTAGCCCAAGTATTTTAACTGTTCCATCATTGTACATTTTCAAATCAATATTACATGTGAAGGATAGGTTGAATTCATTCCAAGTTAACTCAGATATTCATGGTTATAACACTAGAGGAAGGAATAACATTTCAGTTGAGAGACATAGGCTGAGTGTATTTGAGAAAACACCTACTTATAGGGGACAAAAGTTTTTTGCGAAACTTCCGGCTGATTTGAGAAGTATTGTTGAGGAAAAACAATTCAAAACAAAACTATATTCTTTTCTCAGTGAGAAGGCTTTATATGAGGTTGACGAATTCTTTTTAGAGTAAAAAATTATTATCATAATTTTATGTTATTCTGTTATTTTTCTGTGACGTTTTTCAACTGTATTACATTGTTTTTGTTATACTTTTGTTGAAAATAAAATATTATTATTATTATTATATTATTATTATTATTATTATTATTATTATTATTATTATTATTATTATTAAAAGATGGATATGAGAAGATGAACAAGTTTTTTCACACCAATTATAAAAAAGAGATACATGAATGCAAGGCTTTGAATAAGCAGATGTCAAGACATCAATCTTCAAAAAGGAGGTTTAATGAATAAGGTACTACACTAGTATTGAGAATCGAATCGAAGAATATTGATGCTGCAATCAATAATTACTGTATTATTAATAATGAGTTGTTATGTACACTGTACATCGCCTCGAATACCTGAAGAAAATTACATGCAGAACAGCGAAATGTTGTTACATAAACACTCAATGTTTCAACTGAAGGTCAAGAACGAGGACTTAATCCATCTACATCTGCAAAACCACTTTTTTCATTTTTTGTTTTTGTTAGGATAATTATTTTAAAACAATTATGAATGTTAAAAAACAAGATCAATAATAGTAATAGCTAGTAATGCAATAGAAAAATTCGCAGAGTGGACCGACTCAAGGACAACATGCAAAATAATAATACTGCAACTTACTGGTACACTAGAGAAAACGAAGGGTCATGTCTTTGGGTAAGTGAAATATAATATTACAGTATCATTTTTCTACAATAATTATGTAAGTAATAGTGGAATAATCAACTTATTCCAGATCATTGATTTTTTTTCCATCAGTAGTACGATAATTAGTTACCAGTTTATTGCATAAATTTTTACTGATGAGTCGTCGGATTAGACATTAGAAGTAAGCACATGTTAACTAAAGAATATAGACTCAGTGAGAATATTATGTAAATTGTTATGTCGAAACTAGATTTTATATAAGAGTGTGGGAAACTGGTTCCCTGCACTTGTAACCTTACCCTTCAATGAGTAAGAAATCAATTACTCGTTTACAATTGAAATGTGTGGGAATACAATTTTCCAAATCGATGGATAAACATAACAAATCAAAAATTTCAGACAAATCATAATAAATCTGTTTGAAGTCAGTCCTAAAGCATCCACCCTCTTATGGTTCTTCTTTTTTATTAATCGATTAATTGAAACATTGTATAAGGTTGAAGGCAGAGCACTCTGCGCTAATAATAATAATAATAATTTTTCCTTTCCTTTTTCCTTCGTCCTGGTACCCCCAGAAGAAGGGAGTTTATTATAGAAAATATAACAAACAAAAATGAAAAATACACTTATAAAAAGAAATCTTACAAACAAAACAAATGAAGAATAATAAAAAAAGCAAGAATGACAAAAGATAGAAGATTCCCTTTCAGTAGAACATTTCAAATATTATAAACCAGACGAATTATAAATTCTCCAAAACCTTCTAAAGAAGGTTTGACTGGAGGAGTCAAGTTTTTACATTATATTAAAAAAACCATAGAAATAGTACATTGATAATAATAATAATAATAATAATAATAAGCGCTTGATAATAACTAAATTCAATTCTATGTTGGAAATCAATTCAAGTGGATAATAAATATTTTGATACTGTACTATACTACGGATAATATAAAAGAGTGTTGCAACATGGTGTTTAATGATCCATCAATCACAATTGGAAAATTATTCAAGTATATTGGTTTAAAATCATTTTTTGATAAATCAAGGATTTTCTTCAGATATTGCAGCCTCATGAAACGTGCTATACTGAGATAAAACTATCCAAAAATTGGAGCTAACCGGTTAACAGTAGACACAATGATTTTCAGAAAGCGAAATTATAATTTAGTTATTTAATCACGTACAAAATTACATATATGGAACAGCTTCTTATAATCACGTATTAAGGCCTCTGTCTAAATCTGCTTCAATTGATGCCATCAGTAGAATACAATAATTATCAGTTTTGGGTAATAGTACTAATAGCCTAATAGTACCAAATAGTACATATACTATGTATCATGTATTAGAACATAATGTTTAAATTGATTAAATTGAATTATGTACATACTACGATATTAGTACATATAGTATGTACTAGTATGTTTTACTAGTACAACATGGTACATCTAAAATTGGTACTATAATAGTTATAGTACCAAATAGTACATGCTATGTAATGATATGCTAATAGTACATATAGCTATGTTTTATGTATTAAAAATCTGGTGTGGCGCACTCACACAACTTTCCTTGCTTTTATGAAAATTTGATCGTCTGACGCTAGTGGTCACGCGCATCTCACGTCTACTATTCAAAGATCTGAGCCAGCTGGTGACAGGACAATAACGCTGGAGATACATGAGGTCTGCTATCTCTTCATAGTGAATGATTTAATAGAATGCCAACAGTTGCCAAAAGTTTGCAATTGAATAATCTCACTTTCTCGAATTTCGAGCTTATTTTCAATTTTAGGTGAAACTGTTACTGAACATTAATTGTAGAGATTTTCATGCTCAATCTTTTCCACTTAATTTTTTTTTAAATTGTATCTGAAGCCTGATAATTGGGAATCTAAAATCAAACTTTGCATAGATGGGGCGGAGGTCCTGAAATTTTTACAGATATAGGACTTGTGGCAGTTGATAGAGCTTATCAATGAATATTTTAGGTATAAAAAATATGATAAAAATCGTACGAGCCGATTTTGAGAAAATCGCGAAAAACCCTGTCTTTGACAACATTTTCACCATTTTAGCCGCCATCTTGAATTGAATTTTGATCGAAATTGTTCGTGTCGGATCCTTATAGAGTAAGGACCTTAAGTTCCAAATTTCAAGTCATTCCGTTAATTGGGAGATGAGATATCGTGTACACAGACATACATACACTCATACACACACATACAGACCAATGCCCAAAAACCACTTTTTTGGACTCAGGGGACCTTGAAGAGTATTGAAATTTAGAAATTGGGGTACCTTAATTTTTTCGGAAAGCAATACTTTCCTTACCTATGGTAACAGGGCAAGGAAAGTAAAGAACAATGATTAAATTAATTGATTCGTTTAATTACGTATTGTACAATACATCCATTAACTAGTACAGTACTAGTTACTGTACGTACTTGTAATGTACAGTTTCGAATATTTTCAATAAACTTCGTTTTCTATCTATGAGTACTACTATAATGTGACAATTTTCAACAAAAGATGACATAACAAGAGACAGCAATCTGATGGAATGCGAAATGCCGGAGCAGAGCACGGAGCACAAGGCAAGGCAAGGCGTAGCCCTTGCTAAAGGGAGGGGCTGCTGAGCTGGGACCGTTGCCATGGCAACCACAACTTGGACCAAACCAAGCTGCCTGAGTGAGTCAGGACGCCAGCACACTCCACTCTCCACACTCCATACTACAACCAACTAATTATCACAAAAAGATGAGCTTCGTCTTCGATTCCTATTTGCAGATTTGACGCCTAGTGAGACAGCATTCTGCTATAAAATTACGTAAAAAAATTGTGACTTACATTCAATTCTGTATTAGTCAGAGTAATAAACTGTAATAATTACTCAATTTTTGCACGATATTTCCTATGTGGAAAATAGATTGATTTGGTTTGATTCGGCATGTGTATGGAGTAGACCTAGTGAAGAAGATCTTTGAAGATCTAGGTAGTGAATAAGTATCTTTTGGCTGATGAAACATTCAAATTGTCACAGTAACATAAAAAATAGTTTATTCGCTCTGAAAATTCTGACTGAAATCTATTGAAATCCATCACATTTATTCTAATAAAACACAATTTCATTTATTAGGACCCAATAATATTCTTCATTAATTTGTATGTTTTTAATTCACACAGGTATCATCAAACATGTTGATTAAAATTCTGTAGTAAATAGTAATTATTTTTGAAAATTATGAAAGGTGGAGGCCTACGAGCATCAGTAGTGTAATATAATTGAATGTGGTAATTGATATGGTTTGATAATTGAGTATGAAACACGAATAAATTGTCAGATTTATGGGTAACATATGAAAAGAATTCACAAAATTCGTATAATAATTTTTGAGTATAGAATAGAATAGAATGAGTGCCTTTATTTTCCTAGAGAGCGAAGTTAGGGCGCAGTCGGTCCTCTCTTACACTTAACTCAATATTACACACGATAACAATACAAAAAATATATAAATAATATGATAAAGAAAGAATATTCCAAACAAGTTTTTACTTTCCTTGCCCTATTACCATAGGTAAGGAAAGTATTGCTCTCCAAAAAAAATTAAGGTACCCTAATTTCATGTGTTCTATACGTTTCAAGGTCCCCTGAGTCCAAAAAAATTATTTTTGGGTGTTGGTCTGTGTGTGTATGTATGTGTGTGTGTGTGTGTGTGTGTATGTCTGTGAACACGATAACTCCATTCCTAATTAACCGATTGACTTGAAATTTTAAACTTAAGGTCCTTATACCATGAGGATCCGACAATAAGAAATTTAATAAAATCCAATTCAAGATGGCGGATAATTACTAAAAAACCATGTTTTTCACGTTTTTCTCGAAAACGGCTCTAACGATTTTCTTCAAATTTATACCATGGATAGCTATTTATAAGCCCTATCAACTGACATGAGTCTCATTTTTGAGAAAATTTCAGGAGCTCCGTAATATTCTTGAGAAAAATGGCGGATAATGACTAAAAATCCATGTTTTTCACGGTTTTCTCGAAAACGGCTTTAACGATTTCCTTCAAATTTATACTATGGATAGCTATGTATAAGCCCTATCAACTGGCATAAGTCTCATTTCTGGGAAAATTTCAGGAGCTCCGTAATATTCTTGAGAAAAATGGCGGATAATGACTAAAAATTCATGTTTTTCACCGTTTTCTCGAAAACGGCTCTAACGATTTTCTTCAAATTCATACCATGGATAGATATTCATAAGCACTATCAACTGGCATGAGTCTCATTTCTGGGAAAATTACATGAGCTCCGTAATATTCTTGAGAAAAATGGCGGATAATGACTAAAAAACCATGTTTTTCACGGTTTTCTCGAAAACGGCTTATACGATTTTCTTCAAATTCATACCCTGTATAGTTATTTATCAGCTCTATCAATTGGCATGAGTCTCCTTTCTGGGAAAACAATGGGGGGTCCACCCCATCCTTGGGAAATGGACTTAGTAACCTCCTTCTCGTGCATGATGTAGGTAGGTAGCGCAGTTCATAAAAAGAACACATAGTCGAGATATTTCATCTGTAGAACAGCTGTTTTGACGACTTTAAAAAAATGATGACTAAAAAAATCATCGAATTTCACAATTATTCACACAAAGAAAAAGTACTTTGAAAACAATTATACAGAAGTCTGATCGTAGTTTCAAATATGAGCAAGGAAAGTTGTGTGAGTGTACCACACCAGATTTTTTGAGTATAAGAGCAAATAAGCAAAATATTTTGAAACAGATTTTATTTATTTAGTCCTCTTATCATACAAGACCTCTACTAAGTTTACATAGAAACTACTGTAAGACAATGTGAGTTTGAATTCCAGATTGATTGAAGCCGATGAAATACAAAAATATGTTTACGTTCTCCAAACATTATGAAACGTGGCGGTAATAATAGTGCTGCTGATAAACATACATGCTCTAGACTCGAGAACTATTGTTTCAAACAATGCTCCACTTATTAGACTAGTGTTTTCTTTTCAAATAAATATTATGTTGCTTTAATGTCAAGCTATTGGGAAGTCACGGAATATGGGGGAAGAGTCCTTGCGTCATAAACTAAATTGATAAAATTGAAATTATCTGTTCAATAGTTCAGAACTAAATGAAATGGGGTTAAATTGTTTATGATGCGATACAAACAGACAATAGATTGAAAATCAAAAAATCGGATTCAGTTGTTTATGATACGATACAAACAGGCCTTTGATTGAATAGAATGTGATCGAATGATTCAAATTCTGAATCATCCGATGGAAGATAATAAATAACCCGATAACAACTGTATCATGACTGCACCGCTCTCGTTCAATTCAGATAAATTTTGGGTACTTGAATTGTCTAGAGCTTCATGTCACTAAATTATTAGAAAATAATGATTGATGCATTTATTACCAAGAATTTTAGTACCGGTAATGAACATGATCACTCATAAGCAATAATTGTATCTATTCATCAACTAGAACGAATTGTGGAAATTTATGAAATTGACAAACAGTTATTAGTTTAGAAATGAAAAATATTGTCATATTATGTCTCAGCTTATTGCAATAGTTTTTTGATAAAACTAATATGGTTCGATATTACATTTTTAGCTATTCCTACTCACAATTAGGCTACATGTAGGTATTTTATAAAGACATTACATTACATGTACTTTTTAGAGTCACATAATATAAATTCAAGATATCAGTATATCTTGTGAGTTAATATTCATATTACTCGAGATCTAGTATTTATAATGAAACTGCAAGGTTTAATAGAAAAAAGACAATCTAGTAAAATGCTTAAATTCTTGCGCAAACCGGTGCAAAACACATGACGGCGACCACGACAGGAGCGGGAGAATTTTCAAGCCGTGGTTAAATAGTTTAATTATCGCCGTCACAATCATGCGATTCGCACTAGTGTAAGCGAGGCTTTCCCAAAATCTGAATTAGCGAGATTTAATATATTGATGACAATTTTATTTCGATTAATGCTATCACAGAATGGTGCTTTAAAACACGACATTTTCACAATGTATTGCATCATATAAAGTCTTTATTGATTTAGGTAATCACCTACAGTACTTTTTAAAGGATGATATCACCTACTTAAGAAACAGAGACAAGTTCGTTAGCAGATTGCATCATTACTTGGGGAGTTTCGACAATAATCGGGGGATGATTGAACCCCGAAAAGGGGAGCCGATGTCGGGGGAGGCTCAATTATTCAGAGAATAAACCTTAATTCGACACTCGATAAACGATGTACTATCACGAGAAGCCTGATTTAATAGTGCAGCACTTTTCCCCAATCGATATGGAATTAGTTCGTCCAACACTCCAGTCAGACAGTCCGGCACATTTCAGTGACAGCACGAGCAATCATCTTTTGAACGAATTAGAATTGATTTATTTCCCACCGAGCACTTTGAGGTTTTTTCTGTTTCACTACTCTTTACCCCCTTTCTTCCATACGCGATTCCGGCTTATAATCGTACAGTACTGCACAGATAAAAAAACCAACTCGATAATCCACAAACTAGTTAGAGTATTCCTCGATCGTACGTAGCCTGAAGACTTAAATAGACTTGTTCATTTAGTTGATAGTTGTATATTTTAGAAAAACATTCAGTTAGAATAGCTATCGATAGTACTTTTAACCAACAACTTTAGTTGGACTTGGTTTATTGTTGAATATTTTAGTAAAAGCGTTTAGTTGAAAAATCCATCGAAAAATTCTTAAACTATGAGCATCTTCAAGCCATAATTTGTAGAATCTCCAGATTGGGAGCACTTGTGTTTCCCTCATTCTATTTCCAGAAGATGCGATCTCAATGAGCCCTGTTTCTATTTTGGTAGAAGTCGATTCCTGCCATACTCTACACTACACTTTGATAATTGTTTCGGATGCTACGGTTCGAAAAACGGAATCACTTTGCAGATGATGTGCGGTGAGATGAATAGTGGAAATAATCAAAGATTATGAAATAAATATTAAAAATCTGGTGTGGCGCACTCACACAACTTTCCTTGCCGTTATGAAAATTGATCACCTGACGCTAGTTTTCACGCGCATCTCAAGTCTACTATTCTAAGATCTGAGCCAGCTGGTGACAGGACAATAACGCTGCAGACACACTGCTATCTCTTCATAGTGAATCTATCTATATATATATAAAAGCGAAATGGCACTCACTCACTCACTCACTCACTCGCATAACTAAAAATCTACCGGACCAAAAACGTTCAAATTTGGTAGGTATGTTCAGTTGGCCCTTTAGAGGCGCACTAAGAAATCTTTTGGCAATATTTTAACTCTAAGGGTTGTTTTTAAGGGTTTAAAGTTCGTCTTTTAGCATGTATATTCTTCTTCTCCCAATCTCTCAATTATAATTGAAATTTCCATATCATAGTTACTATAGAACTATAATCTAGATAGAGTACCTCTTGAAACAGTTTTTAACTGGCAACTAAAAATAATTTTGTCAGGTTGGCATTAAGTTGAGTTGTCTTTGTTAGGTTGGCACCAAGTTGAAGATTTAAATGCATTTATCGCGGAAAAATATTGATTGGGCACTGCTACTTCAATCCTGGGAATATTATATTACTAGCAGTCAGGCTCGCTTCGCTCGCCGTATCCGTCTAGCCAGACCCCCGGCTGGATCGTCCAGAATGAGATCAGCAGGCTCACTTCGCTCGCCTGCATTTTTATCATATTTAGGACAATCCAGTCGGGGTCCACTAAACGAATATGGCGATCGAAGCAAGCCTGACTGCTAGTGATTTAATATAATCAACAGTTGCCACTCTTTGCAATGAATATCACATTTCGAACTTATTTCCATTTTTAGGTGAAAATGTTACTAAATATTAATTGTAGAGATTCCATGCTCAATCCTTTCCACTTGAAATTTTTTGTTTAAATTGTATCTGAAGACTGATAATTGGGAATCCAAAATCAAACTTTGCATAGATGGGGCGAGGCTCCTGAAATTTTACAGATATGGGACTTGTGGCAGTTGATAGAGCTTATCAATGACTATTTTAGGTATAATTTGATCAAAATCGTTGGAGCCGTTTTGAGAAAATCGCGAAAAACCCTGTTTTTGACAACATTTTTGCCATTTTAGCCGCCATCTTGGATTGCATTTGATTGAAATTGTTCGTGTCGATATTTAGTGTAAGGACCTTAAGTTCCAAATTTCAAGTCTTCCGTTGATTGGGAGACCAGATATCGTGTACACAGACGAACATACACTCATACCCACACACACATACAGACCAATACCCAAAAACCACTTTTTGGACGCAGGGGACCTTGAAACTAATAGAAATTTAGAAATTGAGGTAGGCTACTTAATTTTTTTCGGAAAGCAATACTTTCCTTACTTATGGTAATAGGGCAAGAAAAGTAAAAACTAGTATGCTCAATATAAAATCTGAATGAAATTGACTAGAATATTCGATGAGTTATTACAGACATTTTCATGGAAAACCATCTATATTTTGAATACGCAAAGTACAGTGGTAGAGTATATTAGAGTACAGTGGCCGGATTTATTAGAATAGTCAATTTTCTAAAAATAAATTCCACTTAGGCTAATCAACATAAGATTAATTCAATCTATTAGGGCCCAAATACGCAGTCTGCAAAAGACTGCAGACAGACGTCTACAGAAGCCAGAAGACAGACGGGGAAAAAATACCTTCCCAGGAGCCCGAATGTTACAACGCACGCAGACGCCCACTTGTGTCCACATTGGGGGTGTTTATTCACGTCTGCAAGCTGGCGTTGGCTTTATTCCGTATGTCTGCTGCTGTATGCGTTTGCTATTAGTAGGTTGGATATTTAACAAATTTTCATCAAAATTAGATAATCACTTATGTTATTGTTCTTTTTCAATTTAGCACTTTTTTGTGGATTTCCACAAAACTACTTCATAGGGTAGTTTTATTAGGCTATATAGAATCACAAGTACCCTTTAATTTTCTTTGATTACACATTTCAGGTGGTGCACAATGCAATAATAAGTAAGGAGGTCTATTGTGCATTGTGCACCAATTGAAATTTGTCATTACAGAAAATAAATACTAATGCTTTCTTCCCAATTTGATTCCCTATTAGACTCATGACAATTAAATAATATAATAATACTATAAACACTCAAATAATAGGCTATCTATTGGTCATACAATTGACTTTGTGAAGTGTAAAGGGCGCATGGACCGGTTTATTTCAGCACAATTTGCTAATTAGGCCTACATGAGAGTTGACCTGTAAATGCTAATAGTGAAAATTAAAATTCAAAAACTATATTGACACTACAGTATTAGATAGTTAATAACGTTTTTTTTTTTTTTTTATATAGGATTAAGAATGAAGGCAGATTATTTATTAGCATTATCAATTATGCCTTATTAATTTTTGGAGTTTGTCAAAAATGTAAGTCGAGGAAGTCAGTGTAATACAAGGACTTGACTCCAGTGTAAAGAGAAAAAAAACTTTATGATGGAATTTGAATTGAAATAGTTATCAAATATTAATTGAAGTGGTATTTTTTGTATTAATTGTGAATCACGAATCATAGATTTGTAGTTACGTGATGGGAAGGATATATATTATGATTACGGTAAGAGAGATTAATAAAACCTATAAGTTACTGTAGTTATGTTTGTGTACAAATCATTAGACAGGATTTTGAGATAATAAAGTAGCTCATCTGTTAGCGGTCCTTGATATAAGTCTGCTGCTTTAGCACTTTATCTACTTTGATAAGGAGTTTGCTAAGCTAAAAGACGAAGAATGACGTAAACATGTTCTCATTTGATAAAAGTCTAAGGTATTCATTCAGCCGACAGCCAAAATTAGTTGTCTTAAAAACTAATTTAAAATTCTAGAATGATTGAAAAAGATATTCAACTACCAGCAATCCATGCCCATGACTAAATCTACAATTCTAGTTATTAATATTATGATTTTTATACCATGAAGAGTATTTTTATACCATTTCAACTAATTACAAAAACGTATTTAACAGTAGAATTATTAACATAAAAATGTCTTTAAATAAAGCACAAAGAATGCACATAGTAATTCACTATTATGATGAGATTAGGTATAAGAATTTTTTGTAAGAGTTATCAATCAAGAACTGTATGAAAATGAAGTGAGATAGTAGGCCTAGAATGAACCAAAAGTGCATGCAGTTTTGTTCTTAGAGTGATGTCAATTCATAATCTTTTATTTAGCCTATCAATGATGAATGAATAGCCAAATTTTGTTTATCTTCCTTTCAAGAAAGTGCAACATATTTTTAGCTGTTATATTTTTATTTCTGGTGCACCTCAGATAAAAGCTAACCTAAAAACATCTACGACGTGTTGTCGCCCCCCGCAAACTACCACAATAAGCTTACCTATCTTGAATAAGCTTAAGAATGAAGAAAGTAGCTTTTGATATCACTTACCCAAATACAGATTGGCTCCTGCACCATAAATGAAACAACATCGCTGAGACAGGAGAAAACTGTGGATTTCTGTTTCAGTTCTTCAATGAAAAAATTTGAATCAATTTGTGTGGCATCTAAAGTTTCTCCAACCGAACCCTGGGATGTTGAATTTACTTTCCAATTGGGGTCACGTGTAGAGTGAGCTGCATAGTAAACTGAACATGATAATAAAACAGCACTAATTGCAGTATAAACCCTAAGACTAGGTAAGGGTAGTCTTTCAAGTAGTATCACTGGCATTTTCACTTATATTATCAAACAACGTACACCACAAAGTACACAACCTAGAATCACACTTGGATGTTGATGGATCGGATAAATTGAACTGGATAAGTACGGAATTAATCACACTTAACAAACGTTTCAAGAAATAATATTGAATAAAAAGTGTATAATATTCATATTACACCACATCGTCACGTTGATGCTTCTCGTAGGAGAGATTGGCCGAGATTGCAGCTTGGTTTGTTCAATGCCTTCTATACATAGGGCAGGCGTGCGCACTCGTCCAATCACACTACAGATTGATAAAACTGCTCAATGCCGCGCTTTTTGAATGTACATACAACGAATCCAAAAATATTACTTCCTTAAATATTACATTAAACTTGACAGACGTTTATAAAAATTGTAAACCAATAATAAGAAACTCTATTAGATATTTCAACATTCATAGAAGATTATATAAAAAAAAACATTTTTATTTATGTTTTGGTAAACTACTGCTATTTTATGCTTATCATTTTTGTAAGCAGATCAAAACCGTTTTATTAAATTTTAATTTTTTGTAATTTGCTGGTTTTAAAAAAATTGCTTTGAGTCTTATGAATTTAATCTCTATTCTGCGTTAAGATTAATAAATTTATATTCTTAAAAAAATAAACAAATTATGTAATATTAAGGTGAAATGAAAACTATATTGTCAGTTCCACATAATTTATTTTAGCCAAACGATCATGGTAATCGTTAACATTTTTCTTTTCCTTATCAGGATCATCAGTTAAAACCCAAAGGAAGGTACTACAGCCTATACTCTATAGAAAAACTATTATAATCTTAAATAGTAAGAGCAGGACTTCCTATTATACTACTTCATAGTATATAGGAGGTCCTAGTAAGAGTAGTGGAATGCTTTCACTATAACCAAATATTAAAAAATGTATAGTGTGACTTGCACTAGTAATGTCTTACTCAACATTACTTAGCATCCCCTATAAGTAATGTTGAAATGGGACGGTCTCACTTCTTATAGATTTTGGTTCATCCTCCCCGTTGAAATGTGTGCTCTTACTTATCAATAAATTATGTTGCCGCATAGCATATTATCTGGCAATGAGATACATTTCAATTTCCCAAAAATACTTATCTTGGATTTGTAGAAATTTCTGGTATATTATAAAAAACACCATACCGGTATTTAGCAATAGACCATACTACAGTCTGGACGAGTTTGTAGACGAGCACACCTACAGACCATAAGGAATAAATGACCCCTAAAAAAGGGAAGATGAATAGATGATTACCGCAGCCCTGGCTGCTGGTGAAGACTACAACAGAAGTATCAAGTAAGTAAGTTTGATACTGTATTCTGGTTGTTGTTTGTATTTTTTCAAAACCTACAAACTATTTGGTATAGTAGGTAGCGGAGGTAGAAAATGATAGAGTTATCTGCTTTGTCTAATGACAGACAAAGAAAGCAAACCAAAGTTAATCAGGTGCTGACTTAACGTATATATATATATGCATATGCATACATAGGCCAAAATTAGAAAAAAAACATAATTTTACACTTAATATTTCAAATACCATAGAATTTAGAATGTTCTGGAGCCACTGACATGCATCTTCTCCAGCATCATGGAGGGCCGACAGCCCTCCATGATAGGAGTGTTGTGGACACTCAGATATTAGGTGGTTCATTGATTGGATTTGTCCACAATGGCACGAGATCAGATGTGTATCCCCATGCTGTCATCAGCTCAGCACACCTTCCCACCTGCGTCCTGAACCGGTTAAGGCCACACCACTCTCTACGTCTCAGCTGGGTGCCAGGAACAATGTTATTAGGGTCATCCACAAGGCCTTTGTTCCTGACCTCTCTCTCTTGACTTAACGTGAATCTCACTAAGGGTAGACAAACACCAGTTAAGACAAGACTAGTCACGATTAGTCACAATACTTCACATAGTTGCTTATGAAGCAACACACACCGATTAGCCATTGCAATTAGACATGTCTTCATAAGCAACTATGTTAAGACAACAGTTAGTAATTCAGTATATTCAGTCCATGACCGGCAGTCGCCAGACAGACTTCGTCAAAATATAAAACAATCAATTCAATACACAAATAACTAGCGATGGCTGCAGATAGGTTGTTTCGTGTGGCTCTGTAGATGGACTGCCATACTAAATTATGAAACAATCTCAAACTGGTCCACAAGTCCACTGGTCTCATCATCTCTCAATGAGTAGAGAGGGTAGTTGATGAGTTTTTCACGTACCAGCCTACAAAACTTCCCATACTCCAGCTCAAGAACACAAGATTGGCCGGCAGTGATCCAGGTAATGCGATGACGTGATGACACGAAGAACTTTCTTCTGTAGAAGGAGAATCCTTTCACAGCTACCTGCATGGCCCCATAGTACTATTCCATAGCTAATATGACTATCGAACAGCCCATGGTAGGCTGTAATTAAGTAGTTGGTAGGCACATGATGCTTCAGCTTCCGCATCAAAAACGTCACCCTGGCCAGTCGATTGCACAGCATGCCAATATGTCGATTCCACGATAGAGTGGGGTCCATCACAAAACCCAAGAGTTTGACCTCCGCCTCACCATGAGCCTGACCATGCCTCAAGGTGCACAACAGGTTCTGTGTTTTCCCCTCATTTAGACAAAGTTTGTTTGATTTAAACCACTGGCAAGCCTCTTCTACAAGAAGATTAGACTGGGCAACAGCAGTTTGGGGGTCCTCATCCTGGGCCAGCAGGGTGGTATTATCAGCGAACAATAAGGCTCTTCGATGCACACTGAAGTCGTTGATGAATACAAGGAACAACAGAGGACCAAGAATCGATCCCTGCGGCACTCCGTAGATCACCTCCTTCGACCGTGATTCCGCACCATTCACCGATGTGACCTGCATTCTATTGGAGAGGTAATCTTCCATGGTTTTCAGGGGAACTCCACTTATCCCATACCTCTTCATTTTACCCAATAGTATGTCATGCGAGACACAGTCGAATGCCTTGGTCAAATCACACAAAGCAACGGAGACCGACTGCCTGCCCTCCATTGCCCCAAGAACCGACTCCACTCAATACCGCACAGCTCCCATGGTTGATCTCCCCTGACAGAATCCATACTGGTGAGGTTGGAAGATGGAATTACTCTCAAAATACCGTGAAAGCTGAACATACATCACCGATTCCATGAGTTTGCCAAATACAGGAATTATCGAGACTGGCCTGAAATTCGACAATTCATTAGGTTCACCTTTCTTGAAGATTGGAATTATTGTCCTTGATGTCTTCAGCTCCTTGGGGAAAACTCCAGAATCCAAGCAGTCATTATTCAAATTACACAGTGGTACAGCTAAAACATCAACTATTGACTTCAATACCACTGATGAGATTCCATGGATGTCAGGACTTGTTGAGCTCTTGTATCCCTTGAATATTTTTATCAGGTCTACAGGGGAAATTCTCTCCCACTTCACAAAACTGCAAGTATTGACAGGAACATGATTCACTGCATCATCAGGTGAACCGGTGAGAGCCTCCACTATCCCAGCCACTGAGTGAATAAAGAAATTGTTGAAGTCATCAGGACTTGTACCTCCTGACAGTACAACTTTCTTGCTTTCAGAGCTGTTGATAACATTCCAGCTGCCTTGCATGGGTTTGGAGCATTCCTAATACGACCCTCATTCCAGATTCTCTTTGAGTTGACAATATCCTGTTGATATATCTTCTTCAGTCTGAGGTAAGCTGAATAGAACTTGTTTCTATCCTCTGCAGTTACGGCATTCTTGTACATATTGTTGGCAATAATAACAAGTGTTCTAATACTAGCCAAGTCTGCTGTATACCATGACTGAAGGGTTCATTTCTTCTCCCAGTAAACCACCTCACTCTTTTTGGGAAGAAGTCGTCAAACATACTGATGAACCTCTGGAAGAAATTACTGAAAGAAATTCTCGGATCACAATAATTGATGCAGAGACTCCAGTTGACTCTCCCAAGCATTCCAACAAAAACAGGTACTGTAAGTTGTTTTCATCAATTCTCCTATGTGTGAACCTGTATTTACAGATCCATTCAGGATTGACTCTTTCTGCTTTGGACAGGCCAACATCTATAAGCTGGGCCTGATGATCACTTCAACAACATAGTCAAGACAAGACATGATCAGACACATTCAGTCACAATACTTCACATTGTTGCTTATGACGCAACTCACACTGATTAGTCATTGCAATTAGACATATCTTCATACTATGAAGACAACTATGTGAAGTATTGTGACTGAACGTGTCTGATCATGTCTTGTCTTGACTAACTGGTGTGCTCCTAGCCTAAGTATCGAGTTTAACTATTCTGATTGATGGATAGACAACCAAAACGTGCTTGGTTAAGAAAGTTATTGAAAATCGTTCATAAATTACGGTCTCAAGTAGTATTAGGTCTAAGTATCGAGTTTAACTATTCTGATTGATGGATAGACAACCAAAACGTGCTTGGTTAAGAAAGTTATTGAAAATCGTTTATAAATTACGGTCTCAAGTAGTGGACATGAAGCATAGCGGGTATATTGAAGTTGCAGTTTTTTATTTGTTTTTGTGAGGGGCTATAACTACTCTAAGGGATGAAACAATTTCATATTCCAGTGGTCCGATAGAATGGAAAGCAGTGATCGGACATTACGGCGAGCTTACGCAACATCTTTATGCATGGTATAAATAAAAATTAAATTTTAAAATGAATAGAGTACTCGAATAAGCCCATACGCCTCAGTTTCAATCGCTGCGCGATCTTAGGTAGAAACGTAGCATTCCCGTTTCGATTGTCATCTATGGCCCGGTTGCACAAAAGTCAGTTAAATTTTAACCGTGAGAAGGCCTTTTAGAAAAGACGGCTTCCCTGATTGGTTCTCGTGAAATTAATCACGGTTAAAATTTAAACGGCTTTTGTGCAACCGGGCCTATTTTTATTATCCATCATCTCATTACACATGTATAAATTAAATAGTCTGTCACAGACTTGATACAGTGTTTACTATACTGTAGCACGGAGTAGTCTTTCCTTCTTCTGTGACTGTAGTAAACATAATCAGTTATCAGTCTTAATAGCTTATTTTATTTTATACATTGAAAATCACAATATCATTCTCAACTCATGAATGATTAGAAAATGTACAACAGGCTTAAAGCCCAAAACTGTTCCTTTCCCAAATTTTCATAGAATTTAGTGGACTATAATATAAAATTTTACAGTGTTATATTTTTAAACATGAAACAGTTTTGGGCTATCATGTCTGTTGTTTCCAAAATTGCATTGATTGTTTAAGAAATTAATAAATAAATAGGGTTAAAGAAACGCCGCCGAAAACAATGGATGGACAGGTAGAAGTTCTAGAGACCCTTCAGTGGTCACCTATTGTCATTGAATTTCCACTCCGAGCAATATATTGATGGACCAGTGTGGTTACTTGAAGGCACTTTCAGCTGTAAACCAGTGGTAGCATAGAGTGATAGGATAAACACACACATTACTATCGATGACAGGAACAAATTAAGTCAAACGTAAGTGGTGTGTAAAGCCCACATCGATTTTTGGACGAACATTTGTTAACCGTCCTTATAAATTCTACGAGATTGAATGGGATTTGACAAACACATGATACACATCATATGTTTGCCAAGTGTATTAAATCTAATAGAATTTGAAAGGACGCCAAAAAATCGTACGTTCAATAAGTATCGATTCTATGTAACTCAAGTTGGTCTGTATACAGCTTGTGAGCAAGTTGAGTTTCATCAAATGAACCATTGGGAATAATACAGTAATTACAAGTACTTGATCACTGATTTACATTCAATAATTGCAGAAAATACAAGTAACAGATGTAAGGTGCAAAATAATAGATAATTTTTGGTGCTACCAGCTAGAATTGCCTTCAAGAAAGCACACGGGCCACTAATGAGAGTAATGAAGCGGAAACAGAGGACAATAAAGTATGCTAGTCGAGAGTTAGAGGATGCACCTTTTTGGAACAATAGCTCAGTGCACAGGTAGCGCTGCCCGGTCTCCTTTCTTTTACCCAATAAACAGACAAGAAGCTACTGATTTAGGTATATTTTATGATTTGCTCCCTGCAAAGATCTAAAAATATCTCAGACAAAAATAATAACAACAAACGTACTATCACCTACCGCGTTTCCTAGCCACTATTGAAATTCTCAACTGAATACTATATGAGTGCAATAAAGAATATTGATAAGAGGTAGATTGAGTTATTATATCAATTTACTGAAATTTTCATTATATTTCAAATCTTTTAATAAACTGATAAAAAAATGTATGACACAAAATTACACAATAGCTTATTTATTCCAATATTCCTGTACAATATCTTTCAATCGTAGATGAATAACAATTTCACATCAACTACTAAGAAAAAAACTACAATTTATGATTGAATCAAGTACGAAATTTTAGCTTTAGTGATATTAAAGATTGCTGTAATTATTGTACAGACAATATCGTTTTTCTTTACATATTTATTCATTTTATTCAATAACGTTTTACTGTATTTACTGCACCTTAAACTGATCAAAATTACTGGAAAAGTGATCAGGAAATTTCGAAGAAATGTTATACACCCTAGTGCTTTTAATAGAAATAAAATAAATCGATTTCTTTTCATAAAAATTGTCAAAAATAATTTTTTTTAAAAAATAAAACATAACCTAATTTTAATATCCTCTCTATACTGACACTTTTATTTCTAATATTAAGCCCTGACCATATATAAAATTTGAAGTCGCTTGTTAAAGGAACCTACTGCACTTGGATTGTAGTATAGAGCATTACTATTTATGATACCAACGAGATAAATAGGATTATCTTAGCTATTCTAATAGAGATGGTCAAAATAATCTATCTTTGGAATACAATAGAACATGAAGATCCCAATGAATAAAGAAAATATTATTGATAACCTTAATTTTCTTCGAATTACTTCCCCATAGTTCAAATTCAAACTAACAGAAAGCTCAAAATATTAACGTCAAGCTTATTTTAATTTATTAAAGTATGTAGCACTATAGCAGTGTTATCACATTGTATCCATTAATATGAAACGTTCAAATACATTATTTTCCTTTCACTAAACTATTAATGTTAACATACATTCAGATTGTAACATTGTTAACATATCGTATTAAAAATTATAAATTTACACATGATAGCATTCCAAGTAAAAAATTATAATTTCTGACTGATGGATCCTACATGACTACCTCGGTTGCTTGATATTTATTCAAGAAATATACCATTAATAAATTTACTAATACACGTAAAAATATGTCACCTTATTCATTATATAAAACATTGTTTACTTCATTCTAACAAATGTTAAACCTTGTCCTTTAAAATGTCTTTCCGCGTTGATATTCTGCGTTTCTCTGCGTATTCTTTCAGTTATCTCACAGACTTCGGCATTTTCAGTGTGCTTCAAAATTGGCTGTAAAATGAACAAAAAATCAAATTAGTTTATTGGTGACAGTTGAAGATATTGTACAGGTCCCACTCAAGTAAAAATAGTTCAAACATTATCAATCAAAGAAAAAACATTGTTATTGAAAATGATCATCGAAGTGAATGACTTCTTCACTCCTATGAGGGTGTGTGCACTCAAAGAGCGAGCAGGCGTTCTGAACTACGTTCAGAGTTCCGCATTCTTGGAAACTGAATTCATGGAAACTAGGCCTAGTTAGTTATTGAAATAGAACACTTGTATTTGACCGCCCCATTTGGTCCATAAAAAGAACGTGGACCGCAGAACTAGGAAAACCTAATAAATTTCTATGTGCACATACCCTTTAATTTTTGCACATTATTCTACATTTAGAATTTTCGTGCAGCTATAGCTCATGAAAATGAAAAAAATCATTCTTAAAAAATTCATACCATCATACTTATAGTCCAGGCAATGATGCTCAAAAAAGGGTATAGAGGGAAAAGTTGGGAAGACAATTTTTGACCCAGCAGTTCTATTTAGAGTAGTAAGGAGGTAAACATATCAAAGGTTTGAAGGTACAATTTTTTGTTTTCTCGCATAAAACTCAAAACTATGTATCTTATGGACTTGACTGTCATATAACAAATTAAAGCTTACATAATTTCCTACAATATTCATCCTATAACTTTTTTATATCTTCTCCAGTTTCGAGATATCCGCTCTTGAAGGTGTGACATTTTGAAAAAAGCACGTTTGCCACCATTTTTTCTATTTTTGCTCTTATACTTTCCGAAAATCGATAAGAAAAATCCATGCTGATCATGAGCTTATAGAGCATTGAATTCTCTACAATTTGATGTATAATTCCATACTTTTACGAATTTCCTCACACCTTTTTCAGCAGCTTCAGAGTTGAGTGTGAAATCTCAATTTTCGCAACAATAGACCAATTTAAAAGGAATTTGGAGGAATGTTTTAAACTAAATTTTTGACTTCACAGCTCTGTTGAGACTAGTTGGAGGAGAACATTTCAAAAGTCCCCATTCCCAACTCATGTGCTAAAGGGATGAGGGTGGTTTAAAAGTTGCACTTTTCAGCGTTTTGCTTCCACGCTCATATCTTGAGAACCGACATAACTTACCATTCAAAAATGAAGCTTGATAAATCAATGTAGGGGGTGAAATTTTCATTGCATCAACAATTGATCGTTTGACAATGACATTTGAAGTGGGTGTCTGTGACATAATTTTCGATTTGCAGATTCATTTGGACTTCCAGTACAGGTACTAGTAATTAATTTCTTTGCTTTGAAACAAGGGGTGTTTCCGCGGGCTGCTAGTGCTGTACCTACTTATAAGGGTGATCCTCATTTAGCATATCTAGCTACAGACAAATGACTATTATACCAGTATTGGCCAATATGTTTGAAACAATCAACTGGTGTCCTATTTAGAGGCCATATTTGCTGATTCCCAGCATGGCTTCAGAGAGAGAAAGTCAAGAGAGGAACAGTATCCCTAATTCTTGCGGACCTGATGAAGGCCACTGAATGTATCTTTCACAAAATCCTATTGAAAAAATTGGAAAAATATGGCATCCAAGGGACAAGTCATACATTTGCTGTGCTCATATCTCCAAGATCACCAACAGATTGAATCAATCCGTGGAGCCTCATCTTCCACCATATTAGTGAAACATGGTAGGCCTATACCAAAGGGCTCAGTCATGGGGCCAGTCCTGTTCATAAATGCTATCAACAAATTGAGCTTGCTAGGAAATATCTGTTCTTTGCTGAAAACACCACCATCTGTAATAAAATAATGTTTTACTATAAAATAATGCGGAGTACTCGCTGATGATACTTTAATACTTGTTCAGGGAAGCACTTGGCTCGAAACCAAAAACAGAGCTTTATCTGATCTACTTATTGTTAAAAATGGCTTAATCAAATATATTATCACTAAATATATCTAAACCAAGTTCATGCCAATGCATTAACCCATACAACTGATTACATCTAGAGGATCTTAAAATTCATAATTGTAATGACTTTTTTAATAATTCTTGCAGATGTCAAAGTATTGAACAAGTTTTTTCATATAAGTATCTGGGCGTCCATTTTTGATTCCAGACTTAAGTGGGTACAACATATTGACTTCCAATTGAAAACCTTACGTAAATATATATTTGCATTCAGGCAGCTAGAGAAATTCTCAATTTTAACGAACTTAAAGTAGCTTATTTTGCATTTGTACAGTCTCGCCTCTCATATGGCATCTTAGCATGGGGAGCAGCCTACCGCACCTAAGAAGTCATCTAAGAAGAATAGAAGTATTCAAAAAGCAAGCCTTAAAGCTGGCTTTCGTAGATGTCGAAGATATCCCTCATCTTTACTATTTCAGGAATAGAGTTTTAACTATGAAAAAATTATACATGAAGGATTTACTCATTCATGTTTATCAACATTTTGGTTCAATTTTCTACCATCTTTACATTTTCATAACACGAGATATGCAGCCACAGTTGGGATCAGAACTATCCAGCTAACGAGATCCTTCTCAACAACAATTGTTTCTTCTTATCCCAAGTAATATATCGTAATCTCAAGAGATTATTTCCGCAAAATAACATTTTTTCAGCTGCAAGTCTTGCAATTTTCAAAAAAGATTGAAATTTTGGTTGTTTGGAATAGTGATGAGGAGGCTGTGGCTCTGGTGTTGGCGGCGGCGGACTCATCTGACTTCATAATTAACATGACTTCTACTGACTCTATATCAATACCGACTGACTTTACGATACAGACTGGCTATATACGTTACAGACGGACATAACAGTATAAAATGACTTTCTACAATACGAAACTATGACAATCATTTGAATGAAATTACCCTCATCTATTAAATTCATTTAGGCTCTCCTTCTGTGAGTGTTAGTGAGTGAGTGTGAGTGAGAGTAGGAGTGTGAGTGTTTTTTCACTTCGGGGTTGTAAGAATACAATAGTAATACTTTGAATATTTGAATTTTGAAAATATGAATATATTGTTTTGTTTTTTACCATTAGGAATGACAATATTTCAGTGCTTTATTGGTTTTACGTAGTATAAATTATCATTAAAATTGTTACTTTTAACTATATTTGATTCACGATTCATTTTTTCAAACGTCTCACTTTGTTTTTAATATTATTTTCCTTGAATAGTTTTATAATTAAGTTTATAAAAACATACCCATTGTTGGAGCTATTCTCCAGTTGTATAATTTAATATGCGAATATTCGTATTAATGGTTTAACTGTAGAATTACTACAAAACTTGGTTCAAATATGAAAATATCATTCAAAATCTTCAGTTCGATTGTTCTTTGTGGTATGTGATAATGCCATTTTGATTTGATGAGATCAATAAATTGTTATACTGTAATACATTTTTGGAATGAGAAGCAATTTATTTTTGACTGCTATTTTGTTTGCTCAAAGATCAATAATTTCAGAATTCGAGTAATTCAACCAGGCAGTTTCTGCCGTAACGCAACTTGTTCTGTTGTAATGCTACAACGCTTGATTTTGATTTTCCCGAAATATAGTCACGCAGAGAGTTGTAGAAACACGTGATTTTTTATAAACAATTATTTGAGGTACGTTGTTCTGAGATAAAGATAAGCAATACATTGTACATCTGTGTGAAGATAGTAGCACATACAAAAAATTAAAAAAAATTAATTAAATTAAAACAATTCTTCTTCCCCTTCATAAGATTCACTCTACTTGAAATACCAACTCGAGTCTACGCACAGGCACAGTGCCCATGTAGGCACATTCCGTAATGTATATATGATACCCTAATCTAAGTAGGCTACTTAATAATTTGTATGTTATATTTCATATTATAATTTATCATTTTTATACCTGCTGTATTGTGGAATAAAGAAGATTCTTGATTGATTGGACTCACCACACTGTTCAAGTTGAAACTTTTTCTGCAGGCTCTGGCTTTTTGAGGAGTTTGGTCAACTTGCCCGCAGAATTCTTCTCATCTCACCATCCCGGAGTAGTGTTGGCTAATCTCCTCATACGTCGGGTGTTGCGGTCCTGGTCACGAATCTTCTTCTCCATTTCGGCATCGGTGAGAGTTTCAAGGAATGGCGACCACTGGTCAGCTTCTGACGACTGTCGAAATGGAACCTCAACAGTTGGCAAGGGGGAGTCACTGAAGGCGTACATCCTTTGGTGCCAGCTCAACTGTCCTCGAATAGAATAGGCAATTGCTGTCACAAATTCTCCTCCTAGACCCAATTCTGCACACAACTTCATGGCAAAAGTCTCTGCGTTGTTCTCCTTTTCACTCATGTCCCATTCACTTGATCGACAAGAGACGTATTCCCGACGTGGATGTTCAACTTGATAATGACACGTTGTCGCATTGCTCATCAAGAATATTATCAGTGGGGAAACCTTCAATTTGTTGACGGATTGCCTGAGCTATGGCAGGTACAAATGTGACAGGGTTCAGATCTAGATCGTCGCAGAGAACTTCGGCAAACTGCTCTGGGGTTATCAATGTTTCGTTTTTATTCCAAGTGAAAGTATCTCTCAATTTCTGTCCTTCGAGTTCCATGTCTAAACGTATCGGAACTAGTTGCTCAAGTTGTGCAGCATTCTCATGGTTGATTAGAGGATCTGTGTCATCAAAACATAATGGAAAAGTTCTAACTTTCTTGCTGTTGACTCTATTCCTATTGATTGGCGTAGCTTGAGGAACAGCATCCAATGTGAACTTGTAGGCAAAGATGGAACCCATGACATGCTCTTCTTTGATTTTGATTCTCTAGGTATAGATGGTTCTGAAGAGTGCACTGAAACAGCTTTGTACTTTTCATCATTTCCTTCAATAATATCTTCAACTTCGGCTGCTCTCAATAGAGACACACTAGAGGCAAGGCAGTGAGCACTGAGACCCATGTCTATAAGTCGCTTTCTTTCGTCATTAGTAATTGTTCTTCGGTACATACCTGGATATCTTTTGTAGAGAGAACCTCGAAAGAGGCGTAAATAATTTCCAACTTCAGATCCAATACAGTAGTATTCTCCATTTTCTTCTATCTGAAAACTTATTGGTTTGTCTCCGTACGTTCTAATCGCCATAATTCCAATCTCAAGTTATCTTAATGACAATATATTCACAATAAGTTACTGGAAAAATGCAAAATACTTTTTAATAACAATATAGTCCACAGAATAGAATAATTCACAAAAATTACAATAACCCAACACTCGGCGTTTGTACTGTGCTCCTTGTGTTTGTGTATTTCTGCAGTTGTGTGTGGCTTTTGTAGCGTCACTTGCTTTGCCATTGCCTTCTTGATCAATCATACAGAAAAGCGCTGCGTAGTGCAGAGTAGGATAAAGGCGGCAAAATTCAAATTCAGATTCAATCCAATTCACATATTTACAAATTATAAGCTAAAACAAGAAAGATAACAAGATCACACAGTTCAACAAGATGAAAATAGTAAGTTAACAATAAATTATTGAGTAGGCTGCCTAATAAATAATTATCAAACAATAATTTTAGACAAAAACGTCGAATAGCCTATATTACTGTAGGGTGTACCTAGGCCTATATTAAAATTCTAATAGTATACAATTTTTTGTATAATTTATGTTTCTGCTATTTCTATTTTCCATCTCACCATGGATTAATAAATTCATAGATATTCATTTCTGCTTGCCGACGCAGAGTATTGAACTCTCGTCAAGTATTATTCATTAATCCAAATTCATGGATGAAATCCTAAATTAATAATACGTACTATATTTTATAATCTTATTCAAAATATATTATTAATTTTGGGATTTCATTCATGAATTAGGATTAATGAATACTTGCCGAGATTTCAAAACTTTGCTTCTGCAAGCAAGAGTGTGTATAGGTTTCTATAAATTTATTAATCCATGAGAGATGGAAAATAGAAGTAGCAGAAAGATAAATTAAACAAAAATGAAATAATGAGCATGTAGGCTACATTAGAAATCTCACAGATCAGACTTTCTTTTAATAGTTTTAAATATAGGTATAGGCCTATTAGATAATCTAGAACTTTATTGAGTCAAATCAAATCAATCAAGTTGAAGTGATATCAATCGCCGAGATGAATTATAACGTTCCTGAAGCAAATTATACATACCTGGTAATTACTATAAGATATTATTGATAGTGATTTTATGAAATCAATACACTACAAAAGCGAATGAGCTTCTTCATCAAAAATATGAAGTATTAAAAGCCTATATTATTTTATATTAACCACTTAAAATCAAGGTGATAGAAGTGCCAGATATTTAAAAAATATATTTATTATAAATAGAAATAAAAATCTCAGTAGGTACCCTTTTTGAATTATTTATAATTAAAATAATAATTATAAATTAATTAATTATAAAATAATTATTTATATAATTAAAATAAATCAAAAAGGGGTACTGAGATTTTTATTTTTATTTATTACAAGTAGCCCTGTGCGGAAAATAGACAATATATTACTGTATATTATAAATACTATATCAAACTAGATCATTGAAAAGTTATTGTTTTCATCTATAGTAGAACTATAGCTGATAGATTCAGAGGCACAGTGAATGCAGTGAATATCAATCAATATCTCAAGGGACAAATATTCTCAAGGAACAAAACTGGTGTATTTTAGCGGTCAATCTTGCATACATTCCTTTCTGTATGATGTTTACATTTATGCTTCAACAAGGGTGTTGGAATGATATTATCAAACATTCATGCCCCAGGAGGAGTTCCAACCCACGACCAGGCGCAGCAATAGCCGGCTGAAGTTGCGAATGCTACAGGCCTGCAATTATGTAGTTGCGACCATTTAATCCACCATTATAGGCCTACACTCACTAATAAAATTATAATCATCAATCGTTCTCGGTTGATTGGCATTAAAGCTCTTTGAGTTCTCAGGATTTCTTCTTCAGATTAAAGCTCTTCCTGTTAGGGTAAACGCATAGTGAGGGGTAGAAGGAGAGGTCGAAATAGAGCTACCTCAATTTGACACAAACGAATGTCGTGTTATGAGGCGCCCGCTGGCGAGGAGGTCTAGGTGGGCAGTGCGGTAAACCTCTATCTCGACTTCCTCACCATGTACTTGTGTCACATTGAGATAACTCTATCCCAACCGCGATCCCTCTCCCTCCCACTACCTCCTCACTATGCGTTTGCCCTTATGCGATACTCCAATGAGGAAGGCTCACTGAATAAAAAGAATTCATTGTAGTTTAAATTTTTGCATCAGGATCATATTATTGAATTAAAAAGGTGTAATGAAAAACATTATTGTTTTATTTTACCAATCATTGTTATAACAAGTAACAAAACGAAACATCTCTTTCAAGAAACGAAGAACACCCATCAGTTATAATAAAAAGTTAATTATTGCTTTTTACTATAGGCTATAAGTTACACATCAAGACATCTAAATTAGCAGCAAGATCATATCACAGTGACAAAATGAACTAGAATTCATTAGTCCTTAATATTATAAATAAATTAAGAACATTTATTAATAAATTCTTCATTACAATAATATCGAAATTAATGAGTGCCTCTATTAATACCTAGTATTCTACAATCTGACATCAATTTATCAACGAAAGATTTACATCAATATACAATTTATTTGCACTTAAGAGATCTTTCAATGGTGCTTGAAAAAATGTTATTTGAACTAACATTATTTTGGACAGTATTCCATTACAGTAGATGAAAATTGAGGGAAGATTCACAGGTATACTAAATTGCTGACGTGATTTCAAGGTGCTGCACACATAATGAAAGTATTTAATCTGTAATTTTTTCAACTATAAATAATTTGAATAATAATAATTAATTATAGATCATTCAAATAATAAATGTATTTTTTTAAACTACAGCAAGTTAGAGGATCTTAACTCAATAAATTATACGAGAGTGCGCTATATTGAACCGACCAAGATTACAAAGATATTGTCACTTTTTTCTCTCTGAAAACGTAAGAAAAAACATTGGTCATTTGAATTTCAGACAGGGGGCCGGTTGCACAAAAGCCTGTTACATTTTAAACATGATTATATTTCACAGAAACAATTAAAGATTTTTCTGATTGGCTCTCGTGGAATTCTATCTGGATTAAAAGTTTACAGACTTTTATGCAACCGGATGTGGGTTTGCCACTTCATCTATTTGATTGTATAAATTTTAATAGATTTTGAAATAAGGAAAAATGAGATGGAGAAGTTATAGAGAATTATATTATAAGCTTCAGATATAGCCTATCGCTACATTTGAAGAACTTTACATAGACTTTAATACGGTACAAAATATTCAATTATCTAACCGAAGAAAACTTCAAAAGAAAGTAGTTTTAAAAGCCATGCGAAGACTGCTAAGCGAAAATAAGAATACTTTTTCTTGGATAGCAGGTGTATGCACTAAACTTAAATTTGCCACCTCATTTTTTTAAAGTGATTGAAGTGAACGTGAGAACAAAACATTTGTAGAGAAACTATGAAATTCCTCATAGTTTTTTTTAGGTAAAAAAGAAAATATGACAATATTATTGTTTCATTTTAACCTATGTTGTCACTCAATGATTGAATGATTTTCATGTCATTTGCCATTTTGCAAGCAATTAGAAGACTACATATCAAAAACTTACTTCATTTATTGATACATTTTTCAAGCGAAATTACTAAAAAATAATAATTATAATGATTATTGATTAAAGCCTGTTTCAGATGCACAAATAGATTATAAACAAATTGATTAATTATTAGCAATTAAGATAAATTTTTAAAAGATTGAAAGTCATCATTTTTTCAGAATACCATCAATGAACAATCAAAGCGAAAGAGTGAATAGATCATTTTTTTCTTATCAATAATTGTTGAAAATGATATTTGTCAAGAAAAAGAGTATTAGTTGAAGATTCTGTATTCTGTACTACGCATTAAAACAATCATCATATCGGGTTAATTTCTTCTAGATTTCTCTAGAAATCCTTTCACATTGATGCAATAATTAATAAAATCCCCTAATTAAGAAGATACAAAAAATCATTAGGAGTTCATTGAATGATGATAGAGAAATTTAAATACATACAAATATTGGAAAAAATAAAGTACAAACCAATTCTATGGAATTCAAGAAAAATGTACATAATTGAGCAGATATTTTATTAAAAATAAAACAAAAGAGGACTCACAAAAGTATCAACAAGATTCAAAAATAACATTTCTTTGGGTTCAATAAGTTTACAAAGGTTTAATTTAAATTAATGCAACCACTCTTTTGGACTCATATTGTATGTTATACAAAACCTAATCTAAAAGATAATATCCAGAGATTTATTCCACAGCAAGAGTCGAATAGTAAATACCGTATTGAACTGTTGAAGAAAAATTATAATTTAAGATGATTCATTAATTGTTATGCCAACTTAATTTCTTTAAAGTAGGCTATTAGTCCATAAATAGAACATGCTTTATTACAGAAAAATACAAGTAATCTATTTTCTTTGAAACACTACTAGTTTAAATAAAACTTTGAAGTAGCCCTATTGAAATAGCTGAAAAATGTTATTTCGATTGGATAGAAAAATAATGTTTACTGGTAAATTTCGAAATGATAACTAATAGAAACATTATTAATAGTTGTTCAATATTCAAATATCAAGCTACAAAGTAATGGCTCATTCAAACTATGAGTTTAGCCTACATTTTTCATGATTTTGGAGTACTGTAATATAATCACAGACTGCAAATCACATTCTATTTCCAACATGAACAATTAAATTATAAAGTGAGTTGTACAACATACTGAATGAGTTATTTATGGTGAATTAACATTTTTTTTAGAAACAAGCAATTCCGCTAACAATAAATAGGTTTTTAGTGGTCATAATTGAATAGGAGTGGTCATAAAATTGACGTGTGATGTCTATCAACAATCAAAAGTCTACAAAGCAAATTAAAGTAGAATTTTACTGAAATGGTCTGTAAATGCTTGTGGCATACATTTCTAAATGTCCATGTACTAGACTATTAATAAGAACACATTATTATAAACATAATATGGAAAATTATTTCCTGGATTTTCAAACAGATTTCTACTTAAATATCAAATTGTGTGCGTGACCAATAAATTTATTTCAGATTTAAATAATATCAACTGAAACATAGGTACTGTACTATAATTAAAGAGCTTCTTAACAACAGTCTATATCTTCAAGTTTCGAGATTAGAAAAAATGCATTTAATAGAAAAAGTCAACATTATAAACAAACTCAAACAGAACAATAAAATTATTGGTAATGAATCATTGTTACGCAACTTATAGAAATACGTAATATTTCTATAAAAGTCTAAACAAACTGTTTTGTTACCATTGAAATTTGTTATTAACAAGATACCTAGTATCTCACGCCACTTTTAAGGATCCTCAAAATACTAGGATAAAAGCGGAGAAAATAATTAGTAATCTAGACCACATGTTGTAACTTCTACACTGGATACTCTTCCACTAGTACCATAGGTGACCCAAATAAAAGAGAGAATCCAGGATAGAAGTGTTTTCGAGTTTTGTCACTTCAAAAACAATTTCTGAATGACTGCTGGATTTCAAGCTAAAGATATCCTTGAAATTTTATGTTCACGAACTACAATCTTCCATCAAACATTCATCTTTGCGAAACTATATAAAAAAACGCTTGACTATCAATAAAAATTCAAACAAAACACTTGTACACCTTAAATAATGTAATTCGAATTTTCAAAGATAAACTTGACATCAGTTCATAAATAATGTATGTTCCTCAATAAAATATAGAAAATGGAATGCAGATGATACATGACTGAAACAGTTGTGCAATAGAGCGCTTCTAAACTTACAGAACCAACTTAAGGCTGTGCAAAGGCTGAAAATAAACTTTCTACTGGTGATATTTTTCAAAGTTTTCAGATTTGTATATCATCAAGCTATCAAAATGAAAAAGTTTTCTCAGGAAAATTTTTTTTCCTATCAGTACTTTTTGTGATATGAGCGCCTAAAGTTTAATTTTTTTGGACAGAACATTTCAAATTTGGTAGGAGATTAATCAATGAGATTTAGAGGATAAATTCTTCATGGTATTGTTGATTAAATAAAACAAACATTTTTCGAAAATATCTATTTTTGAGAAAGTTATTCAATTTACCAGAAATAACTCAACTGAAAGTTATTTTTGGTCCTTTTTTGTAAATCGAATAACTTTCTCAAAAACTGATATATTTGAAAAAAAAATTGTTTTATTCAATCAAAAATACCATGAAGAATGTATCCTCTAAATCTCATTGATCGTAAATCAATAATCATGAACATCATAAATCTCATTTCAATCTCTTACCGAATTTAAAATGTTCTGTCCCAAAAATTTAAACTTTAGGGGCTCATATCACAAAAAGTAATGATCGAAAAAAATGTTTTCCTGAGAAAACTTTTTCATTTTGATAGCTTGATGGTATTCAAATCGAAAAAACTTTGAAAAATATGACCAGTAGAAAGTTTATTTTTAGCCTTTGCCCAGCCAAAATGCATTAACCTGCTGAGGATTGAAAGTCGTAGAGGAGTTATTGAGATTTTACAAATTACAACTAGGGTACACTTTTAACACCGTCTTATGAGTTGAATCTATTAGCAAGGAATCCTTGAATGAGGATTGAAAATCTTATAGATGGATTTAATTATAACTAGGACACACATTGTACACTGTCTTATAGGTTGAATGCATTGGATCAAAAATGGTAGAGGTATTATTGAGGTGAGACGAATTACAACTAGGATACACTTTGTACACTGTCTTACAAGTTGAATCTATTGGCAAAGAATCCTTGGATGAGGATTGAAAATATTAAAGGTGTTCCTGAAAAGGAATTGATTACAACTAGGACACTGTCTTATTAGTTGGCCTTGAATGAGGGTTGGAGTTCTAGAGGTATTCTTGAAATAAATCAAATTACAACTACAATACACTTTGTACACTGAGTTGAATGCATTGGCAAAGAAACCGTAGAGGTATTGTGGAGATGAGACGAATTACAACTATATAGAGTACACTTTGTACACTGCACTGCACAGCTGTTCAATCTCTCTCAAGGAATTCTCGCTCGAGTGCAGCGTCCATCATTTTGGCTGTTCAATCTCCCTCGAGGAACTCTCGTTCAAGGGCGGCGCCCATCATGTTCCAGTCACCGTCGCTGATATCATCCATGGGCTCCTCGCTGCCCACACTAGCGCCGCTGTCCTCTCCCAGGTCCACGTCGCTAGGAAGCTCTTCCCCCCTCCTGAACCTCGTGTTCAGCGACTCCTCCTCTTCCATGTCGGGTTCTTCCGGTTTCAGCCGCTTCTTGCTCCAGCCCCTGATGTTTTCCCCTGAAACCAAAAACCATTAAATTACTCAGTTACTAAAAAACTGCGATACTGTGAATACCGAGGGAAAATTACTTTGATTTAGCTTATAACGCATATATTTGAAAAAATAGAGAATGAAAAACACACAATATGAAAAACTATGTTTGACTTTTGCTAAGAATGTGAATAATATTATATACAATCATTTCAATCTAAATTGAAGTTTTTCTAGGAACATAAAAATAATTTATTTCTGGCATATTCATAAATTTGGATTGTTGCATTCTGTTCATTTGTATTGAAACTTTTGGCAAATAAATTTGATTTGTGCTCGGCTGAATAAAGAGATACGCTTGATTGAAATTGCAGGTGCAGGGAAAATTTTAGCGTTTAAGTTAATAGCACTGTAGAATCAAAAAGTTGCATAATTTATGTGAGCGCATTGAAATTAAATGAAAAAAAATTAGTAGACAGAGTTAGGAGTTTCATGTCCTCTCTACCACTCAACCTCGCTTTGCTGTTTAGTAATCATCGGACTTGTGTGGACCGTGCAGTAGATGTAGTGCATTTAATAAAAATGCTGATAGCTGAGGCACACAGCATATTTTGACAGAGTTGAGTGTTTGCTATCCTTTAGATAAATCCAAACACAAATAATTGAAAAGTACAATCTCCATTTTAAAAAATTTATCAATTAAAGTAATTTTTAGAATAGGATGTATCGAATTTTTACTGTTGCAAGGCTCAAGCCCATAGCAACGAAACTGAAATTTTGAGTTCTACCTGTAACTAGCAGTTGCTTTGCACTGAGGAAAAAATTGTGTTGTGATCCCCTTATGTCCAGGAAACATAAAAATAAAATAATTATTTATTAATTCGTCAAAATCAATAATTGATAATCTTCAACATAGTTGAAAATTCTGAGCAAAAAATTGTGTTTTAATTGGTCTCGAACCCACAGCCCATGAATCACGCGTGTTGCTGATTACACTTTTCACTCCGATAAAGGTCTGTTTGGTTGGGCTTTTATTATTACGTAGATTTGTTCAAATCATTCAATTAGAATTAATATAAATGAAAATAAGCCAGAATCTTTAAATAAAATTGCAAGTTAATCACTTCTTTAGTTGATAAGAAATGATATCCAATCGTGTATTTCCTATCCCATACATGTATAAACCAATTCCTTACTTAATAATAATGTTAAGATGACCACTCAAGCAAAGTATCACAAATAGGAGACTTGACGAATTGAAAACTTGACGTACTGAAATCTTCAAGAAGTGAAAATAGGTCTATAACCATCCTCGGTAAATAAAGAATCTTTATGGAAAAATTGAAGTTAATCAGTTCAGTAGCTCCTCAGTCGTGATGATGCATCATTCATGTGCATTTCCTATCCCTTACATGAATAAGCCAATTTTTTCTTTATAATGACGTTATAGATTTTGGAAGATAAAATGGCATAACACTTGGCTCTGTGAATAATTATTATTGACATAGTCAAAACAAAGCAAGCACGGCTAGTATTTACCTGAAAGAGAATCAGCCGAGCTCGAACTAGACTCGTCGTTTTCGAAAGTGGACTCGAACTTTTTCCGCTTGGCGGGCCTCTCCTGGGCGTCGCCCTCGCCGTCACTCTCCGACTCGTTGCAGATATCCTCGACCTCGGCGTCCATGTCGGCGATGTCCTCGGACGAGAACGACATGAGCGGGTTGATGGTGTCCATGAAGCGACCGCTGGGAGTCCGTTGTCGCTGGGCGGGCATGCCGTGCGTGGGACTGACGCAGTGTGGTGGCGGGTGACGCGAGCTTGTCTTCTCACAAGTCACCGGAAACAGGAGCTCTTCCACCCGCTCCCACCTCTCGGCGCATGACCACAACCAGTCCGGAGTCACCACCCTCACATGCTTCATCTTCTTAGCGGCGTTCATCTTGGCCGTTCCCGACCTCACCGCTATCAGGTGCGTCGTCTCCTTGTCCAGCTCCTTGGTCACTTCGGCGCCCAGGCTTCTGGCGATGTAGTACGCTTTGCTCTGCTCTAGGGCTGCATGAGTTGGCACCAGACCGCTGAAAACCAGCTTTGTCCCCGCCAAAACCTTCTCCTTCAACGTTGGCACAATCTGCTTCAGATCAGCATCCTGCTTGGAATCGTACGAATGGTAGAACTCGGCGTGTATCTTTTTCAGAATATCTTCCAAATACAAAAGATAATCGTCGCTTTCCTCCACTTCTAACAAGTTATCTTCCTCCGATTTCTTCAATCTCTCATCACTACAAGTTACATCTGGACCATTCTGGACTTCTTTAGAATCTTTTTCACCTTCTTTGTTACTATTATCAAGTGTAGAATCAGTTTTATCTTCTTTGATACTACTATCAATTCTAGAATCAGTTTTATCTTCTTTGTTACAACTATCAAGTTCTTTACATTCTTTGGATTCTTCAAGTTTCTCATTTGGTTCACCACTTTCCGTAGAATCAATAGGCTCCACTTTCTTGATGTCTTCGATACTACCAGTTTCATCGTCAGTTTTTGAATTTGCATCAACTACTGGGCCCCTTTCCTCTTCATCACTTTTTTCCTCTTTCCCTTCCGTGGAATCCACCTTTTTCTTCCAATAGCAGTAGTACTTTCATTATCCACATTAGAATCCTCGGTTTTGGAATCAGCAGAACTATCTGAACTCTTCACAGCTTCATCACACTTCAATTGTTCTTCAGAGGACTTCTCTTTATCACTATTGGGAATAGCAGTGGAATTATCGGTGGTAGATTCAGAATCTGATACGGGTTTGGCAGGAGGTGCTGTAATTGAGTTTGTACTAATTGAACATTTTTCAATGTTTTCTAACTCTGATTCACTAATAGAGTTATCTGCAGACTTTAGTTCGCCTTCTTCCAATTCACTATCATTCACTTCTTTCTTCTTTTTCTCTTTGAGACCATTTTTGGATTTGAATTTTCCAGCTTTTGATTTTACTTTGGTTCCTGAAACAAGAAATGTACATGATAAATGTCAATCTCTGAGAAATAAAGAGATACAGTTAGAAGGTTTGGATATATCTTCCTTAATTTTATTAATTGAAACGTTGTAAAAGAGGTAATATTATAATAATTTAATTTATTTCAACCACATAGCAATCAATCCAGTCTAAGGATCTATCTGATTAGGTATTTATTATAGAAGTATCTATCTGATTAGGTACAGAATAGTATTATAATTTATAGTGAGGTCCACGTTATAATGGCAGTGTTTGATTAGCAATGGTATTATCATCCTTGTCTATCATTCAACAAAGCGGATAGCGCTTTCTTGCTTTGCTCTGTTGCCAGATCGTATTTTAACAATGTAGAATTGATAATTACCAAAGATTTCATCTTAATTTTGAAAATTCATTATGAAATTATTTAAAAATATATTTTCCTGCTTAATAAAATATAATTGATTATTTTAAAAAATGAACAGTTAATATTACACCAATAAACCTGTATCAGCTACCGTCTATAGAAGGCATTGACAAGACAGAGGTTCGGCAACGTTGTTCTCCTATCTTTCGCCACTGCCATTATAACGTGGACCTCACTATAGCAAGCAATCATTGATGAATCAATAAATTGAGTTTCACTAGAACTGAATAATGATCATCCATTTTTTTTTAAATAAAATTTCATTTAGAAAAATGGTATGGAGTTTTGTTTCACGTGTCCAAATAATTTTCATAGAAAAGTGAAATTGTGGTGGTGTGATGAACACTATATTGATAACAACTTGGAGTTTACTAGAAATTGATAATGGAGAACATTTTAAAGTAGTAACTCGTTGTTTTAATAAATAAATGCTTGTGACAACTGCAAGTCTTCTCATTCAATATCAATTATATCAGTTTTTACAATGTTAACCGTCGGTCCCGGCTGCCTAAAAACTAAAAAGCAGTCGTTAGGTCATGTCAGAGGCCCTGAAATTGATCAGTTGCGACCTGAAAACTCTGACACCAGATCTGAGCCAGGCAGGTCACTTAATATTATTATTATTACTATGTAGTAGCTTCGACACTTTTTTCGCTGAGGGTGATGCCCACATGAGCTCTAGTCTTGTGCGTGGGTAATGAGGCGTATGATAATGCGAGATGAATGGACCCACCGTTTTTGGTGGGTTCCGAACCATCGGGAAGTGATTTTACAACTCATGAATCGTATTCAGAGGAGTTGGCTCAAGCGGTACCCCTTCCAACGGGAGTACCAGGCGCATGATTCTCAACTCAAAGCTGGATTCCCACATATCAGTGACAGTGAACGTGTCCGGTAAAGCGAGAATATTATTCCCATAAGTTTAAATGGGACTATTCATACTCGCTCGGAGGACTGGGTGTGAATAGTCCAATTAGAACCCATGGAAATTATAGTTCCACCGTGTCGGCTACTTTCACTGATACTGATTTTTCGGAATACAGCAGAAGATCATCTGTGTATATTGACAAGTCCATATACCCCTTTGAAAGGAGGTCAGTGGCTGCTAAATTATCTATCTATCTATGATCTATCTATCATCCTAGAACCTGCCAACTGTTCCTAAGGTATACGAATTCAGAATCAATATTTTTGTTATAGTCTCTCAATCTTGTTAACCTGACTTATCCAGAAAATGTCTGGTAATACAATAATCATTACTACTTGTACAATCAATATCACAGAAAATAAACCATTAGCAATAAGATTGGATCATCATTTATTTCAACTTTTTCCACCCATCTCCTCGATGAGACTACATCGGACTTTCTTCATAGTGTTCCCAATTCATAACCTACAATTTGAGAAACTATGCTATAATTCTCACTAAAGTTGAATACATCAAGTCATTTTTGAATTGATATGCACGTAAAGTTACACATTCACAATTACAAATTAGGTCTATTGATAATTTTTTAATTCATAAATTACATTATGAGTAACTTTACGTGCATATCAATTCAAAAATGACTTGATGTATTCAACTTTAGTGAGAATTATAGCCTAGTTTCTCAAATTGTAGGTTATGAATTATTGGGAACACTACTTAGACCAGTTATAGAATAGACACGCCCCACTGTATATTCATACTAAAAATTAAATTCGTGTGGCTTTTGTTGGTGGGGAGTCCCTTGCGGGAAGGTCCCACCGCCTGAATATATAATTTAAGCCGTCAATGGGCCTTACGACTGTCATACTTCAGCCGGGACCGACAGTTTAACGTGCCCATCCGATAACACGGGAGTTATCTGGTTAAAAAAAAATTGTTATTACGAGGGTTTAAACCCAGGATCTCTATGCTGCTACACAAGCACTCTATCCTCTAGACCACGGATCACTCCGTATATTCATACTGGAAGTCGAGGAAGCCCACATCTACTGCCATGATTCGTGACGTCAGCATTATATAATAATTATCATAGGTTCTTAATTATATAATTTTAGTTTTTCAATAATTTACTTCCATCTGAAGTATACACAATCTGCTATGGAAAACAATGTAAACAAACTCTACAGAAACGTTTTCTATACGATGCTGACGTCACGATGGGGCAATATGGCAGTAGATGTTGGCTACATCGACTTTCAGTATGGGGCGTGTCTATTCTACAGTATAACTGGTCTAAGGAACACTATGAAGAAAGTCCGATGTAGTCTCATCGAAAAGATTGGTGGACAAAGTTGAAATAAACGATGATCCAATCAAATTGAATGTACCTACCAAATCCAACAATAGCAATACATTTACTCCTTGATTTATTATTTGTGAAAAGAGAAATTACCTTCAGCGAATTGAGAGAAATCGATGCCTTCTTTCTCATCATTTTCACATTTGGAGAGCCCGGGAGGAGCATGGATGTCTCCGGTGTGACTGAAAAAATGGTACGGCTTCACATGGATCAAGTTGGGCGCGAAATTCCAAACGTCTTCTCTGTCGTCAATGATGCACACCATATTATCTCCGCAAGGGAAAAGCGCCCTGTAATCATGTTCAAAATTTGTGTGAGAACTATACACATATTAGATAGTTTACTATTAAATTGATAATTATCAATATCACTTTGCAACACTATATTACCATACTTGTATCGAGTATCGAGATACACATTTATGTGTATGCTGAAGACGGACCTTGAATTGCGTTTTTTAAAACATGTAATTTATTATTGCTAAGAAAGTGGAATTTGAAACTGATACCATAGAGAAAATATAGCATAAGGAGATACCCCGTTCTTACACTCTTACCCGTCCAAAACAGTAGTAATAGAAAGTGGTCGATAGTATTTAGTAATCGGCTTGAGTTAACAAAAAATCGGCTTGAAATTTGGAACTTGAACTACCTATACCATGGAATATCTTCTTATGCTATCTTTTCTCTATGATGATAGAGATTACTGACAATAGGTTGAAGCAGGTTTGCTAAAACATTTGTTTGTCGTGAAACAAATTTATTTGAAGTTTGATTGACAAAGATGAAAATATTTGTTCTTTGTTCATTAAAATATCATGATAAAAATAATAATAATTGTAAAATAGATTCCATCTAAGAAATTGAGTTCAGTAACTTAAAACGCACACAATAAAACAATGTACTTGGACCAAGTTAGGATACATGTTAAGGTAACTATTTCATGATTTTTCAAATCTGATTTCAAACTTTACAAAAAAAAAACCAACAATGGTGAAGACATTTGATTTCCCGCGCCATTTCTAGTATTTCTGATCATTTATTGTATTTTTGGCAGTACTTTTTCGCACTCCTTTCCCTTTCCTTGCCTGTGTATCGTGCTTATCTCTTGCAAGCCAGTTCTCACCAATATCACCGCGCCGTTGATGAAAGAATATCCTCTCCGTATACACAACTTATTACAGGTAATTTTCCCAAGTTTCCTATGGATTGCAATTCATTCTCTTGAGAAAACCTCGGTTTTATATTCCGTTAAAATAGCTTCTAAACAGCATTTTAATCAACAAAATATAGCTACCACTTATTTTAGAACATTCTTTTGAAATAATAATTTTAGATTTTTTTCAATTGCTGTATTCAAAAATATACATAATACAATAAAATATACTATTTGTGTGAATATAATATAAAAAATAATGATACTGGCCCTTCGCGAGAGTAGTCTTAGAAGTTCTTCTCCAAGAGCAACTGTACATTCATTCATCATATATGTTACTGGAGTGAGACATGTTTTATAGTGTGAACAAACTCTAATGTGAAATAATTATTATCAAACAAAAATCCAAATTAATGCAGCAAATCACCCCGAAGACTTCTGCTACAGCAAACATTGACAACAGGGTAAACAGCTAGATGGAAATACGATGAGCGCTACTATTCAAAAATTATTTGTCAGCCAGGGACATTGTCTAATGTGAAAGATTCAACTTACTTGAGGTTTGCCATCTTTGAATTTGGATTGAAGCATTCGTCTCTGGACAATATTCTATGGGAGAAAAATTTCCCATCAGGATCCAAGAATCTGGCAATCATATGAGCATAGTTTCGGGCACCGAAAGTGCAGATGTGGAGTTCGTAGTATTCACTCATCGCCATAAGGAATTGGTTTGTCCTTGGACGAAATCGAGTGTGATACCATGGAGATTTTGGGCCGTACAATTGAAAATGAAAAACATCCTGTAAACGAAACAAAAAATCAAAGTGAAAATTCTATATAAATGATATTTTTGATCAATATGAAATAACAGAATTTCTATTCTCAATTATTGTCCTACACAGTTTTAGTCCTACACAGTCCTATTATAGGTATAATACCTTACCGTTTTCTAAGAGATTCATTATTCATTTGGTTTGAGCTAGAACAGGATCTTGAGATAAATAAAAATATAGAGCTGAGTATCCTTTTCAAATTATAAACGACATGTTTCGGCTAACAATGTCATTTTCAAGTGATTTTTTTGATGGCATTAGTGGCCGAAAGGGTACTCAGATTCATATTTTTATTTATATTAAAAAGTAGCCCTAAAGAAAACAAAAACAGGATCTTGAGGTATGTTTTCCTATATTCGTTGCGACGTTTACATAATTCACCTCTTCTTCACCGGATAACACAGGAAGAACCCACTAGAGCAGCTAAGATGATACCTTCAAAAGTTGGAAAGTTGTAAGTTCGAGTTACTACTAGGATACAATTACCAAAGCTAATGACCACAGCCCTGTGCTTGAAATCACTTCAGATGTCATGAGTACGGAGATGGTTTTCACTAAACCTTTTACTGTTAAATTCTGCTCCAGAGAGGAGTAAAAGTCTGAGAAAGGGCCCTATTTCAAGAGAGGATGGTACACGGACGGTTATCTTATTGAAGGGAAATCTTGCTACGGGGTGTACAGTGATTCACCCAGAACAGAACTCTGAGCAAATCTGGGACAACACTGTACTATCTTTCTGAAAATAAATTTGGGGTATCATGGTTGTGCCAACATAGGCATTGCCAGACGCTACTGCGACAAGTATATAGTAATCTTGCCAGATTGTCAGGCAGCCCTCAAGGCTCTTGACTCCAATGGAATAAATTCTAAATTGTGGGAATACCACAAAACACTCAGCAGGCTTGCAACACGCAACTCTGTGCATCTTGGTTGGGTACCTGGCCATGTAGGTAAAGGAGGTAACGAGCGTGCAGATGAGCTTGCTAAGCGGGGTTCCAATATGCCATTCTTTGGTCCAGAGCCAAGCTATACCATAAGTAAAACAACTGCCGTCCACACAATAAGTAGAAGGTACAGGGACTTACAACACCAGCAATGGCAATGTCACCCTGGTCAAGAACTATTGTCCTGGACAATAGGCTGCTAGCAGACGCAAGCTCTTACTTGACCAGCTGGCTGGTGAGTTTGGGTAAAGGTCAGGTCAAGCAGCTCAGATTGCTCTGATAACTGGACACGGCCACTTCAGGCTACATCTCCACACAATTGGACTCAGAAATGAATGTCAGATGTGTAGGCTTTGTAATCAGTCTGAAGAGACAGCCAAACATATCATACAGGATTGCGAAAGCCATGCTACTGCAAGCAGCCAGGTGATGAATGGGATGTTAGTATAAGAAAAAACTCCTGGATCTTATTAAGGACACAGGTATTGGTTTGCTCAACTTTCATACTTGGGACTCACAGTAAGCTTCGGATGACATGTGAGGTTCTTTGAACCTTTCAATCCTTGAATCCTTTACAAACATAGCAAAACATACTACTAGGATAATTCACATAGGATGGTGTGCAAAATAATACTTTATAGTAGCAGCTTATCATGTGGTCTAGCTACTAACGACTTACTACTAACAATTCCTCCTACAACAGAAAAAAATGCAAAGCTTTCTGTTAAATAAAAAATTAAGTGTCACTTCTAAATTTGTTACTAGATATTTCATCTTACCTTGAGATTATTTGGAATGTTATCGTTTGTGGTGTGGATTAACGTTTGATCCAAGTCAACTAGCAGAACTAGTTTTCTATCTTTTAGTAGTCGTTCTTCGTCAGCTTTTCCGATTATCTGTGCGTGCTGTTTGAATAGAAAAAGAGAAAGAAAATAAGATGGTCGTTACAAAAATAAAAGCAAGATATAATACAGTAAGTTGAGCAACAAATAACTGTCAAGTATTGTTGGATCTCTGTAATATTGTTTATCGTAACGTATATTACAAAGAATCCTCGTTCATCACAAACCCACATCGATTATATTATTAAGAGATTTCTTCACAAGCGCCTAGGATTTATGTATGCTAAATAGTAAGCTAACCAATACATCAAGTTATTAGTAATAATTTGTTAGGATAGTGGAATAAAAATGAGAAAACATGGGATTATAATGGAAATTATAATAGAACAGTTCTACTTCCTGAGAGTCAACCGTCTAAAAGATATTAGGGATTTGTAGATTACACTAGATTACAGAAAATACAAAAAGCGAAACATTTTTTTTTCTTGAATCAGCGATTGATACAAGATAAGTAGATTATTTTTACTCCGCTCGCAGTTGTATACTCCTAAAGTATGTAAATAATGTAAGAATTTTTGTGTTGTGTATGATGTGGTACTTTTCCACAATCATAACACAAATTGAAATTGTCAACCATTTTTATTTTTGTAGAAATAGAAACATATATTGAAAAGATATTGTTCATTAAGCACTGTTTATTAAACCAGATGTTCCTTTCTGCCATCCCAAATCTCTCTTTGAGTCTACAGTAAATTTTCACTTGCAGCTCTTAAACTTACAGTTGTGTTGTGTGTGATGTGGTACTTTTCCATAATTAAAACACAAGTTATGACAACCATAAAAGTGGTTGACAATTTAAATTTGTGTTCTATAGTCTGTATAAACAAATAATAAACTCCAAGCCCTCAAGCCGAAGAAATTACAGCGTTGCCAAATCGTGTGAAATTGGAACTTTCTCAAATTTGTAATTTAACCACAGAAATGTATGTAGAATCCCTATCATCCCCAATATCCAGTAGTGCTGAAAAAAATTCAGGGTTCAGACATTCTCCCCGTCATTTTGATATAAAACACATTACGACATCCCATAATTCAGAGGCAAGTGATATTCGAAAGAAAATACATTTTCGCGATGTTTTCAATTTCATCAATTTCCTTTTAATCCAGCAACTCTGAAACTTTTTGAGCACTACTGGAATATTGGGAATGATATTCTACAAACAATTCTGTGGTTTAATTGGAAATTTGAGAAAGTCGCAATTTTACACGATTTGTCAACACAGTAATTTCTTCTGATGGTGGGCCATATCTCTACTTATTTTATGATAACTTTAGAGAGGTTGTTGATAAACAAAGTTAGGAATTACAAAATTTGTGGAATTCTAATCTACTAAGTCAGGGCGACTGCCGTGGTTGAGAACTATACTAACCTCTTCACTGATTTTGAGATCGGGAATGCAATGAACCATGGGCACCGAAGCACACTGACCCGACTGCTCTTCTTTCCTCAGGTCTGTTCCACATTCAGCGCACAAATCGTTCATCACAGTCGGATGCGAACATCCTCGCTCCAACTCCAGTACTGGACCACTGCAGAATCATAAATTATAGAAATTTATTCTGAGGATTTCATTATAACTTGAACTGTTGGTGCATAAAATATTTCAAGAGGCACTTTTGCAACTTGATTTGGTAAAGCCGCGGTTCAATGCTCTGGGCCCCATCCTCAGCACGAGCTGAAGCAAGGATAGTATAAAGGGATATACTCTATACATCCCATGGATCTTATATACTAACCTTGAGGCTAAAGATGAGGCCCCAGTGCTTTGAAAGCATCCATACCGTACATGAAAAGTAAAAAGTGACTTGAAATTATTTATAAATTGAACATTTTTTCTGAATAAAAGTAATTTTTTGTAAAAAGTCCTGATAATGTAGTAATTGAATCTCAATTCTTCCAAACGTACACAAACGAATCCACTTGACGCTGTGAGGAGCTGAGTACACTACAAGTTTTTTGGTGAGAAGAACAGTTTCTTTGAGTTATTTAGATCCTTACATCTTCTTATACATTCTTGATTAACTTTGTATTTTGAATGTATAAATTTTTACTGACGAAATCTATTCAGTTTGAGGCTGGTCAAGGATTATTGAATTTAGCTTAGTCAGCGTAAAAACGACAAACAGTACCGTAACGATTCAGAAGCAACTGCAGATCTCCAGCACATGAGCTGTATCCCCACACATGTATAATTTCGGGAGAACCAAAGAAGTAAAGTACTGTATCTCTGTATGACCCCAACAAGATTTTTTTTCAGCTTGTTTACAGGATGCAAATATTATTGACTATTTTAAACAAAAATGAAAAAAATATTACATCAGATACCGCAGCGGTATCAGCAATCCTGTATAGGAGGAAGTTGCATCGCAGAGAATTGGCAACGTTGTTCTCCTATCTTTCCTCACTGCCATTATAACGTGGACCACATTATAGTTGTACCGGTAGATAATAAAGTTTTCATTTCTGTTAGCCATAGAGGCTACCTACTACTAAAAATTATTTTATAGGCCTATCCATTTATCCATACGTCAACTCTTGACATTTATGGTTATTCATTAATTATTATTCTTGTTAATTCCTTTCAATCAAAAGGAATTATGATGACATGTGTAATGGGGTAAAAATAATTTGAAATTTTCTCTCAGTACCCACCTACAACAGTAGGTTAGTTTTCAAATCTTGTTTTCAACCATGTTTTAGAAAAATCTAATAATTGAAAAGAAAATGCCTCTGATGAACTCTGTTTTGAAAACTCATGAAACAGTAGATGATATTATTAGCTATCTTAAGATTAGACAATAAGAGTAATTTTTAAAAAGTCATACATACACAACGTTTTCAATACATTCAAATTTAAATAAACGCGCCAAAGGCAACAAAAATGGATACTCACCCACCAGAGACGAGTTCCCCCTCCTTGACCAAGAGTTTACGAACAGTTCCAACTTCAGTAGCCTTTAATTTCTTGTGTTCTTCTTCAACTCCATTTGTACTTACATCGTAAAGAAGTATTACTCGCCCTTCGTACACAATAGTTCCTTCTTCGACCTTCCATTTAATAATTTTCGCCGATTTTCCTGCGGGAAGACAAATCAACACTTCTTTTGCGCCCATATTGACCGGGATTCCCGTCTAAACAGAATTGCAACGGCGCTCACCATTGGTCCAGAAGGAGCATATTTTTTCCTCGGCCAATCAGAGACGCTTTTATGGAATAGAGCTCAACGTAAATTGATTTCAAGGTATGCTCTTGAATCCCATGTCCCAAGTTCCCACGATTCAATATAACCATCAAAAATAAATGGCGGTAGAATTCTTGGAATGTAAAGTTAATTTCATCTTCCTTCCTTGATCCTTTTATCATTTTTCTTTGTTTATTTTAATCCCCTAACAAAGGATTTTCATCCTGTAAACTCCAGGTATGACAAGTATATTTTAATTTATTGTTTGTTTTGTTTATTAACTGTTTGTTTTGGTTTTCATACGTTATTCATATTTTAAAAACATCTTATTTAAAATTTATGACACTTTCTTAATATTTTTCAAACTGAAGAGAAGTAATTGGAATTAGTTTCCGCTGTTGAAAAGTAATAATTATTTGTTATGGTCAACATTCTTGGAAACTGTACACTGAATATTATTATACTTATTCTGCTAACCCAAGTTACTGTTTATTATTATAAACTGCAAAATGTATTAAAGTGAATAATTGTCAATCAATTCAAATACAAAAAATGCATAAACCACCTTCAAATTAGCTCCCATTATTTGCAAGGCTGGGTTTTAAATCGGTCCCCTGACAGAAGAATCGGTATTATTGACTTATACATTTTAGATTGTAGCTTTTTTACAAACAGTATTGATATAATACAGGTATTATTCTTAGACCTAATCATTTAGGCTGTACTGAAAAGGTTTCATTTTAATTAACATAAGAAAATACCCAACCTGCTATTCATTTGAACTTCTCCTAAACATAACTTTAAGCGTTCTATTTACATTCATTTTATATTATTCTGCTAACTTCATGGTGTTGGTAGGCTTATTAATATTATTTAGATAGTATTAATTTGTCTATCAGACTGCCGTGCCGTCTAAAGTCTTGCTTGATTCCTACTTTTAAATAAAAACAACTACTTTTTATTGTCTACTACTGTAACTTACCTTTCATTAATTTAAAGGAGTTATCCACACATTGAAACAATGCAAATGTGTAAAACTATACCAAAATAACAAGCCTAACTCAATTTAGGTAATAGAATCCTTTGTATGTCCAGAAATTCAAAATTCTATTAGGAATCAGGGCTCAAGTTTTCCTGTTGTTATTCTTGAAAAATATAATTGCCCAAGCTCTGTAGGCTACTGCCCTCTTCATGTTTCAACTCAATCTTTCATCAATGTTTATTGTCAGTTACATGAGTTATTCATATTTGGATTGGTTCACTTTTAAAATATTCATCCAACTAAGGAAGGTAAACAGGTTGTCTTTTTGACCTAACCTAAGCTGTTTGTACGGTAGCGCTATTGTAAGCTTTTGGATAATATATTCCCACCTTGCAGACCCCAACTATAGCCTACAAGCGTCATAAACTCGCTGTTTTTTTAAGCTTGTTAACAGGACCCCCTTGTCTCTATGGGGAAACTATAAGATTTTTTTCAATTGCTTAGGTTGAAAATAATGTATTCCTGAAGTAGGCTACATCATACCACAGACTTGGCATAGTGCTGTATGGACATACTGGTGGCTGTAGAAGAATACTGCTCTTCCAAAAGAATGTTATTCTCATACTGTATTGATTTCTCCACATCGACTGCAGCTTTGGGTGTCGACTTTTAGAAAACCAAGTAACGAATTAATTGTGAATTCTTATTAGTTATATCTATACCACTGTAATTAATAAATATTTTTTTGCAGTTGCCGCATATAAATGAAATTGGTTGAAATGGAGGTTGATCCACCGCCAAATATATGTTTTAATGATGATTTGATCCTTGATTTGATCAGACATGAAGATGAAGGAGAAAGTGAAGACTGTAAATGTAAGTACCGTACAATATTTTATATAAAACCTATTTCTAGCCTTGAGTGTCATTCACATCTGGTAAAGTGTAACACGGAGGCCTAAAATTATTATTTAATTTACAAAATAAGACAACAATTGACTGCGCCGACTTAACAACACAGAAAGAGAGTACCCTTTTGTCTTGCTCATTCTTATCTATTCTTTGCTGATTTCAATGAACATGTTGCAAGATTAATAAGAATGGTTTAGAAGCATAATGTACTAATGTTAATAAACATCCAGAGCAGATTCACCGGAGCAGAACTATATCCTTCCTCATTTCTCTAAGACTGAATACAATTGGCCATGTTCTCTCTTCATAATAAGGACGAGATCAGCAGAGAACCAGTCAGAGGCAAAAACCCTGATTTTCAACATGGAATCCGCTCTCAGTGATCCTGATATTGAAGGAGGTGGTATTGTCAGTATAAGAGATGACAGCCCCATCCACACAAGCCGGGTCATTAGGCTAAATATAATAAAAAAGGCGAAGGATCCAGGATAGAGCCCTGGTGTACTTCTCAGGCAACACAATCCCTGATTTGATAGAGCAGCCCAATAGACAGTATAGCCTACCAGTGACCACCCATGTAGAATTAGATCTGCTTGAGAGGAGATCCCACAACACCGTAATGTTGAAGTCTATTCAGAAGGATAATTTGATCCACTATGTCAAAGGCCTTGCCGAGGTCACATATTTATCTATTCATTTACAAAGGCAACTCTCCACAAATATTTTAAGCTCAGGTGATGATGAGGGGGTGAATGACAATACAGTACAAACGTTTATATCTGTGATGATTTCATGAACATCTAGTGAGCTCAGGCCAGAAAGTCTAAGCGATTCAACACAGTCATAAAAAGTAAATAATTTTCTGTAAAGCAGGAAACTAACTACATTGTCAGTTGATCTTTCTTTCCTAAAACCAAACTAGGAGGCCGCAAACAAGCCACACCACGCACACAAGGAGCTGCTCAGCAATAATTTCAAACATTTTGAAATTGTAGGTAGCATTAAAATAGTTGGCTAAATCAGACTGAGACCCGTTTTCAGATGCTCGATTTAAACGGAGAAATGTCAGCTGTTCGTTTAAACCCCGAATGAAGCACATTATGATGAATGCAACCATATCTACAAGACAGTTAACATGGTTTGTAGTCCATTCACTATACACATTGATGCTTGCAATTTATATTGTAGTTCTGATATATAGTAGTTATTTCAAGTTTTTAATAATATATTCCAAGTACACCTGACAATAATGCTCCTTGTATTTCGAAAAACACTAAGTTTTAGCTTCAATCATCATCACCAACTCCATTATCATCACATTGAGATTTCACACAATGATATAAGATCATGTTCTATGAGAATCACCCGTTCGATGCACGTTTGGTTGATGTCTGGTTCATGAAGATTGGTTGATGTCATCACGTTTGACGACTGATGGTCTGTCTCTCTCCCGCCCAAATTGGTGACACTATCAATTGAAAAATAATAATTCCATAGTAGCCTCTTTTATATTATTTATTCTTTTAAAATACAACCACTAGTTTCGGCTTACAAGCCAATTTCAAGTTTTTAGGCTTGAAAGCCGAAACTAGTTGTATTTTATATAAAAAGTTCTGGAAAAAAGGTTACTATAGAAATATTTATTTGTTTAGTTAACAATTCAAGTAGGGTAGGGTAGCCCTATTGAAATAAAAAATATGGTGAGACTATATTTTTCTAGACAAACTAATTGCTACTGTATATGCATAAAATATAAAAATATAATTTATTGTTCATTTATAATTTAGCAAGAAAAAGTTTTCTTTGTTGAATTGTGGATTATTAGTGATTTTGTGAAAGTACTTGTATAATTAGTACTATAAGTGCCGGTTGCACAAAAGCCGGTTAAATTTTATTCTTAAAATTATCAAAAAGGCCTTCTCTGAAAGGTTTAATCACGGTTAAAATTTAACTAGCTTTTCTGCAACCGTGCCTAAGAGTGTATAATAGTGAATAGAGTGCTTGCAGCCTAGAGATCCCCGGTTTCAAACCCACTCATCCCCAAAAGTTTTTGACTAGGTCACTCCCGTGAGCACGTTAAATTGTCGGTCATGGCTGAAGTATGACAGTCCGTCAGGGACTCTCCACCAATAAAAGCCATACGAATATAGATGGAATTAAATAGAGTATGCACTTATTCAAATGCTAATTAATATATAATTATTATTTAACGAAAATCCTAAATAAATGCTGTAAATCACCCCGAAGACTTCTGCAACTGCAGGCATTGACAACAGGGTTAACAGCTAGATGGAAATTCGATGAGAACTACTATCCAAAAATTATTTGCCAGCCCGGGAATCGAACCCGGTACCTAATAATATATACCTAATTGCTAGTCAGGAATGCTCACCCTTACTCCAAACTGACAATCTCCGGATAGCAGCGCTCATTTTATACGAAGCCATAGCGGCCAACCAGTTTACAGATGGAATTAAATAGAGGATGCACTTATTCAAATGCTAATTAATATATAATTATTATTTAACGAAAATCCTAAATAAATGCTGTAAATCACCCCGAAGACTTCTGCAACTGCAGGCAGAATACGAATATTATTATTATTTATTCATTCATAACTACCTTCAATGTATTATCATTCATCCCATCATCATCACCTAGGCTTAAAATACTTCTAGAAAGTCGCCTTTGTAAAATAATAAATAAAAAAATTAGTACTACATGAATATTCGAGTTTTTCTTGCTTTCAATAATACTCTCTTTAATTTTTCTGACAGGTCTAATCAATAAAGCATGGACTGTACGTTCGTGTACTCCCCTCCATAATTTCTCCTACGCTGAAAGTGACTTGAGATCGTATGGATTGGCATTCTCAAATATTATCCAGAAGGAGTGTAGTATTAAATATGTCAAATGTGAATTTGAAGTTGTTTCTGAACTTGCTTTCTCAAATAAGGACAACAAATCTGTAAAAGTAAGTAGTCAACTGTTTGTTAATTCAAATAAATTTATTATTATGTTGAGGAAGTTTGTTTGTGAAGTCATGGAAATGTATTATGCCATTTTGTGCGGTTGACTTCCTACTCACAGTAATCAACTATCCATCATTGGATACTCACTAGGCAATATATGCAATATAATCCCAATATTACAACCCAAATAAAAAAGTATTGTTAACGTTAAATGGTGCGAAAATAGGAATAGTTTTGGATTAGATTCTTGTTGACTTCCACTCACTTTATTAAACCATTTGGTTGATCATAAACCAACTATAGTCTCTTGATCCAAAGGAGAGACAACATTTCTTACATCAAGTTTGAGTTTGTGTGCTTATAAAAATGACAACTTTTAATAGCTGAACTCATAAGTACCAGTTAATAATGCTTTCATTCACACTGAATCACGTACTGTAATAATTACTCAATTCAGAAGAATTTCTTTAGTACTGTGAATCAGTCTTGCTACTCCAAGATACACTCCCACACGCGCATGTTTGTTGACATTGTATCTTGGCTCCCTGAACAGAGGTTATACATGCACACTATTTTCAATATTACAACCCAGATAAACAATTTTACTTACCACATTGAACAAGAGTTTGGGTTTGCCTCTCCCAATCATTTCCATATTATTTGCTTAAATGTTGATTCTTTCAGTTTTCATTTTTCTTATCAAACTTTTGAATATAGATTTTCATACAATATAATGACGAGGGTAGAAAGTCAAAGAACAGTTAAAAAAGTCAAAGAATAGTTCAGTAAAATGCAGTCATCAACACAACGAGAAGCAATTAACGAATCTGACACTAATGCGCCGACTTTATTTTACGTTTGTTAGATTCAATTGGATTTTCGATCCAAAAACTGTTATTGTTCATTCACAGAAAGGCTGAATGAATGTGCTTGTATGAATAAACGATAAAAAATACTATTGCTTGGCAAGTTTCAGCATTATTAACAATTTATAAAAATTATTTTGATTGCAGATTACAGTGCATTCAACAGTGAACGGGAGGAGAAAGGCATTATTTGAGAGTTACTTGGTATCACGTAACTCAAGTTTTAAACCGAGGAGCTTGACCAGACTGCCAGTATTTCTTTACAATGGATCATTGAAGGTGGCGCTGGTCGTAATCGCTGCTATACAATTTATGTTTGGTGGGCACATGTCAGAAATGAAATTCTCGGTCAACGAGCTGCTAGCGTTTACAGTCAATCATTGCTGGAAGCCCAATGCAGAAAAAGACGATGATTCCGAACTGGATCTCGTGTTGGACTATGAGTTGCCAGTTCCGGAAAACAGTAATATCGAGTACTCGATAGAATCGAGTCGTTTCAAAGAGTTATTCAGCAGGTACGAGTTTTCCCAATACTTTTCTTATTTATTTGCCTGAAACTGGGACTACTGAGTTCATTCATATGCTAATAAGAAGTAAAGCTTCAGTAAAGCTTGAACTTTTCGAGCAATGATGTTATTTTTTATTTTATTATTAAGTATTTGAAGCATTAAAGTGTATAAATAAAAAAATCAAATATGTCAAAAGATGTCGTAATAGAATTAAGTTGAAAAAATGGTACTTTGATTATATATTATTTGATTTTTACATAATGACGAGTAGTAGCCCTTACCAAAATAGTGAACATTAAGCTGGTGTAATATATTTTTAATAAACTTTTATTGTGTGATTTTTTTTATTGATGCCATATTAAATATATCGCCAACTTGGCAAAATCGAGGATTGAAAATATAATATTTCCGGTATTGTAATTGTAGATTTCATATTTCTTGGAATTTCACAATTAACTTGATTTGATTTGATTAACTTGATGGATTTTTTTTTCATAATGAGGATCTTATACCATTTCAATGTTCGATTTTCTGAGTTTTATTTTCATTGTTATTTTGGTATAGAATAGCATTTTTTATTGCATTGCATTAGTTCATTGTGTTATCCATTTTTCGTATTCTAATCTCTGTAAGCCATTTTAAAGTGACTCCATGTAATTCTGATCATAACTAAACAGAATCATGTGAATTAAAATGTCTATAAAATTACGTCCTTGGATCTTACCCAAAGTTTATTATTGTCAATTCATGTGGATTTGAGTAAAAATACTAATGTCATAGACCAAGATTCATTATTGAAGATACTCAATTATTCATTAAAATAATTGGGAGAGGAGCAACAAGCACAGCTCAAAACTGTTCCTCCACCAAATGTTGATTCATACACTAATCCAGTAAGAAGGTTATGTTTTTCTACTTTATATAATTTGTGTCCAATTTACTGATAAAAGACTTGAGAAACAAGAAATTTTTAATTTAGAAAGATTGAAAACAAAATTACTCTTACTAGACAATCGAAACTGTAAAATATTGACAAATTCAAGATCAATGATTATATTGTGAACTAATACTATTTTTCCAGAATAATTGATCAACCTGGAGATGAAACAAGCATCATGAGCAGTTTCCATAATGATATTCTTCATCATTTTTACAACAATTACGAGATGAATCTAGACTTCTTCAATCTATCTACCATAAATCTAAAAAATCATCTCAAAATTGCAAGGAAAGGCAAGGTGAGGCTAATTTATTTTAAAACTTGAATATAGCATTCTTTGATATATATTCATTTATTTTTTAATACATTATTAATTATTTTCTATTGTGGTTCATCATTAAAACATCTGCAAGAAAAATGACACAACGCAACTTCTGCCTCGAAAGAAATGTGACAATTCTGAAAGACACAATTTTACAGGAGAGGCAAAATAAGTTTTGAGTAGCCTAAATAAGAGAAGTTTTTGGGGTTTTGAGTATCAGTAAATCTTTTTTAAACATAGATACCCACAAACTATTTTATGAGATAAATTAGTGAAATTTCCTCCTACACAATAAAAAGTGTACTCGTTCTTATTCACCCGGTCCATCAAGAATCAAGTTTAATAGTGCTACAACTCAACGTCTGCCTCGAACGAAAAGTGACAACTCTGGAAGACACAATTTTACAGGAGAGGCAAAATAAGTTTTGAGTAGCCCAAATAAGAGAAGTTATTGGGGTTTTAAGTATCAGTAAATCATTTTTTAAACCATAGATACCCACAAACTTTTTCATGAGATAAATTAGTGAAATTTCCTCCTCCACAATAAGAAGTGTATTAGTTTTTATAACCCGGCTCATTGAATTTAATAGCTAAACTAAAAATTATTATAAACTGTATACTCTTCCACATTCATATAAATGTTTGTAATTTGAGTACTGTGTTTTAATACGTGTCGATGATATTATTTTTCTTTTTTTTCAGATAAAATGCAATAATCCTTCGGTTTTAAATACCATGCTGAAATATCTCACGCAGAATATTAATGAGTCTCATAAAATCTGAAGTGATCAATGGAGAACATCCGTGCTTTAAATCTGTCAATTTTGAAGGTATCTTATCTTGAATGAGCGGTGGCCTAGGTAGACTCATTATGCATATGCTTTCTGTCCACACAACTCAGTATATATTCAGTTTTCATGAAGTTCTATGAATTTCATCCTTTCTCCGGTAAATATTTTTGATGGTTTATCGGAAAATTTCTCCTGTTTTTAAAATTAGTGACTCTCAACAATATCTGACCACTGTTGATTTTATTTTGTATATATAAATTAGATTTGTCAAAAACTAATTCAATTTCCCAATTGGAAATTTTCATGTTTTACTATTAAATTTTCTATAAATAAAAACTATGAAATGGTTTTTATTCCTGGTGTCTATTGATAACCCATCATAGCAGAATTCCGATCGACTTGAAATTGAAACTGCACGATTATTGTATGACTTTGTCATATCAGTCCAAATCACACCACCCTTCACGTTTCAAGCATACTCATCTATTGCCATCTATGAAGTGGTCAAATTTAAATTCTGGACTATGCATTTGAAAACTTGTTGATAATTTTACATTTTTGTATATTCTGTCTTACATTTTTAATGTTTTATCTACTTTGAGAACTGTATATGTAAATAGTAGAAATAAATATTTTATACAGATTTAAAAATTTCATTCAGTAGAGACCTAACCATGAATATCTACTTCAAATCATTCTTTAAGGTTCGTCAGAAAAAAATCACTGAATCTTCATTCTCCTCTTGAAGAATGATTTATATTCATCTTGTTTATGAACTCAGAATAGTTTCTAAAAACAATGGGATTCAAATGTATGATATTGAAGAACAATTATTCTTCATAAATTTATTTGATGATCTATCTTTCTTGAGCTAATCAAACAAAACTCAGTATTTGAAATGTTTGGATAAATTCTATTCACAAGCAAAATGAACAAATTTGCAAAAAGAGTTCCTTTATTTTGACACTTTAGTGAGACGGACTGAGAGTATCAAGAAATTCAATTTGAATGATAATTATTCGAACTTGTAATTTGGATTCATGAAATGAATGTAGTCGGCAGACACATTGAAACATTTATTATACAAACACAAAATTTACAGAATTATGATAAAGTTATACATTTTACTATATAGCTTACGAGAAAACGTTAAATATAGATAAAATACAGCGAGAAAAGATTTGCACTTGTCGCAGAAGTTCTATCTATTGTATGAAGAGATTCTTTTGTAATAAAAATTCAAATCAATTGAGAGGAATCTACTAATTATAAAGATTTGAATATTAGTTTCACTGTAATTGCATTTCCTTTCAGTGGCAATTAACTTATAAAACACATTGACTCATTCTCTAGAAATATTTAACTATCTGTATGAAAATATTAATATTTTACTCAAGCTCTGGGTAAAGACCCATGAAATAATTATGTATCAGCTAGAAGCTAATATATTATGAGAATATTGTTGAATAAACGTATGGTACAATTTTCATCATTGAGTTCTTGAGAAAATGAAAAAATAAAGTAAATATAATATCTACTAGATTTTATAAATATTTTTATTGAAAATATAAAGACGTTTTGGATAACAAGTAAAATTTGGGACGTTTACAAGAATGGAATAAATCGAATTAGGAAACAGTATATACGGCTACTTCCAAGATTTTAGTTAATCCATGATTTTTAACATTGGTTGACAGTTTGTGGGGTTTAAATTATTAAAAAAATTCAGCTGACTACATGCCATGAATTAAAAAAAAGAAACGAGTGATGTATGTAATTTTTAAAAAAGAATACTGTCGGTATGAAATGATTGAAAAATAGTACGCAAACAAGAATAGCTTAAATATATTTTATTAAACAAGTACAGTAAATATATAGAAGACATAGAGCCGGTTGCACAAAAGCCGATTAATGTTAACCGTGATTAATTCCAGGGAAGCCGTCTTTTCAAAAACACCTCTGATTGTTTATCGTGGAATTAATCACGGTTAAAATTTAACCAGCTTTTGTGCAACCGGGCCATAGCCACCTATAATAAAATGCCTTGTCCTAGGGAGAATGGCAACGTCGCTGAGTAGGTTTCTTTGACTGCTGGTCAGCCCGAATTGAAAGCAGTGAAAAGTGAGTGGGGAGTGGAGTCTCCAAGATAGGTTTAAATGGTTTTAGTTATGAATTGCATGCCGCAACTGACAGCTGATTTTAGACCTAGACCTCGTACCCAATGTTGAATGTTGTCAACTCTTTGGACGTAGCATTTATAATAGGTAGCTGTTATAAATAGTAAGTATTTAGTAATAATAATAATTGTTTGCCTAGCTATTCATAATGAATCAAATATGGGTAGGACAATAGCATTTTACTGGCCGTTTCAAAAAGTTATTTTAATAGCCAACTTGCAGGAACTCTTTTCTTTACAATTGAAAATAATATTGTTTTTGCTGAAGATGATACCCACATGAGCCCTAGACTTGTGTTTAGATTATGGGAGGGGTGAATGGACTTACAGTTTTAGGTGAGCTCCGAACGAACAACCGGGGAGTGATTTAGTAGCGAATAACAGTCTGTTTAAAGTAGAAAAAACATGACGAAATTCCATTCAGGAGAATTTAACATTGCGAATTCTATAGACATATTACTATAATGTATAAAATAATCCATATGAAGCATTTATGTAAGTTTATTATTTTCCAAGGAATAACCATGATCGGCTATCAATAATATTGGAACATTTATTTTAAATATTTTAACAAGCAGTCTTTTATTTTTTTAGTTTATTTAATCATTAGTATTTATTCATAATGGAAAAGGATAAAATTGAAAATAATTATAAAAATAATAATTCCCATTTGTCAGTTACATTATGTGATACACAAAGATCTTTCCACACGTAGCGTAGCTAGAAATACGTCTTCTGAAGACTTAGCTGTCGAATCTCCAAACGTTAATTAACGCTGGTGTGAAATTGACAGATGGATCAACATTAGGAGATACATCGGCTACGTCTTCCAATTTCTAGCTACGCTACGCTAGGTGTGTATAGGTCTTTACCTCAACTGTTGAATTTCCAGTTCTAAGCAACAGTTAACAGTTGCGTAACCCGCTAATTCGTTTGGATATTTTTCATGTTGTTTTTGTTAGCTTGAATAATTACTCATAGCTATTCAATCAACTTGTTTCAGGTTAGACCAATATGAACAAGGTACCTAATGTTTTTCACAGCATTCTTGGAAAGGAAATAAATCAAATTTAATTTCCTCGAATTGGCTTTGGTCATTTACATTTCAGAAGAGTTTTTATTATTTTAATGTGTTTGTAATCATATTAAAAATCGGAAAGCACCAGGAAATAGTCAATGAAACTCCATGAAAATATTATTGTTAGTTTTAGATTTATTACGGTTCAGAGTTCCTATGAGGAATCAGGGTAAAATCATGGCCATAAAAGTATCAACAGCGTTCACTATTCACAGCTATTTTACAATGAGATAGATACCACAATATTCAATATAGTTTCAGATATTTAATAGGTAGCTTATAAGAACATTCACATTCAATAACATATATTTATGCTTGGTGGGTTCCAATCTATTTTGAAGAAAAAAGTAAGTGATCTATTAAGATCATTTCTAATTAATTCGAAGCTTGAGTAATACTTTCAGAATTCTTCAGTCTTTTCTCATCAATAGCGAAAAATTATTGTGAATAAACTGCGATATTCCACGAATCCCAAAAGAGAGGAAGGAAGCTTGAAATTGAGCCACAAGAAAGACTACCTATTAATAAAATTATACTAAACGCTACATAAGTGTGATTATAATATTTTGACAAACGTGAGAATGCTTAAGCAACAATTTAAATAAAATCCGTCATGATCCTGCATCGTACCCTTGGTCTAAATATCCTAATGCCTCTTTTGTTAAAAATATTACACAAATACACATGAAACTGGTTGAAATTCAAGTAATTTTCATCCATAGTATCTAGGTGACAAGCTACAAGTGGATTGAAAGAGGAAAATTGAAAATAGTTGTCTTGAAATGATGCTGATACATTTATTGTAATATAAATAAAAAATCATTTCAACACACATTTTTAGTTACAAGTACTCATGCTCCATGCAAAATAAGTCATGACACTGTACTCATAAATTACACCTTTGGTACAGTACGGTAAACAGTGTCTCTCATATCGTAGTAATATTCTTCATGATCTTCTTTTCTGTAACGATTTGATCACAATGATTCCAGTTTACAATTATTCGAACCGAGTATACAAAATCTATCTGCAGTTGAATATTCTGTACACTAAAAATCATTAGAAAAGGAAAGTGAAAATATTCATAGATAATATGGGCCCAGGAGATAGATGTTATACTGAGATGAGCGTCTACTCCCGGTGTGTTTAACAGCAGCCGCCTCCCTGCATCGAGCCCTGGTTGCCATGGGGGAAGCTGGCGTTGCTCGGCGAATGCTGGGGGCCGATCTTTATGCCGTTTGCCTACACACATCAATTAGTAACATTAATTATTGCTTACATCATCAAAATAGTAAACATATTCATATTTAATTTTTGTTTACATTATCGAAAAGTAAACATTCATAATTTGCAACATTCAAATTGTTTAATAAAGCCGAAGAAAACATTTATTTTTCTATAATAGAAAATAATAATGAATTGAGCAATAGAGCACTATTACCAGAAATATAGAATTGTTTCATGAGGGAATTAAAACACAGGTCATGGTCCGGTCGCACAAAGGCCTGTTAAATTTTAATCGTGATTAAATGCGACCTGGACCTTATTTTCGAAACAGCCTTTTCTGGTTGGTTCTCATGAAATTCAATCATGATTAAAATTTAACAGGCTTATGTGCAACCGTGATGCATGTTATATTTTCTACTCATATAGTTTTATTGACACATTGAGTTTCATTGTTTAAATTATCACCTTCATCAGTTCGATAGAACTTGATATTTGTGTCAGTATCTTGATAATAGAAAATACAACATGATGTGTATTAATTTATTCCATTAATAAATTATCAACTCAATTTAAAACATTGTTATGATGAGAGCTTTGACAGTTAGCTGATTAATGTACCCGAATTTAACAAATTGTTATAATGATAATTTTGAAAGTTAGGCTAGCTGATTTAATGTAGCCGAATTTAAATAAATGTTGAAATGATAATTTTGAAAGTTAGCTGATTAATGTAGCCGAATTTTCAACATTGTTATGATGAGAGCTTTGACAGTTAGCTGATTAATGTAGCCGTACCTCATTGTTGATGTCGAAAACTCCCTCCTGGATCTTCTCGTAGATTTCTTTGGCTGTGTTGATGAAAGCCTCTTCGACATTGGCAGCTGTCTTGGCCGAGGTCTCCATGAAGATGAGTCCGTGCTCGCGAGCAAACGCCTCTCCCTCCTCTTTCTTCACTTCTCTTCTCGATTCCAGATCACTGTTCAAATGAATTGCCCCAATTAATTCGAAAATCATTGACAGAACTGATACAAATAAATAATAGTATAGCACTTTAATATGTACCTATATAAGTTATGAGAAATATAGTTTCACCTATAAAGGAATTATTTATGGGTGATAGTTTGAATTTTTACTGAGAGCGCGAGCACTGGATCACTGCCATCTGAACTGTTACAGTTTATGTAGAATGTGTTTTGTACGTGTTTTGATTTTTTGACGTCATCGATCCCACAATTATTGTGGGTAATGGATGAAGCAGAAGGTATTAAAGAAGGATGTGGAGGAATCAATCTACATTTATTTTAAAGGGAAAGGAGTAGTAAACAATACAAGGGCAGATAAAAAATTGATTGATTTTACTAAACTTCATGCATTATTCAACAGAGGCGGAATAACAACAAGTTTACCAGTACTGATTATGTAGTAAGAGAGCTTTTATCTTTATGATAATGATATTTGTAAACTCATTCATTCATTTAGTGTTCGTTAGTTCTGCAACGGTTTTCATATCAACAATGGAGACGGAAGTGAAGCTTTTAAAAAATGTAACTTCCGTTTACTAACAGTAAACAGTATAATATAGTACGGTAAATCAATTTTCAAAAACCTTTTGGTTCTGAAAAAAAATTCCATCAAATGATAGTTCTGAAATACACTAAAACATCAGAAATACAATGTTTAATTAATCCAAACACACAATATTCTTTAAAATATGCTATATTGATGTGTTTGACTTATTCTAATTCTCATTTATAAATATTGATTCTTTTTCTGATTATTGAATCATGAAAACCTTTTTTTAAATTATAGAAAATCAAAACACATGGCTTAAACAATGTGGGTGTTCACACCGACATATGTATATCTGCCAGCCGACGTTCCAAGAAAACTCTGCTCGCATGCGGATGTTTTCGAATCGCTCTGGGAGCGATTTTCTCCAGGCATCCGAGCGGACGTTTACGATAAAGATCTCTCATCAAAATCCTACATCACGTAAAAATGGAGATAGGAGAATTCTAATTTCAGATTCGGATTCAGTGCCTTGAAATAAATAATTTGGCTCGCGTTTGCTCAAAAAATGAAAAATGAATGTAATAATTAAACATTTTGGAATCAGAGTGCAAATAAGAGCAGAGCGAAAATAGCTCTGTCAGCCCACATATGTTTTTGGTGTGAGCACAAACTCTGCGGGCATTCGTCAAAGCAGATGATGCTTTACTTTTTTAGCTCCGCAAGATCGTTCAACAATGTAGAAATATTATCAATTAACAAAATATTTAATCTCAATTATGAAAATTTATTATTAATAAATCATTAAAATTTTTTTTCTTGGCGAATAGAACGTAATTGATCATTTAAAACAAGAATGAACAGTTTAATATTGCTTCAGATATACCGGTATCAGCTGTCCTCTATAGAAGGCAGCGACAAGGCAGAGAATCGGCAACGCTGTTCTCCTATCTTTTTCCACTGCCATGATAACGAGGACCTCACTATATCAGAGTGATTGATCTCAATTACGAATGACTGAGAGGATTTTATATGAAAAAGTTAGGCACGGTTTCTGGGGCACTTATTAATTCTGATGAATATAACATCTTAAGGTTTAATGGTCCTTTAAATGCAATATTTAATCTTTAGGTTCAATGTTTCATTGGATGTGATATTACATTTTTAGCTATTAGATTTGGGTCCCAGATACGGCCCAGTTGCATAAGAGCCAGTTTCAATCATGATTGGATGTCACGAGAACCAATCAAGAACCAATCTTGTGTTATTCAATTACGATTAAAATTTAACCGGCTTTTGTGCAACCGGGGCTAAGTATTGTGAGACAATAATATAGAAAGAAACCTTTTGTTGCCAATGAGCATGATGACCATGTTGGAGTTGGAATGCTGCCTGGCATCCTCCAGCCAGGTGGTGAGGTGGTTGAAGGTGTCGCGCCGAGTGATGTCATAGACCAACAGTGCACCAGCCGCGCCACGGTAGTAGGAGCGAGTGATCGACCTGAAAGCCTCCTGCCCAGCTGTGTCCCAGATTTGCAACTTTATCGATTTGCTATCAATTTGGATCATGCGTGCTCCGAACTCCACTCCTATTAAAACAACACACTCGCTTAATCACACATCTGGCACCTCTTATCAGTCCATCCACCTTTCAATCGATATCCTACTAATGAGTATCTTATAAGAAAACAGCCAGACGTTTGAAGCGAAATATATTCTGCTGACACTGAAAGGCTGGTTACACACACCTCGATTTTTGGACGAAATATTTTTGCCTTCCTTATAAATTCGATTAGATAAAACATGAACAGATGATGTGTTCGTGTATTTACCAAGATCGGTTCAATCTGGTAGAATTCATAAGGACGGCAAAAAGTTGAATGTTCAAAAATCTATGTGTGTAGCTGGCTTAACTATTTTCAATGAAATGAACTATACAGAGTGTTTCAGAAGTAGTGTCAAACATTTTAGGGTATTGTTCCTGGATGATAGGAGACTACAAATGTCGTATTTTAAGTGTCCAAAACTCAGCGGGCATTCGTCAAAGCAGATGATGCTTTACTTTTTTAGCTCCGCAAGATCGTTCAACAATGTAGAAATATTATCAATTAACAAAATATTTAATCTCAATTATGAAAATTTATTAATAAATCATTAAAATTTTTTTTCTTGACGAATAGAACGTAATTGATCATTTAAAACAAGAATGAACAGTTTAATATTGCTTCAGATATACCGGTATCAGCTGTCCTCTATAGAAGGCAGCGACAAGGCAGAGAATCGGCAACGCTGTTCTCCTATCTTTTTCCACTGCCATGATAACGAGGACCTCACTATATCAGAGTAATTGATCTCAATTACGAATGACTGAGAGGATTTTATATGAAAAAGTTAGGCACGGTTTCTGGGGCACTTATTAATTCTGATGAATATAACATCTTAAGGTTTAATGGTCCTTTAAATGCAATATTTAATATTTAGGTTCAATGTTTCATTGGATGTGATATTACATTTTTAGCTATTAAATTTGGGTCCCAGATACGGCCCAGTTGCATAAGAGCCAGTTTCAATCATGATTGGATGTCACGAGAACCAATCAAGAACCAATCTTGTGTTATTCAATTACGATTAAAATTTAATCGGCTTTTGTGCAACCGGGGCTAAGTATTGTGAGACAATAATATAGTAAGAAACCTTTTGTTGCCAATGAGCATGATGACCATGTTGGAGTTGGAATGCTGCCTGGCATCCTCCAGCCAGGTGGTGAGGTGGTTGAAGGTGTCGCGCCGAGTGATGTCATAGACCAACAGTGCACCAGCCGCGCCACGGTAGTAGGAGCGAGTGATCGACCTGAAAGCCTCCTGCCCAGCTGTGTCCCAGATTTGCAACTTTATCGATTTGCTATCAATTTGGATCATGCGTGCTCCGAACTCCACTCCTATTAAAACAACACACTCGCTTAATCACACATCTGGCACCTCTTATCAGTCCATCCACCTTTCAATCGATATCCTACTAATGAGTATCTTATAAGAAAACAGCCAGACGTTTGAAGCGAAATATATTCTGCTGACACTGTAAGGCTGGTTACACACACCTCGATTTTTGGACGAAATATTTTTGCCTTCCTTATAAATTCGATTAGATAAAACATGAACAGATGATGTGTTCATGTATTTACCAAGATCGGTTCAATCTGGTAGAATTCATAAGGACGGCAAAAAGTTGAATGTTCAACAATCGATGTGTGTGTGTAACTGGCTTAACGATTTTCAATGAAATGAACTATATAAAAAGCAGTAGCTTAACAAAAAGACTCCATATTATAAAGGGATGCGGAAACTCTCACCTATTAAAGTTTTACAGTCTATTATTAGATTATTGCTACTAAGACCAAACTAAGCAAAACACAGTTTTAGAAAATAAAAAACTAACGAATAAATATTGTATAATGATTTTGTATTGTTGCATTTGTGGAGGAGACACATAAGGAGTAACCTGTTATCTCCATAAATAAATGAATTATTTAAAACTATAAAAACAATGAACAATGAAGAACTACGAGAATTTACCTGTTTCGGACTATGTATGACCTTATAGATTTGAGAGAGGATTAGAAAAGGTTACCTTATTTTTCTTCTCCCTATCATTTTGATGATGTACTTATTGTAAGAATGAATGAATTGCAATCATAACTGATTATAAAAAGTAATTTGTAAAAATATAAAATGTTTAACAAGTTATCTGGAGATACATAAGAATTATTGTAGGCTTCAAACATGCAGGATAATAGAACAGGGCCTTTGATATTTGCACTAATAAAAGAGAGAAAGTTCATAAATGTATTAATTTATTCATTCACAAGATTATATAATAAATTATCAAAATACATTGATAGGAATGTCTTCATGTTGCAGCTTGACATTAGGCTACTGTGAATAACTTTGCGTCAAAGATTCAAATGTATAAAAGTTAGAAAAATATTATGATATCTTATCACGCCTTGCTGTTTATCATTAGTCAATTTAATAATGTGGTGTGAGATCATAATGTATTGTTCTATTGAACTAACAGAATGATTTTCAATGTCTCAAGTTTGTAAGTTTATTTATTTACCGCTTTTAGGGCTTAAATTGATGCTAGAGTCCCATTGACTGAAGTAATAATTCTTGTCAGTGTTTTTAATTAATCTTTTATATTAGAGTGATAGATGTAGAAATCAAGATTACAAAAAACAAAGGTATAAGGTAAAAACCATTTTATAATCTTGCTCTGTATTAAACATTCAGTACTCTACTTGGACAAACCTTGAAATCAATACTATTCAAATTAAAAAATAAATTACACGAACCACTAATTGAATTTTGTTTATATCAACTCTGTATAAAAACTTTTCTCAAACACGTATTTTATTTATTATCAATATCTTTGTTCAATATGATTTATTTATCACCGTAAATTGACTTCATTTGACAAAACTTATATTATTGTCTAGTTATACAAGAGTTATATTATTGTTAATACAATAACTATATTATTGCCTCCAGTATTCACAAACTTGTGTAAATAAAATAGCCAGTTAGTGTTAAATTGTGAATTTTAACATTTTTCTAATAGCAATTTTTGGTGCTCAAGTATAATTTCATATGCCTTTATTTTACAATCTAGACATTCTTTATCAACTATAAACTTGGTCTATAGTCGATACATTCTTTGCTCATCGATGCTATCCATTTTTTTTCAAGTCCGTAAGGTAAGTATAAGCATAGAGTAAAGAAACCGTTTATTACCAGAGAACATTTGCCTATGGTATAAGTAAGTTTAATCGGGGTAAATCAAATGCTATTCAAATCCTATAGTAGAAATTGAAACAACTTACGACTTGGAGGGATATGCGGAGCAGAGATATGGAGGGAGAATCAGATCAGCCAATTACAGTGATGAATATTCATAGAAAGAAGCGAGGTTGCCAAGTTGACTATCCGACTCAGTCGATACAGTGGTTTCAGAGAGGAAACTAGGTATGAGTACCATGAGGTGTTTAACACTCACTAAAAAACGCTGTCCGCTTTAGTAAGGCAACATCGCCGTCGCTCTATCCCTACTTTTCTGTTCCACATATCCCTCCAAGTTGGAATCAGTTTTAATTCGATTATAGTTGAAATTATACTTATTATATTATAATAAGACAATGGAAAGGGAGCATCCAGTTGATGTGGTGATCACTTTCTGTGACTTAACAAAAGCATTTGATTGAAAACAATGTCTCCCATGCTATATTGTTGGAGAAGCTTGCGTTTGTGAAGTAGTCCTTAAAACAATGAAGGATTATTGTAGCAAAGGCAATTTGTGACAGTGAATGAAGCAAGATAACAGGCACTACGGGTCAACTATGGAGTACCAAAGGGATCAATTCTGGGTCCTCTGATGTTTTTTTCATAAATCAGCTTAGCAAAGAAGGAGAAGCACTAATGTTTGCTGACGAATCTATGCTTGTTGGCCAGGAAGTGGATCCACAATTTACTTTACTCAGGTCTGACCAATTGCTAGAGGAAGCCAGATAATGATTTAGAGTTTAGTGCAAACTGTCTGTGCATGAATGAAGCCAATATACAAAATGTGTTATGCACCCTGAAACGTAGAACCCTCCTTTGGTGAGCCTGAGGTTAAGATTCGTGGTTTCGTTTTAGATGCTACATTGCCATGGGACCAAGGCACCAACATGATCTATAATTAGCTGACCAACATGATCTATAATTAGCTGACCAACGTAACTTTGTTGATGCCGAGTTTGAGAAACATTGTACCTGAGACCTTACTAGTTACTACATATAATAATAATACCCGTAGTCATATTGTGCTTAGAAGCCATGAAAGTGGTTGTGAGAGGATTTTCCTTATTTCAAAATAAGTTAGTTCGCATCCTGATATTTTCACCACAACTGGATCATTGTCGGCCACTGTTTAAATTATTGGAAATACTAAATTTCTTCAGCCAGCATGTGCCCAATTCCTTGGTTCTTCTGAGACGTCAGCTTCACACACTCCCAAGCATGAGTGTGTGAATAATTACAGTAGGAGGCAAGATGATGGTGGCATACTAAACTCACAACTGGCCACAACTCACAAATGAATTACCAAATTTGCACGCTGGACAAATACAACATAGGCAACTAACACTGTGCATCCATGAATTAAACTTTTCAAAAAAGAACTTTGGAATAGATTACTTCCATACACTCTACTCCCTGAGTGGAAAAATTACAATTCTTATTTCAGTCAACTTGATATGCCTTCACAATAGTTATATCACGACATAAACAAAGTTATTCTCTACTCCTTTGTTATAAACTTTATGTACATATAATAATAGTTTTTATTTATTATTTTATGAAAAAAATACTTTCAATTGAATTTCTAATCATTTATTGATAAAACAATTAATTGGGATTTATATTTTATATTCAACAACTGTTGAATATAAAATGAAATAATAAACAAAGTTTTCTATAATAATTGAAATATTCATTAAATTACTAAGATTATAAGTTTATGTAAGAATTGATTCATAGAAACATTTGTAATGGAAAAAATCGTGTGGTTAAGGATCTAGGTAAACAAAGGATATTTGAAATAAACTTTTGTTGACTTACCTATTGTTAGGTCATGCACAGGTTGAAACCTCTTGTCTGTAAACTGGAGCAAGAGACATGATTTTCCAACACCTAAAAAACAACAAGACAAAAAGCTATAGTTATTGATTAATGGATTAAGAAAATTAACATAACTAAGAAGCTCAAATTTCTACATTATCAAATAGATAATGTCATGCATAATAGATTTGTCAACATATGGTAGACTAATAAATTATGACGGAGAATCTCTATCCCCATCAAGTGGATAACTAAATTTTTTTGAAAAATAGTGACCCATTATTTGAATTAATAGTATACAAATAATGTGATCCAAATCAGACAGAATTGTACTATACTAGAACAAGTGCTAAGTCCGATACTAACCTGTATCTCCTATAATGATATATTTGAACAAATACGCGTAAGACATTTTCCAAATTAATAAAAATACACACGGAGAGTAACTTTAAATGAAAATATCCAATATGGTTCTATAATAATCAAGGAAAATTTACAGATAATTTTTTGTTTGAGATAAGTGAGTCGCAGTAGCCTATTCAGTCACTGACAAAGCAGCTGTTTTTGACGTAAAACCACTGCCTTCTATTCGTGTAGTGGTTTTCAAGCTGTTCATATAATATAATAATCTGACTCAAATTTATCATCAATATGATATCATGAAGAAAATTTAAACAAAAAGTCATTAAACATGGTTTTTCTGGAAAATTATGCAAGAATTATTTGTATAGTCTATGACAAAACCTATCAGCTGTTCATGATAATGCCTACTGCCTACACAATATCAAAACTAAAATTCTTCTACCCAACGTTGGCGTTTGTAGAAAATGGCGTGTTGTAATTGTCTTGATTACGGATAATTTATTTTTCTTAATAACATTTACAGTGTTCAAACTCTTTCAAGAAATTTCTTTCAACTCTTCAAGAACATCTACTTGTTCAACTTTCACTTAGTTTCAAAATCATAAACTGTCATCTTCATAATTTTCCCATTCGCCGAAGTTTCATTGCACGACAAACAACACGGTTGGGTGTGATAAAATGTGAACACTTCACACATTTATGTATTTATCTCAAATTTATGGTAATATCCTTTTTATTCACGCATTATTTCATTAGTGTATTACAAATAATGTATCCTGGAAACAGTTGTAATTTTTGAAACTCCAATTTCAAGGCTTTTACATCATTTAGCTCAATAATAAGAATTTTAATTTTTTGTGTATCATTCTAAGATAAGATAATGGTAGGATACAGTAATGCAAATATTAGGCTATGTGTGTATAGGTTTTTTTACGAGTGAGACGAAGTCAACCTCAGATATTGATAACGCTTTTAAAAATTTTCTTTACAAGACACATTCAAACATGAAAAATTGAATTGGAATTTTTTGTGAATAGAAATTGAAAATCTACTTTTAGCTTAATGCAATTAATCAAGTTAGTTACTTCGTTCAAGCAAGTTAATTTTGTGCTTTAAATCAAATAGGCCTAATGTTAGTCAAGTTATTTTCCCAAGTCAAATTAACTTAACTTTTTACCATAATCTAACAAAGTTATTTTCTATATGCAAAACAATAAAAGCTCTTCCATAAATAATACTATACACCTCCAACTTTCCGAGTTGTATCCAGTATATATGAGGGATGTATGCATGTATCCTGTAAGGACAGGACATGTAAGCATGTTTATTTATTGAGTAGCATTAAAGATGTTTTCCTTTGAATTTCTCATTCATTTTCACAGACGTTCCAGTCTATAACTTTACTTTTTCAATTTGTTGTAAACAACATGTACACCCTTGCGGAGCACGGGTAGCGATGCAAACCATTTCCCTTACTTCCCTCAACAAATAAAAGTCCACCACTATTCACTCCACAACATTTCTCCTTAATGTTTTCCCCGGCTAATAAAATAGAGGTTGGGGTTTCAGTTCCATCAATTTCAGCAAAATTTTCAGTTCCAAAATATAATCATACCGGTAACTGAACATTTTTATTAGAAATATTATTAGTGGTTGACAAACTAAATGAGAATAAGTTGTTTCACTCGTTGCTCATTCTCCTACCCATCACTAACATAAATTAAGGAATATATTTTGTAAAACACACATTTTCTTAACTCGATGTTCTTTTTTTCAGTATTGCATTGTACAATGAATGCAGGCGATGATAAGGAGAACGTAGAAGAAGAAGAAGAAGCTAGCGGCAGTTCATCGACAGACATGTGTGGCGATAAAACAGAGAACGATTGCTGTGCAGCAAGACCTGTTCACACCAACAGTGCAGCAGTTTGCAATGGTGAGGCAAGACCGATTCACACCAACAGTGCAATCTGCAACGGCGATATAAAGGAGAACGAGTGTTGTGCAGCGAGACCGGCTCACACCAACAGTACAGTTTGCAATGGCGAGGCAAGACCGATTCACACCAACAGTGCAATCTGTAATGGCGATAGAAAGGAGAACGAGTGCTGCTGCATGGGAAGACCGGTTCACACCAACAATGGCGAGGCAAGACCGATTCACACCAACAGTGCAATCTGTAATGGCGATAGAAAGGAGAACGAGTGCTGCATGGGAAGACCGGTTCACACCAATAGTGCAGTGTGCAATGGCGCCCGACCCAAGACATCTAACATATCATCGAGCAACTATTCCCTCAAACTGAACAATAACGATAGTGAAAAACTTCATAACGGTAACGATTTGGATGTGTATGTGAGGAACAATGTGGACTGTTGTGTGACCGTCGATAAGTGTCCGTCGAAAGTGAGGAGTCATGACATGAGACAGTACAGGGGGCAAGACGACGAAGACAGCTTAAGCGAGAATGAGGAGGGCGATGAGTATTGCATCTACACGTACAAGGGCGACGAGAATCAAATGGCCGATCTGCCAAGTTCGTTTTTCAGACTGGGGGTGGCTCAGCCCCCAGGGGCCGGCAGGGAGAGTCGCAGCAGTTCCCCCGACATGGACTACCTGGAGATGGACTTTGACCCCGGCCCCTCCAACGACCGCGGTGACTCGTCCGAAGACAGCGACTGTTGTGACATGCAGCATGACGAGAGGCTGGACAGTGTCTCTAATGAGGTAATTATGCATTTTTTAAAAATATCTCTAGAGAAGAGTGTATAGGCACGAGATATAACATGAGCCTCGACTCCTCGAACAGTTGAGAAGTGACTGGGTTGGTAGAGATGTAGGGGTGGTAATTTCTCTCTCACACGTCTTCCCCTCTCACTCTGCATGCTCATGACAAGTGTAGAAATTGTTCGAAGTGAAGATACCGGCTGCCAAAAACAAACTGACCGAACTCTTCCCTAAACCTAAAACAAATCAGAGTTGAGTCTACTGTGGTGGAAGTCGAAGGTTCATGTTATAACTCGCGGCCTCTAATCTCATGGTCACCCAGTAAAGATTACTCTCACAAAATCAGTTCTTTCCTTCTGGTGGATTATCCCAAATGATGTCAGGAAACCTAAAGTCTGTTCACGAAAGGAGAGACAACATTAATTTTTCGCTTTATAAATTTGAGCATATCAGCGAATATTATGTTGCTGTCTCTCCTTTCGATGAACAGAGTATAGTAGATCTCTTGAGGCTAGATGATCAATTCTTTGATGAATTCACCAACATTTTTAAACTCTGGTTTTCCAACAATACACACAATTTGGCAACGTAGATTATTTTGTTGATGGAGGGCCAAGTCAACTTATTTAATTCAGACTATACTTAAATTGAGCAACTTATTGATTCATCAAAACTACTGTGCATTATAAAAATTAACTGTATCTAGAAAAAAATTAAATTGGCTACGTTCGTTTGCAGTTAATTACTTTGTTATTCTGAAAAAGTTTTTATCAAATCAAAATCATTTATTGTCATTACAAAACAAAATTTGTATAACAACGTAAAATACAATTACAATTTGTAACATTAGTTTCAAAATACATAATTAAGTATGGTAACGTTTTTTAACACTGTAACAATAATATTTTATTCGTCTATAGATATGCGTTATCAAGTGTCAAACATTCTACGAACTCCTTAACACTCGTAAAACATATCTTCCATAATTTTTTTGAAACTTCTCATATTCGTCTTTCTGACTTCTCTTGGCAATTATTTCTGTTATTGTTCAAATGCAGAATACAAGTCATTTTTATCATTATCTTTCATCAGGTCTCGCCCAGGGTCGATCGCTCCCCTGCAGAACCTGTGGATCACCACATAGAGGACGTAGATGAAGAAGAGGACATGGGTGCAGTTGGAGAGAATTCCCACTCGCCAACCATCAACGTCGACACCAAAAACGACCTGAATGGCAGTGGACCCCCAGTGCCAGCTACCCCTTCCCCTCCTCCACCCGTGTCAGCAGCAGCAGCTGTACACCCGCCAACAGTGGTTGAAGGAGTAGAGGGGGAACATGACTCACCTCCAGTCGAGAGCAGCACGTGGTCTGGCGTCGTTGACTACTTGAACTCGCAGTCAGATAGCGCCACCGACGCCGAGAAATACAACCTCCGGTCGGCGCTCTACCATTGCATCATGGCCAAACGACTCGTTCTCGACAAGCAGGAGTCGTTCACCGACTGTGATCAGTCCAATATGGTCAGTCAACTTCATTTAACCATAGAGATAAGATAGCATAAGAAGATATCCCATGGGGCGTTTTTGTTCCAAAATTCACTGTTCACTCATATTTATTCATTCATTTACATATACAAATCAGGTAAAAACAACAGGCATTCGCCAAATTCGCTTTAAACCTTAATTATGAACAAACAGACCAGAGGTTATGTAAAAATGATAACTTAATCCACACACAATTTCGAACTCTCCCAATTTTGAACGGCTCCCAGAACTGACTATAGAATGATGTAATAAGAAGAGGAATTTCTATTGAGCTTTTTGCCGAAAAGAGGTTATGTAAAAACGATAGCTTAAATCACACACAATATTGAGTCATGAAAAATGTATCAAAAACTGTTGAACTTATCAGGTATTTACTCAAGCCGATAGTCTTAGTAGCTATTTTTCGTGAAGCTATATGACGCTGGTAGTCTTTTATACTGTGCCGTTCTTACACTCTCATTCGGCCAAAATGGTAATAATACACAGTAGTCAATAGTAATCGGTTTGAGTTAACAAAAATCGACTTGAAATTGGAACATAAACGACCTATAGCTTGGGATATCTTCTCTCTATTATAATGTTAAGAACTATTCTTTTTGAGCTTTATTCACTCAGTCAGGTAACCTCGTGAATATAAAAGGTTTTATTAACATTTCCAATTGAAATTTAATTCATATTGTTAGAGATAATTGTAAATAATTGTAGCCTAGGTCACCTTTTAATAACTTTTTAGAAAAGAGTTACAATAGAGCTATAAGAGCTAGAGATAGAACGTAAAATTGTAAATATAATTGCAGACCACCTTTTAATAACTCTTCTAGGAAATATTGATGATTTAATAACTCGAACAAAAAGAAAGTATAACTGTGCTTGGATATGGGGAGGAATTGAAGGGTGCGATGGGCTAAGACTTCAGATTGATGCTAATGAACTTACTATAGTCGATTCATTGAAAAGAGAGACAACCATTGAGAGATATCCATTGTCTCACAAATACCAACCAGTTCACAATGCTTCAATTCACACTGAATCACGTACTGTGATTATTAGTTCAGTGTATGACAAATATGTTATGTGGCTACTATGAATCGGTCTTGCTCCTCCAACAGGCTCATGTTTGTTGACGTCATCTCTCGGCTCCCAGAAACGACAATAGAATAACGTCTTTTTAGAAGATGAATTTCCATTGACATTTTTCCCGAAAACCGAAACATTTTCGTAAATGCTGTTAATGTTTAGTGAATGTCGACCATGTTCTTGAGCTAGGGGTTAGCATAATATGTAACTGTCAGATTATATTAGAGCAGTGCTGCCTTTCTGCCACCAGACTAATGGCTGCTTCAGACCAGCTCCACTAACTTATAGTTGTAAGCTTCGAAATCTCTTCCTAGTGGTTGACAGTTGAATCGTTGAATTATTCACGGGATTAGTAAACGTTTCTTGTCCCATTCGGCAGGTGTTCACAAAAATACAGTTCACAAACATAAATATAAATTACATTTTATGGAAAGATTAGCATCCACAAAGAAAGAATCTGAGCGCGGATGCGAGTTTAAAAGATGTAAAAGCAGATTTTAGGGCAGGTTGTCCACCAACATAATATTGTTTCAAGTGTGTACTTTACGTAATCGTTAATAATTTTCGTTTTCTTTTTCCAGCACCTGAAAGAGAATACAGAAGCTAGCAGTCCGGATGCCAATCGACCTGTAGAAAAAATAATGATTTGGTCAGAAAAGGAAGCCAGTGCCAAGCAAGTAACACAGATAGGAACATCTCTGTGTGGAGTGACAGCAATTGTCAATGTTTTGGTGAGAACCTCAATAAAGTATTACTTCAATAAATCACTTTTCAAGTGATTTACTCAAATATTCAACAATTTTTTGCATCAGTCTCTCAGTTCAGATGAATAATGTTCGCAGTGACACAACCACTTTAATAACAGAAAAAATCATGAAACTTATGGATAACATACTAAAGACCTTGATGAAAACATATAAAAGACGGAAATAAATTGGCAGTTGCATTTGTTTAAATGCTAATTAATGAATGAATATATATATATATATATATATATATATATATATATATATATATATATATATATATATATATATATAAAAGACTCTTCGAATATATATAAAAGACCTTGACCAGTCATGTTGGCTTGAAACAAATTTTCTCTCTGTTTATTACAGTAAGACCTACCTAATGGAATTTACTTATAGACTGTCATTGCTCTTAATATTGACAATGAACTGAAAAGGCTAAATCGAGCCTTAGTTAAATTTGTATTTAAATAATTGAATCATTGTTTTATATTATATTATAATATAAAATAATAGTTATTATTATTATTGTCATAATTATATGATTATAATGTTATATCATAGCCACCTCTAATACAAGGCCCCGGCCTACGATATTGCAACGTCGCAGTATAGGCCTAGAATCTAATACATGATTGGTGAAAAACATCAGCTGGTACTTTTTAAAATCTTTTTCACCAATCATGTATTCGATTCTAGGCCTACACTGCGACGTTGCAATATCGTAGGTCGCGGCCTTGTATTAGAGGTGGCTATGGTTATATACAATAAATGAATAAATAAATATTATCATGACAGTTTGTCCTTGCTTACTGGCATATCTATTTATTTTTTTTTAGTTCAAGTTAGAAATAGATGACTATCGATTGATTACTGATTTTGTAATTGACAAGTTACCAATCAAATGAGAAATACTCAATTAATGTGATATAATGTGACAATTTAAATAGAATACTTGCAGTAGCACTCTAAGTACCGGTTGCACAAAAGCCGGTTAAATTTTAATTGTGATTAATTCCACGAGAACCAATCAGAGAAGCCGTCTTTTCAAAAACGCCTTCTCTGATTGGTTCTCGTGAAATTGATCACGGTTAAAATTCAATCGGCTTTTGTGCAGCCGGGCTTAAAGGTGCAAACAGAACGAGTGGGTCACGGTTTTGTTTTTTGAGAATCTGCCCACATGAACTTTTTACTTTTGCTTGGGTAATTGAAAGAGCGTTGATGAATTGATTACATGATCAAACGTCCATGCCATCGTGCGGGATTCGAACCCACGAAGCAGGCGGTTCTAGCAGACCGATGTTTGTAACACTCCTTACCACTATACGTGAGGTCCACGTTATAATGGCAGTGTTTGATTGGCACTGGTATTGCTATCCTTGTCTATCATTCAATAAAGTGGATAGCGCTATATCTTTCTCTCTTTTCTCTGTTGCCAGATCGTATTTTAACAATGTAGATTTAACAACATATTTCATCTTAATTATTAAAATATTAAAAATTATAATTTGTGGCTTAATAAAATATAATTGATTATTTTAAATGAGAATGAACAGTTAATATTACATCAATAAACCTGTATAAGCTATCGTCTAAAGAAGGCATTGACAAAACGAGGATCGGCAACTTTGATCCCCTATCTTTCTCCACTTCCATTATAACGTGGACCTCAATATAGACCAACCTGGCCGGCTAAGTCTTTTTAGCATTCAGTTTCGATCGATGCCTCTATTCAGCTGACAATGGATGTCATCGTGCTCAAAGTCCATCGAGACTCAACCATTCTGTTCACTCCCATGCTTTGCAATCTGTTAGTGTTGCGTGCAGACTTGAGCGCCTCGAACACGCGCATTTCACTTTCCATCAGCTATAGCTTATTATATCTGTATCTTACTGTTTCGGTACAAATACATTTCTAATAAACCTAGCATCAATATAATAAGCATTTTATCAGCTGACTAGCCGTCAGGCTCCGCCCCCTGGACCCCCGACTGGATCGTCCAAAAATGAGATCAGCGGGCTCGCTTTGCTCGCCTGCATTTTTCATTTGAGCATGCTTCATTCCATCAGAAAGTCAAAGTAATGAGAAAACGCAGAAAAACGTTGGAAAACGCTGATTTTGGGCGTATCTTTGATGAAATATTAAAGTCACCTCATCACAAAACTTTTAGACCCTAGCCAAACCTCTGTACCAAATATGAACATTCTCTGTCTATTACTTGATGAAAGAACAGAGAAAACGCAAAAACCGCTTATTTTGGGCGTATCTTTGGCGTCATTTCAAATTCCTTCTAACACAACATTATTACACCCTATCTCAGCTTCTGTACTAAATTTGAACATTTTCTGTTCATTTGTTCTCGATAAAGCTGAGAAAGCGCAAAAAACGCTGGAAAAACGCTAATTTTGGGCGTATCTTTGAAGTTATTGCAAATTCCTTGTAACACAATATTATTACACCCTAGCTGAGCTTCTGTACTAAATTTGAACAATTTCTGTTCATTTGTTCTCGATAAATCTGAGAAAAAGCAAAAAACGCAGATTTTGGGCGTAACTTTGGCATTATTTCAAATTCCTTCTAACACAACATTATTACATCCCAGCTGAGCTTCTGTAGTAAATTTGAACATTTTCTGTTCATTTGTTCTCAATAAAGCGGCGATCTTTGACGTTATTGCAAATTCCTTCTAACACAACATTATTACACCCTAGCTGACCAACTGTACTAAATTTGAACATTTTCTGTTCATTTTTTCTCGATAAAGATGAGAAAACGCTAAAAAAAAACCCTGGAAAAACTCAGATTTTGGGCGTATCTTTGGAAATTTTTCCTAATCCGTTCTTAGTGCGCCTCTAAAGGGCCAACTGAACATACCTACCAAATTTGAACGTTTTTGGTCCGGTAGATTTTACTTTCCTTGCCCTATTACCATAGGTAAGGAAAGTATTGCTTTCCGAAAAAAATTAAGGTACCCCAATTTCTAAATTTCTATACGTTTCAAGGTCCCCTGAGTCCAAAAAAGTGGTTTTTGGGTATTGGTCTGTATGTGTGTGTGTGTGAAAAGCTGCGTACACATATTCGCGCTTCCAACCAGCACCGAGCACGCTCCTCCCTCGTACCGCCCTCGTACCACCATCGAACCACAGTCGCACCGCCCACGCACCCATCATGAACGTTATGGAAGATGTTAGATCTTCTCGCGTTCCCCGGTCGAACGACTCTTGCTCGCCGGTCGATCATCAATCGTTCTGCTGGAGTGACGTTCGGTTGCGGAGCAGAGTACGCACCTTATGAGTGTATGTGCGTCTGTGTACACGATATCTCATCTCCCAATTAACGGAATAACTTGAAATTTGGAACGTGAGGTCCTTACAATATAAGGATCCGACACGAACAATTTCAATCAAATGCGATTCAAGATGGCGGCTAAAATGGCGAAAATTTTGTCAAAAAAGGGTTTTTCGCGATTTTTGTTGCATTTACTGTAAGCAAATTTTCTCTTAACCATTTATCGACTTTCATCAATTCTTCCTGTGCCAGATTAAAAACTTCCTCCCAGGTGTTTCCTTCAAATAGTATACACGTATCATCAGCAAAAGCTATTACTCTTCCTCTTATCTTAATTGAACATAGCTCATTTGCATATGCCAAATACAGAATTGGCCCAAGAACTGTTCCTTGGGGAATCCCAAACTTCATCGTTTCCTCTGAACTGAGATGTTCTTCAACTTTGACTTTTTGACGCCGGTCACAGAGGTATGATCTAAACCATGCTAGAGGAACTCCTCTAATTCCCATGGCTTCTAATTTCTTCAGCAGCAAACTGTGATTAACAGTATCAAAAGCTTTTGCTAGGTCCAGGAACACTGCTGCACATTTTTTGTTATTTTCTAGCTTATCTGTGACAAAATTTGACAATTCTAATACCGCATCTTCTGTACTCCTCCCCTCACGAAAACCAAATTGATTCCTAGATAGTAAGTTGTTTTTTTCCATGTAATTCACGATTCTTTACCAGTTTTTCCAAAATCTTAGAAATATTGCTTATAAGTGAAATAGGCCTGTAATTGGTGGCATTTGTTTTGTCGCCTCCTTTTTGTAATGGTCTAACACATGTCTCTTTCATAGCTTTTGGAAAAATTCCTTTTGACAGACTTAAATTAAATATGTGAATTAATGGTTTTACAATTACATTTTTTATCGACTTCAATGTTCTATTATTGATTCCATCAAGTCCTGGAGCACTGTCATTTCGCAAACTACTAATAGCTTCAAGAAGCTCATCTTCAGTTACTGGGTGAAAGTAGATGGAGTGTAGAGTTCTTGTAACAGGTTTATATTGGGATATGATTTGGTCTAGTGGTTTTCTTAAGGAATCTATTATTGTCTCCGCCATTTCTTCACCTTGTGAAAAAGTTATTCATGTGGTTGAGCACAGTTTCTGGATTTTATTATCTGTATCTTACTGTTTCGGTACAAATACATTTCTAATAAGCCTAGCATCAATATAATAAGCATTTTATCAGCTGACTAGCCGTCAGGCTCGCTTCGCTCGCCATATCCGTCTAGCCAGAGGGCTCCGCCCCCTGGACCCCCGACTGGATCGTCCAAAAATGAGATCAGCGGGCTCGCTTCGCTCGCCTGCATTTTTCATTTGAGCATGCTGCATTCCATCAGAAAGTGAAAGTACTGAGAAAACGCAGAAAAACGTTGATTTTGGGCGTATCTTTGATGAAATATTAAAAAAACAAAACAAAATTTTTAGACCCTAGCTAAAACCTCTGTACCAAATTTGAACATTTTCTGTGTATTACTTGATGAAAGAACTGAGAAAACGCAAAAAATACCGCTAATTTTGGGCGTATCTTTGGCGTTATTTCAAATTCCTTCTAAAACAACATTATTACACCCCCAGCTGAGCTTCTGTAGTAAATTTGAACATTTTCTGTTCATTTGTTCTCGATAAAGCTGAGAAAGCGCAAAAAATCAGATTTTGGGCGTATCTTTGACGTTATTTCAAATTCCTTCTAACACAACATTATTACACCCTAGCTGACCAACTGTACTAAATTTGAGCATTTGTTCTCGATAAAGATGAGAAAACGCTAAAACCCCTGGTAAAACGCAGATTTTGGGCGTATCTTTGGAAATTTTTCCAAATCCGTTCTTAGTGCGCCTCTAAAGGGCCAACTGAACATATCTACCAAATTTGAACGTTTTTGGTCCGGTAGATTTTTAGTTCTGCGAGTGAGTGAGTGCCATTTCGCTTTTATATATATATAGATAAAAATGTAATGCGCGTGTTCGTGGCGCATAAGTCTTTACGTATCTTTACATAAAGGTCGATCGCGAGCTGAACCTCGACCTGACTTCTTACACTTGAACTCTTATTGTACTCTTATTCTGTACAAAGTGCACTATGAGAACCGTGTTTGTATATCTGTATTACATTCAGAATCGGTCTTAATTATTTTTTACTTTGGTTTCAAGAGTGTCCTAATGAGTCACAACCTATCTGTTCTCATGCGGTTATTAGATTAATTTTTATTTGTCTCCATTTTCCATCGAAATGGTGTTGCTATCCTTGTTCGACAAATCAGATAGCGCTATCCTGGTCTAGCGCCGTAACGTCGCCAGTTCGTTATTTAACAATTTAGAAATAAAATTAATTAACAAAATATGTATTCAATCTCAATTATGTAAATCCATTATTTATTCTTTGGAAACTATGTTTTATTGACGAATAAAATAAAATTGATTTTTTTAGACAAGAATGAACAGTTAATATTACATCAGACATATCGGTATCAGTCTCTTTTCTGTATAGGGGTACTTGTAATATAAATAGAAATACGAATCTCAGTACCCTTTTTTTAATTATTTTATCACAACATGTTTCAACATTCATGCCATTTTCAAAATTTTATATTTGCTATTTATATAGGTATCAGCCATACTTTATAGAAGGCTATGGCAAGGCAGAAAATCGGCAACGCTGTCCTCCTATATTTTTCCACTGTCATTATAACGTGGACCTTACTATAGCATTATCTCTCCAAAATGTTTTTCTAAAATAGCCGGTGATGGTTTGTTTGCAGGTTGCACTGAACATGCCGTTCTCGCTGGACAAACTGAAGGAGGCGGTTGGCACACGGTTCCGCCGGGAGGACGCCCCGGTTCCCGAGTACCTGCTGTCGCGGTGTATGGCGGGCGTCACCCATCACGACATCATCAAAGCTGTCGACGCCATCTCGCAAGGCTCGCTCTACGCACGATTCTTCTGCATGTACCCGCCAAGAAGCTTCTCGCTGTTACGGTGGCTGGCGTCTTGGATGAAAAAAGGTGTGCTATTGAACATTGTCAGTCCCGGTCTATTAAATAATACATTCAGGCTAGGTAGGACCTTCTCATGGTTCCATATCATCAGAACAGCAAAACCAATCTTTTTATAATTTTTTTGAACTGACAATTTGCGATGAGTTGAAAAGAATTTATTTTTTATAAATATCGGGGGACCGAGCTTCGCTCTGGAGTACAAAAGCATAGAACACTATTACGAAAGAGGAAATTATAATATATTTATAGTTTATACAGAAAAGTTATATCTTATCACAGTGGATTGAGATTGATTCCCAGTGGAACGCAAAATCTCTCTCACAAAGGCCCGGTTGCACAAAAGCCGGTTAAATTTTAATTCTGATTAATTTCACGTGAACCAAATCAGAGAAGACCATTTTAAAAAGACGGCTTTCTATGATTGGTCCTCCTGGAATTTATCAGGATTAAAATTTAACCGGCTTTTGTGCAACCGGCACTAAGTACCTGAATGATTGCAATAGTTCAAGAGCTGAGTAATAATAATTTTGTATCAGTCCCACACACATACACTCTCTCACTCACTTTCATTATCGACAGACGAAATTATCAGCTGTTTTTCCTACGATGAATAATTATTCTCCTTTTAATGACCTTCAGCGAGTTTCACAGGGATGAGACCTAGTGCAATCGAATTTTTATACAATAAACCTACTATGTTCCAAATTTGGTGAGAATTGTTAGAGCCGTTTACGAGATCCGGTGACATACAAACATATATAAATATAAAAAGAAATTGTTGGTTTAATAGTAATATCGGGGCACCGCGCTTCGCTCTTTATTTTTATTTATTGATAAACAGAACACATTTCTTTAAAATTATCGTGTTTATATTTTACAGCTGGCTACACGTCAGCTTATGAATTTCGGGGATGATATTTTGATTTTCCACAGACGCACTTTCTTATCATCCACAGACGACGAAAGTCTCAGCTTTTTTCCAAGGATGAATTATCCTTTTAATGTCGTTCAGCGAGTTTTCCCAGGGATGAGACCTAGTGAAATCGAATTTTTATACCAGACCTACTATGTTCCAAATTTCGAGAAAATCGTTAGAGCCGTTTTCGAGATCCGTTGGACATAAATAACCAAATATAAAAATACAGAAATTGCTCGCTTAATATAATAGGATAGGATACAAGCACAAATCTTATGAGAATTCGGGAGAGGAACAATAATCAGGATTGAGCCTGTCGTTTTTCTCCTAATAATTTTTCATTTCAATAAATCAATTTCAATCAATAACTATATGCAACACAAACACACCATAACGATAAAAATACAAAAACAATATAATCAAAACAAATCTCTAATAAAAATACAAACAACAGACTTCATTGTTGAGTGTTCTGAAATGAACGAAAGGAGGTAAAATGCTTAACCAACTTTGGTTTCCCGTGGCTGATAAAGGGTGTACAAGTAGGGAACGAGGGATGAAGAGGAGTGAAAAAGGGAAGAAAGGGAGAGGAAGAGAGGAAAAAAGAGATGAAAAATTTGTAAGCGAGTCTATTTCTAACTAATATATAGGCTAAGGAAATTACATGGCATTCAATAGTTTGAGCCTCATATATGTCGATACATATGAAAGAAAAAGATACTATAGGTCCAGTTTTGTTATATCTGATTTAATTTTTCTACTAATCTTAGAGTCTGTGAGAAATTGGTCCGAAATAAGATGTATTATTTAACTAGCTGGCCCGGCGAACTTCGTACCGCCAATAGTTAATGCATCTTATGACAAACTTTAGCTGGATGCACACCTGAGGAGTGCATCAGCAATGCGGAATTTCGCATCCAAATCGGGATGCCGTAGAAAAGTGTGATAAGGCAATCTCCATAAGATCAACACTTTGTATCACCAAGCCGCGCCTCCTCAGGTGTGCTTAGCCTCAGCTTAATCTGATGCATCACTATATTTTTATGAAAACTATCCAACAATCAGTATTTACATTTATACCTCAATATGGACTTCCTATGTGCTTAGTTAGTTGTGCAGCAGTTTGTATTTTTTCATTACTTATTATTTAGAAAATGATTCTATTCTCGAATATTCAGTATTAGAATTTTAGTATATAAATTTTCCAACTGCAAAATAAATCATTTACTAAAAATCAAATAATTCTAAACACCAAAGATAGCACAACTATTCGAAAACAAAGCAATGTCTAGAGCATGTGAGTCTTTAACCTGAGGCCGCACTGCTGTATGGTTACACACAGAAAAGTCATTTCGATTTTAGTCGGGGCGTTTAGAATAAAATACATGAGCGGTTATGGAGCAGCACACACTCTTGTCTACTATCTACCGACGGCTGTTGGATCACGCAATGATTATAACAGCTGATTTTTATTTCTATTTTTATTTATGGAAGATGTTAGATCTTCTCGCGTTCCCCGGTCGAACGACTCTTGCTCGCCGGTCGATCATCAATCGTTCTGCTGGAGTGACGTTCGGTTGCGGAGCAGAGTACGCACCTTATGAGTGTATGTGCGTCTGTGTACACGATATCTCATCTCCCAATTAACGGAATGACTTGAAATTTGGAACGTAAGGTACTTACAATATAAGGATCCGACACGAACAATTTCGATCAAATGCGATTCAAGATGGCGGCTAAAATGGCGAAAATGTTGTCAAAAACAGGGTTTTTCGCGATTTTCTCGAAAACGGCTCCAACGATTTTGATTAAAGTTATACCTAAAATAGTCATCGATAAGCTCTATCAACTGCCACAAGTCCCATATCTGTAAAAATTTCAGGAGCTCCGCCCCATCTATGCAAAATTTGATTTTAGATGCTCAATTATCAGGCTTCAGATACAATTTAAACAGAAAATTTCGAGTGGAATCTCTACAATTAATGTTCAGTAACATTTTCACCTAAAATTGAAAATAAGCTTGAAATTCGAGAAAATGTGATTATCCAATAATTGCAAACTGTTGATTCTATTAAATGATTCACTATGAAGAGATAGCACACCTCGTGTGTCTTCAGCGTTATTGCCCTGTCACCAGCTTGCTCAAATCTTTGAATAATAGACTTGAGATGCGCGGGAACACTAGCGTCAGGTGATCAATTTTCATAACGGCAAGGAAAGTTGTGTGAGTGCGCCACACCAGATTTTTATTTATATAGATAAGTACTTTTATAGATCAACTGCCTTCTTAACATTCAATATTGGTGTGATATGTAAAATATCTGTTAGCAGTGGGCCTTAAATGATGATTATTGATCAAATATTGACCCCCCCCTTCCTCGAAACAGCCATTCCATACTGCAGAATTGATTTAACTAGAGCATGATATACCATTACTATATTCTTCTTATTTAGAACTATAGTGAGGTCCACGTTATAATGGCAGTAGATAAAGATAGGAGAATAGCGATGCCGATTCTCTGCATTAATTAATTATATTTCTACACTGTCAAAAACATAATTGGCATCGTTGTGAACCGAGAAAAGAATAGTACCCCTCCGGCTTTGTCGAATGATAGACAAGGATAGCAAAACCAAAGTTGATCAAATACTGTCATTATAACGTGGACCTCACTATAGTAGGTAATCCGTGCTCCGCAAGGGTTTAATTAAAAACTTGACAAACCGAAAACTCGACTCACTGAAATCTCGAAGGATTTAAAATAGGCCTACAACTATCCTCGGTAAATTAAGAATCTATATGCAAAATTTCAACTTAATCTTGATCAATTCAGTAGTTCAGCCGCGTCATTCGTAAATTTCCTATCCCGTACGTGAATAAGCCAGTTCTTTGCTTTATTATAATATAGATTATGTTTATTTGGTAGAATTATTTGTAAGATAAGTATCTAATTCTTCTACAGACGGACTTTTTGTTCATCCAACTTTAGATGATTCCCAAGTATTTAATATTAGTGACTTTTTTTATAGTGGGACAATCAAAAATTTATCCCTGCACTTTTATCTATAAATGTGAAATTAATTTGAGTGTGATAATTATTTATAAATAAATGCAATTAATATGTTTAGTTCTAAATGACATGATTGATTTGTTTGGCAGGTGCAATAGCGCTGGCGACACTGAACCCGCAGCGAGTAGGTTCGACAGGTGGCGGGGGGGAGGGGCTGGCCGACTGCTGGCACCACCAGATGGTGTTTGGTGTGGGGCCACGCGGCGTCTACCTCACCAACCCACTCGAGTGTGTGGACGAGGCTAGTATGCTTATGCAGCTGAGCAGTGAGTCTGTGCTGCGCGTGCGCCGTGCTGATGTCATCAATCGGTGGACGCCCGCCACCGATCTCACCCCGCTCACCCGTCAGCCGCACCGCGCTTGGAACAGCATGAACGTTCTAGGTAACCAGCCACATTTATGTGTCTACTTATCTTATTTAATCATTAGGGTGCTGACTAGATTGAATAAATCAAGTGCCGTTTGCACAGTGTGAATTAGCAGGAGCCTGGTGCATGAGAAAATACAAACTAATAATATTAAGCTTCGTTTACACCGAAGTTGATAACATGAGTTATTAACTTGACTGAATCGTTAAAAATTTCTCTTAACATAAGTTAATAACTCGTGTTTTTAACAGAAAATTCCTTGTTATCAACAAGATCCTCATTTAACGAGACTATTACAAAAATTGTCTTTACTTGTCTAAAAAATACTTTTAATTGAAACAGGTGTAATCATTAACATAATCATCTTCATCTGATCTAATGTTAACAAATTATAGGGCGTTTACACCAGAGTTGATAACAAAAGTTCTTAACTTATGCTAATAATATTTTCTTTTGACTGCTAGTTTTGTTATCAACAAAAGTTAATAACTTTGTCACGTGTTTCGTCTGCAGCTGTAGTTATTAGGGAACAGCTGTAGATGTAGGGTAGGGATGATGGTTGAGGGAGTTGCGGGGAAGATAGGAACCTGCTATTAACAAAAGTTGATACGATAAAAGAGGCTTTTGTTATTAACATAACACATTTCCTTGATCTTTACCGACTCTCGATGGATAACATAAATCTTGTTAATAACAAGGAATTTTCTGTTAAAAACACGAGTTATGAACTTTTGTTAAGAGAAATTTTTGTCGATTCAGTCAAGTTGATAACTTTTGTTAATAACTCGTGTTATTAACTCCGGTGTAAGCGCAGCTCAATATGATGCTAGTGACTTTTGTAATTAACATCAGTTAATAAGAAAAATGTTGAAAACTTGTGTTATTAATTCTGGTGTAAACGCAGCTAGTCATCTTGTTTTTTAGAATAGGAAATCACTAAAATATTAGCTTGTATTTTTTCATTCAACAGGGTCCTGGTGGTTCAATCTCAATATGAATTACATTAAAGCAAACGAAGCTGAAACATAATTTTAAGCTGAAATTCGCTATAAACTGTTACTATGCAAAGGGCCATGAATCAATCAAATTTCAAGATGCATAAGTCGAAATCCAAGAATACAGAAAATGTATTCTTATTCATTGAAAAGTTTTCAGAAACATTCACTTACTGAGACCAGCTGACTGAGACATTGTAGCTTAAAGTTTAATGAAATAAATATTCTAAAGAGTTGATATTAATTTATTTATAGGCCTAACCACTCTAAATGAAACTCTGTGGCCCGTTTGAACAAAGGCCTTTTGAATTTAAACCAGGATTAAATGCCACGAGAACTAATCAGAGAAGCTTTCTTTACAAAAAAGCCTTCTCTGATGTCTTGGTTTTTCTGGCATTTCTTATGGCATTTAATTATGATTGAAGTTTAACGGACAACAAGGCATTAGAGTTTTAATGAGTTTCATCCCTTCTAGATATGATAAGTATTTTTAAATATTATGGGATTATTATTTGTGCTCTGGATAGCTCATCATTTCTATGATCCTCTTGGGGATTCTCAAGACATTTTTCTATACTGTACATTTTCACACCCTGTACTGTATTGAATTCTACGTTGTCTATATTATATGTCTACTAATATTCTTTGTTTTTTGTGTAGTTGAGAAGTTGATATTGTGGTAATTATTCATATTGAATGAAAAAGACTGAGAAATTGTCAAAAACCACAGATTTATTGATAATTAGAAAGACCGGTTTCGGTTATTACACCATTGTCAATCTCTGATAAACTAAAACTAAATACAAGAGCAGCAGAATTTATTGGTGAGTAGGTGAGTACTGCTATTGGTCAAGGGCATGAACGCCTGTCATTGGCCCAGCTAGACAGTCTCCTCCCACTCAACGGTGTTAAATGACCAGATTCATTTCAACCAATACAACATTACTAATTTAGTTTTATCATAAAATTGTAAGCATACATTAGTCAATAGTTTTTCATTTACATATTTGTTTTATTATCTTTCACACTTGTTTTCTTGGTTCTTATTTTGTACTGAAAGTAAATTTTGTAATCATAATTATTCTGTTGCTTAAGCCGCCATTTTGTCACACCGTTGAGTGAGAGGAGACTGTCTAGCTGGGCCGATGGCAGACGTTCATGCCCTTGACCAATAGCAGTACTCACCTACTCACCAATAAATTCTGCTGCTCTTGTATTTAGTTTTAGTTTATCAGAGATTGACAATGGTGTAATAACCGAAACCGGTCTTTCTAATTATCAATAAATCTGTGGTTTTTGACAATTTCTCAGTCCTTTTCATTCAATATTCTTTGTCTCATAGTCCAGCTATTAATTTCATTGTAATTTCATGTATACTAGTTAATTCCGAATCGCCCCTTGTGGGTTGGGGGAGCTTTGAGTCGAACTCAAAGAATGTGTTGAAAACGAGAATTCACCCACAGTATCCCTGCTTGTCGTAGGAGGCGACTAAAAGTAACCCCAAGGCAACTCCAGAAGTTGCCTTCAAACCCACGGGATCTGCCCTATCAGGGTAGTTTGGAGGGACAAAAAGAAAAACCCAAGAGACCAGAGATGGGTGACACTCCAGGCACAAATGTGGGTCAAGAGGCTGAGTCGAGGGTGGCCGGGCGCCCTTGAGGCAGTTTGGCGTCTCCTCTCACAGCGGAAGGACCTACAAAGAGGCCAGGAGTGGAACTCACGTAGGTTACGAGGACTAATCAGTCTGAAGAAACTGCCAAGCATATCACACTGGATTGCGACAAGCAACCAAGTGATGAATGGGATATTAGCTTAGGGAAAAATTCCTGGTTCTTGTAAAGGACACAGGTATTGGTTTGCCTAACTAACATACTACTTGGGAACACAATAAGCTTCGGTTGAACTGTGCGGCTCTTTGAACCTTTGGATCCTTGAATCATAATCATCATAATCATAATTCCTAAACAGTAACTGCTGGATTTACAACTTTCATTGATTTTCACCGATCTAAATGTAATTGACAATTTCTTTTTCACTTCAGGCCAAGTTGTGAACATCATCCGGGAGGAGAAATGGAATAGACAGGGCCTGAATCGAACACTGACGTCACACATCTCGATCCCTGCGTCATACAGCTCAGGCATCACTCTCATCATGTCCAGGCAAAACCCCGCCTTCGAGCAGCTTGTCAATGCGCCCCAACTCCCGCTCGCACCAACATAACACGTAAGTTTCCCCATTTATCACAAGTTACAAATCAATTGACCAATTTATTCTCTTTTTATAGCTTGTTCAAGTTGCAAATGAATTAATTCACCAATTATTTTTGAATTAATATCATTGAAAATATCAGGGAACGAACGGAATTTGTCACTATTTCAATTTTTATCGATACGATTTTTCGATGCAAGGTTTCCTCAGATGAAATAATCTGATCATACCTATTGCCTGATATGGGGTTGCTTTTAATCCCTATTTTGCAGTCTATGCATCTACACCATAAAAAGTTTATACTGGACTCAAATATAACTAGCAATTCAACTTCAACTATAATTACTATTAGTGAGATATACGTTATAATTGCAGTATTTGATTAACATTGGTGTTACTATCCTTGTCCTTGTCTATCATTTGACAAAGCAGATAGCGCTATCCATTCCCACCTTCGCAACGTTGACAGATCGTTTTTCAACAATGTAGGAATATAATTATTGATTAACACAATATTTTAATCTCAATTATGAAAATGTATTATTAAATCACTGAGAAATAATTTCTCTTGACGAATAAAATGTAATTGATTATTTCAAACAACAATGAACAGTCATGTTCTAACAGAACGAGTAGAATGGTAGACAATGGAATGTAATAATGAACTTCTCTAGAAAGAGAAGGTTGATGTGTGAGTAAGCACGTCAATTGAGAGAGAGAGCGGTGCTACTGAAGTTTTCTAGAAAGAGAAGGCTGATGTTTGTGTGAGCGCGTCAATTGAGAGAGAGTGGTACTACGAAGACCGATGTTTGTGAGCCAGCATGGTTTTTACTCCGTTGCCCATCTCATCCGATATTTTACCGAGTATGACATCGCTTGAACGGCAAAATTCGAAATGCATCTTAATTACATCAGATGTACCGGTATCACCTATCCTCTATAGAAGGCAGTGGCAAGGCAAAGAATCGGAAACGCTGTTCTCCTATATTTTTCCACTGCCATTATAACGTAGGAGGCGACTAAAAGTAACCCCAAGGCAACTCCAGAAGTTGCCTTCAAACCCACGGGATCTGCCCTATCAGGTAGTTTGGAGGGACAAAAAGAAAAACCCAAGAACCAGAGATGGGTGACACTCCAGGCACAAATGTGGTCAAGAGGCTGAGTCGAGGGTGGCCGGGCGCCCTTGAGGCAGTTTGGCGTCTCCTCTCACAGCGGAAGGACCTACAAAGAGGCCAGGAGTGGAACTCACGTAGGTTACGAGGACTAATCAGTCTGAAGAGACTGCCAAGCATATCACACTGGATTGCGACAAGCAACCAAGTGATGAATGGGATATTAGCTTAGGGAAAAAATCCTGGTTCTTGTAAAGGACACAGGTATTGGTTTGCCTAACTAACATACTACTTGGGAACACAATAAGCTTCGGTTGAACTGTGCGGCTCTTTGAACCTTTGGATCCTTGAATCATAATCATAATTCCTAAACAGTAACTGCTGGATTTACAACTTTCATTGATTTTCACCGATCTAAATGTAATTGACAATTTCTTTTTCACTTCAGGCCAAGTTGTGAACATCATCCGGGAGGAGAAATGGAATAGACAGGGTCTGAATCGAACACTGACGTCACACATCTCGATCCCTGCGTCATACAGCTCAGGCATCACTCTCATCATGTCCAGGCAAAACCCCGCCTTCGAGCAGCTTGTCAATGCGCCCCAACTCCCCCTCGCACCAACATAACACGTAAGTTTCCCCATTTATCACAAGTTTAGTTACAAATCAATTAATTGACCAATTTATTCTCTTTTTATAGCTTGTTCAAGTTGCAAATTAATTAATTCACCAATTAGTTTTGAATTAATATTATTGAAAATATCGCCTGGGAATGGAATTTATCGCTATTTCAATTTTTATCGATAAGATTTATCGATGCAAGGTTACATCAGTTGAAATAATCTGATCATACCTATTGCCTGATATGGGATTGCTTTCAATCCCTATTTTGCAGTCTATGCATCTACGCCATAAAACTGTATACTGGACTAAAATATAACTAGATATTCAACTTTAAATAGTGAGGTATACGTTATAATATTGCAGTATTTGATTAACATTGGTGTTGCTATCCTTGTCCTTGTCTACCATTTGACAAAGCAGATAGCGCTATCCATTCCCACCTCCGCAACGTTGACAGATCGTTTTTCAACAATGTAGGAATATAATTATTGATTAACAGAATATTTCAATTTCAATTGAAATAATTTTCATAAGATAATAAATAATAAATCATTTTCATCACTGAGAAATAATTTCTCTTGACGAATAAAATGTAATTGATTATTTCAAACAACAATGAACAGTCATGTTCTAACAGAACGAGTAGAATGGTAGACAATGGACTGTAATAATGAACTTCTCTAGAAAGAGAAGGTTGATGTGTGAGTAAGCATGTCAATTGATTGATTGATTGAGTACTTTATTTATGTAGATTACAATATATACTGGCTTATACACTTTTATACAATAGCTATATTATACAACAGCAAAATTATAGATGAATTTACATAATATAGACTAAGAAAATAATTTTTTTCTTGGTGAAAAATAATTTTCTCAATTGAGAGAGAGTGGTGTTACTGAAGTTTTCTAGAAAGAGAAGGCTGATGTTTGTGTGAGCGCGTCAATTGAGAGAGAGTGGTACTACGAAGACCGATGTTTGTGAGCCAGCATGGTTTTTACTCCGTTCCCCATCTCATCCGATATTTTACCGAGTATAACATCGCTTGAACGGCAAAATTCGAAATGCATCTTAATATTACATCAGATATACCGTTATCACCTATCCTCTATAGAAGGCAGTGGCAAGGTAGAGAATCGGCAACGCTGTTCTCCTATCTTTTTCCAATGCCATTATAACGTAGACCTCTATAAAAATAAACCCATGCATGTCATTGATGAATTTAAAGTGTAATAGAAAAGTGAATTTGTTAACTCATGAAAAATTAATCAAAATATCAATCCTAGCAAATAATAGAATTATTTGAATTATTTCAGATAAGCGATCGAGCTTGAGAGATGAACCGTGTGATGTGGCCTTGATTTGTATATAAATGATGCCAAATTGAATGGATTTTCAAAAACAAAATATCTTCATGGAATTAATTCCTCGTTTTTATTTGATATTATGCTTGTTATTCTCTATCAGAGTTATTTGTTTTGTTTTCAAGTGATAATATCCTTGAAACCTGATGGAATTTTGTATATTTTAATAATAACGTACCATATCTAAATGCAATAACGCACCATTACTGGTAGCTGAAAGCGAGTTTATTACTCATGCATTCATTTACGGCTAAATATAATATATATTTATAAATAATTGATTTTCGAAACAATGTAGTTTTGAAATTTGTATCTACTACTTGTATATTGGTAATAAAAAATATCGAATTTTAGTTGTGTGTCTTCCATTGTCCTTCAACCATGTCTCTTAAATTTGCATTTGTTTCAATGGGTAGGACGTAGGAGTCACGGGACTCGGTCAAATAATTGTTTCATCATGAATATGGAGATGAATATTCAAATGGTAACAAGCCTGTAAAATGAGACTTATGAATTGAAAATACATCCTCATAATATTGAACACTCTCAACTCATCTGCAAGATAGTTTTTTCAAATTCAAATTTCCTTTTGTTTTAATGGGATTCGGTCAAATAATTGTTTTTCTATATTTTTTGATTATTTTTTTCACAAATAATATGGACTATGACTGGTGCACTGCACAATGAATCCTGTGTGGTTCATTCAGTGTTAAATCAGTGATGCCGAATCAAGTTGAGCTGATTGATCATACTCTTCTGTGTTGACAAACTATTGTTGCTCCTATACTCGATGTTGAGCTGAGACAAACTATATTTAAAACTATGCAAAATACGTTGCATGAGGCGTGTTGAGGGCTTGAGGCAAAATGCTGAGTCTTATCGCATTTGATGTGTGTCCAACCACACTTGAAATTATTGGTTACTTAGGGGCGGTTTCCGAGCTCGGGACTCAGCTAAGTTCTAGGCTTTCAACTTATGGAGTCAGAAAATTGGCTTTCCGAAACGGGGCGTAGTCGCAGTACACGTTTGAATTAAATTTCTAAAAACTAGAAAATGGAACACGAAATAAAATAAAGAGGAAATAGTGTAGTTTTAGCTATTTTGAATTATTCAGGAATGTTTCATTTCGTCAAGGAAAAACGTTTCAAACTATAGAAATACGAAAATAAAGATTATCATAAAAACTGCGACTACGCCCCGTTTCGGAAAGCCAATTTTCTGACTCCAGCTGTTTAAAGTCTAGAACTTAGCTGAATCCCCAGCTCGGAAACCGGCCCTTAAACTCCGTATATGTATGCTATCAAGGTGATTCTTTCTCTACAACTCAATATTATTATTCCACAGTAAAATAGTCAAATAATCCCTATTTTTATTTAATGTATACTTCTGTTTACAAAAATAAAACATTCTACACCGTGATTCAAAAAGAATACCACAACTTTGAAAATCTGTATTTAATCAAGGAAACATAATAGAAACTTGGTTGTAAATCAAAATGAAGAGTATTAAGTTTTTCCCCATTAGAAAATAAGTTCACAAATGTTCAATGTGACCCCCTCCAGACACTCGAGTGATATCAATACGATACTCTAACTCGTTCCACACCCTCACTAGCATATCGGGCGTAACAGTTTGTATAGCTGCTGTTATTTATTGTTTGAGCTCCTCAATGTTAGCTGGTAGAGGCTGTCGATACACCTTATCTTTTACGTACCCCCATAGAAAAAAATCGCAGGGGTGAGGTCAGGGCCACAAACTGTTACGCCCGATATGATTCTGATGGTGTGGAACGAGTTCGAGTATCGAATTGATATCACTCGAGTGTCTGGAGGGGGTCACATTGAACATTTGTGAACTTATTTTCTAGTGGGGAAAAACTTATTTTAATACTCTTCATTTTGATTTACAACCCAAGTTTCTATTATGTTTCCTTGATTAAATGCAGATTTTCAAAGTTGTGGTATTCTTTTTGAATCACGGTATATTTATCAAAACACACTATTATCAAATTATCAAGTACCCTTTATTTCATGAAGGGTAGCCTACTTGATAGTTCTTTATTGTGTGTGTTTAATAATCAATAGCCCTAAAAAGAAGAGTGAATTTTCTGTTTATCAAGTCCTTGACCACCTTGCATTCAGGGACAATATTAGCGTCTACTAGTAGCCGCTATTAGTGGCCAACACCTTCACACGGGACATTAGCAGAGTTTCAACTCCTCACAACGACAACAGATGGATTTTCAGTAGCCGCTACTAATGGCCAGCTATATTAGACGTCACTTTTGTCCCTGTATGCAATGGGCTTTTTACTTTATTAAATCATAAAGAATAGATTCATGCTATATTTTCTCTATGATTAAACTTACCAGCCCTCTTGAAACTTATGGTGTATCATCAGTGAAAAGGTATAGTCTGTTACGGTTTTACTGATAGTGGAAGACGTAAAAGACTTACTATCAAATCAAGTTGTTCATCAATATTAATAATAAAGAATAGCAATTAATTTTCTCTTAAAATTTCTTCTTATTTAAAAAGCTCAATTAAAATAAAATCATGGATTGATATCATGATAATTACTTGGAATTCAGTTAATTTACTAAGAACTTGATTAGAATAAGAAATTTCTATCACGGTGCTACTGTAGAACTATTAATCTTCCATCTCCACGAGTTTCATATAATCAGAGAGATCGATTCTGATTGCCAGAATTGGTCAATTTTTAGATTAAATAATCCTTTATTCATACAATAAGTACATCATCGAAATGATAGGGAGAGGAAAAATAAGGTAACCTTGTGCTATTCCTCTCCCAAATTTAGATAAGGTTACACATAGTCCGAAATTAGTTGGATTTTCATCCGTAGAAAATCATATTTTGTAATCTTGAATCTGTTGTATTTCCAGAATAAGCTATATACCTTTTACCTTCCTGTTTACTCTACTTTACCTTCCTATTTCGCTCTAGAATATAGGCGATGTTTGTTATTGAGTACTGTAGTGAGATTCACTTTAAACTGTCAGCATTCCTCATGAAATAACATCAATGCTGACAATCTGATAAAAGCTGACAATCTGAAGTTAATCTTACTGTAGAAAAACTTTCAACAGAACATCAGTGCATTTATCAAGAACTCGAAAATTATCAACAATCATTGCCTTGAGTGATTGCTAATTCTGTCATTCATTATCTATATATATAAAAGCGAAATGGCACTCACTCACTGACTGACTGACTGACTGACTCACTCACTCACTCACTCACTCACTCGCATAACTAAAAATCTACCGGACCAAAAACGTTCAAATTTGGTAGGTATGCTCAGTTGACCCTTTAGAGGCGCACTAAGAAATCTTTTGGCAATATTTTAACTCTAAGGGTTGTTTTTAAGGGTTTAAAGTTTGTCTTTTAGCATGTATATTCTTCTTCTCCCAATCTCTTAATTATAATTGAAATTTCCATATCATATGTTACTATAGAACTATAATCTAGATAGAGTACCTCTTCGAAACAGTTGTTAACTGGCAACTAAATTAATAATTTTGTCAGGTTGGCATTAAGTTGAGTTGACTTTGTTAGGTTGGCACCAAGTTGAAGATTTAAATGCATTTATCGAGGAAAAATTGATTGGGCACTGCTACTTCAATCCTGGGAATATTATATTACTAGCCGTCAGGCTCGCTTCGCTCGCCATATCCGTTTAGCCAGACGTTTAGTCTGGACCCCCGACTGGATTGTCCTAACATGATAAAAATGCAGGCGAGCGAAGCGAGCCTGCTAATCTCATTCTTGGACAATCCAGTCGGGGGTCCAGGGGCGGAGCCCCCTGGCTAGACGGATATGGCGAGCGAAGCGAGCCTGACGGCTAGTTAATAGTAATTTTCAATTAAATTATAGGATTC